>NC_134358.1:14613916-14913916 GCF_048569485.1 Anomaloglossus baeobatrachus | reverse complement strand
AGGCCAGAGTTAAATTTGCTGAAAAACACCTCATGAAGCCAGCTCAGTTCTGAAAAAGTATTCTATGGAGAGATGAGACAAAGATCAACCTGTACCAGAATGATGGGAAGAAAAAAGTTTGGAGAAGAAAGGGAACGGCACATGATCCAAGGCACACCACATCCTCTGTAAAACATGGTGGAGGCAACGTGATGGCATGGGCATGCATGGCTTTCAATGGCACTGGGTCACTTGTGTTTATTGATGACATAACAGCAGACAAGAGTAGTCGGATGAATTCTGAAGTGTACCGGGATATACTTTCAGCCCAGATTCAGCCAAATGCCGCAAAGTTGATCGGACGGCGCTTCATAGTACAGATGGACAATGACCCCAAGCATACAGCCAAAGCTACCCAGGAGTTCATGAGTTCATGAGTGCAAAAAAGTGGAACATTCTGCAATGGCCAAGTCAATCACCAGATCTTAACCCAATTGAGCATGCATTTCACTTGCTCAAATCCAGACGGAAAGACCCACAAACAAGCAAGACCTGAAGGCTGCGGCTGTAAAGGCCTGGCAAAGCATTAAGAAGGAGGAAACCCAGCGTTTGGTGATGTCCATGGATTCCAGACTTAAGGCAGTGATTGCCTCCAAAGGATTCGCAACAAAATATTGAAAATAAAAATATTTTGTTTGGGTTTGGTTTATTTGTCCAATTACTTTTGACCTCCTAAAATGTGGAGTGTTTGTAAAGAAAAGTGACAATTCCTACAATTTCTATCAGATATTTTTGTTCAAACCTTCAAATTAAACGTTACAATCTGCACTTGAATTCTGTTGTAGAGGTTTCATTTCAAATCCAATGTGGTGGCATGCAGAGCCCAACTCGCGAAAATTGTGTCACTGTCCAAATATTTCTGGACCTAACTGTATATATATATATATATATATATATATATTTTATTTTATTTTCTTTATTTATTTATTTAGGTTTTTTCTTTTTTTTTTTTCCTTCCCCTTCCTACTTGGGGGCGCTCTTCTAAAATTTAATATGTATGTATATATTTATATATATATATATTTTCACTTTGATTGCATCATTAGCAGACATACTATACGGTGATTGCATCACCCACCCTTTATTATCACATTTTTTACACTCCGTTGTTTTCTCTCCTACAATTTTTTGTAGTAGAGGTACATCTCTTTGATCCCCGGCATCACTGGTAGCTCACCACGATGGTTTGCAGTCTTGCACTTGGGACATATGGTTTTTCTGGTTCCTAGTCTCCGCTTTTCTATCCACACTGATCCTATATTTTAATATACATTATTTGATCTGACGCTCTGCGGGAGCTTCCTTGCTCTTTCTTTAGGTGTCCTCTCTATATATATACACATTTATTTCCTCCGGCTATTATACATGATCTAGTCTATTCAGATCTGATTAGTGCACATTTATTGTTGTTTTGCTACATGTCTTACTCCATTCACTCTAATTCAAATGCTATCCACTTGCTCCCTGGCTCTCAGCGCTAGCGCCGTAATTTTTCTTCTCACGGTCCTGCACTCATTTCACCTTCTGGTTCTGGCACTTGCTTTTTGCGCATGTGGAAGGTTTTGTTTGTTTTTTTTTCCCCACGCTCCTGAACTTTCTTGAACTCACTCACTACATCATGTTCCTAAGCAGTTCCTTGATCCTTTGACTTTTTTCCATCTGGAACCTAGGCTATGGATTTTTTTTCTCTTATATATTTTTTTCACGGATTCAGGGCATTTTGACTGTTTCTTTTCTTCCATCACCCAGAAACAGTAATTGCCTTGTTGGATGCGTGGTCTCATGCTCTCACTGATCTATCCTACATTCCCGGGTTTTCCAGCACTGACATGTCTAAGTGAGTTCTAGGCTCATTTCATATGTCCTCCCTGCACATACATACAGTTAGGTCCAGAAATATTTGGCCAGTGACACAATTTTGGCGAGTTGGGCTCTGCATGCCACCACATTGGATTTGAAATGAAACCTCTACAACAGAATTCAAGTGCAGATTGTAACGTTTAATTTGAAGGTTTGAACAAAAATATCTGATAGAGATTGTAGGAATTGTACACATTTCTTTACAAACACTCCACATTTTAGGAGGTCAAAAGTAATTGGACAAATAAACCAAACCCAAACAAAATATTTTTATTTTCAATATTTTGTTGCGAATCCTTTGGAGGCAATCACTGCCTTAAGTCTGGAACCCATGGACATCACCAAACGCTGGGTTTCCTCATTCTTAATGCTTTGCCAGGCCTTTACAGCCGCAGCCTTCAGGCTTTGCTTGTTTGTGGGTCTTTCCGTCTTAAGTCTGGATTTGAGCAAGTGAAATGCATGCTCAATTGGGTTAAGATCTGATGATTGACTTGGCCATTGCAGAATGTTCCACTTTTTTGCACTCATGAACTCCTGGGTAGCTTTGGCTGTATGCTTGGGGTCATTGTCCATCTGTACTATGAAGCGCCGTCCGATCAACTTTGCGGCATTTGGCTGAATCTGGGCTGAAAGTATATCCCGGTACACTTCAGAATTCATCCGGCTACTCTTGTCTGCTGTTATGTCATCAATAAACACAAGTGACCCAGTGCCATTGAAAGCCATGCATGCCCATGCCATCACGTTGCCTCCACCATGTTTTACAGAGGATGTGGTGTGCCTTGGATCATGTGCCGTTCCCTTTCTTCTCCAAACTTTTTTCTTCCCATCATTCTGGTATAGGTTGATCTTTGTCTCATCTGTCCATAGAATACTTTTCCAGAACTGAGCTGGCTTCATGAGGTGTTTTTCAGCAAATGTAACTCTGGCCTGTCTATTTTTGGAATTGATGAATGGTTTGCATCTAGATGTGAACCCTTTGTATTTACTTTCATGGAGTCTTCTCTTTACTGTTGACTTAGAGACAGATACACCTACTTCACTGAGAGTGTTCTGGACTTCAGTTGATGTTGTGAACGGGTTCTTCTTCACCAAAGAAAGTATGCGGCGATCATCCACCACTGTTGTCATCCGTGGACGCCCAGGCCTTTTTGAGTTCCCAAGCTCACCAGTCAATTTCTTTTTTCTCAGAATGTACCCGACTGTTGATTTTGCTACTCCAAGCATGTCTGCTATCTCTCTGATGGATTTTTTCTTTTTTTTCAGCCTCAGGATGTTCTGCTTCACCTCAATTGAGAGTTCCTTAGACCGCATGTTGTCTGGTCACAGTAACAGCTTCCAAATGCAAAACCACACACCTGTAATCAACCCCAGACCTTTTAACTACTTCATTGATTACAGGTTAACGAGGGAGACGCCTTCAGAGTTAATTGCAGCCCTTAGAGTCCCTTGTCCAATTACTTTTGGTCCCTTTAAAAAGAGGAGGCTATGCAATACAGAGCTATGATTCCTAAACCCTTTCTCCGATTTGGATGTGAAAACCCTCATATTGCAGCTGGGAGTGTGCACTTTCAGCCCATATTATATATAGAATTGTATTTCTGAACATGTTTTTGCAAACAGCTAAAATAACAAAACTTGTGTCACTGTCCAAATATTTCTGGACCTAACTGTACATATGTATATTTTTTGAGAGATAATCATGATCACACATAGATCTATTATTTTTGGTGTTTTTATATTTTGAGTAATTTCATTATTTCACGATCTGAGATATGTGTTATCGCCACTATAATTGATTTTATTTTTCACATCCTTCATGAAGTTACTTGTATTGCATCATGCTTCACTGCAATGCACCCTTTCCCGCCTTTTTTTTTTTTTGTCAGGGGCGGTCTTGTGATGTCATCAAATGTATTTATACTGTGTTAGTCTCCATTATGGTAGATTTGATGTGTTCTTATGCCTGATGGTCCTGAGGAAGGGAGCTGAGACTCCAGAAACGCGTAGACCTGTGCAAAATAAAGATCCATTAATCTGAATACCTGAGAAGTGATCATTGGTGCGGCTCAAATAAACCCTATTTTCCTCTATTGTTCTCTGTCATCTGCCGTCTGGGTTGCTGCTGCCTTGATCAAAACTTTCCATGCCTGCATAGTAGTTGTGACTTTCACAACTTCACTTGGTGAGTATTACTGCTCCCTGTCTCTACCCCGTGTGTTATTGGGGTAAAACCCTATTGCGCTTCTTCTCCACAGCTTTTTACTCATGTGTTTATTTACTGTCACTTACAGGTTGTGTGATGCAGGTATCTGATAGACGCCTGTACCATCACACTAAACTAGGGTTTAGTAGCAGCCGTGTGCCGCTATTAACCCCTGCTATTACACCGACTGGCACCGCATCACGCCTGCGGGAAGAGCCAGGTGCGCACACCGGTATGGTTGCATCTAATGGATGCGGCATTACCAGGGGGCTGGAATGCATACCAGCCCCCGGCCGGCGTTATCTTGGCTGGGGATGAAAATAGGGGGAACTGCACATCATTTTTTTTTTTTTTTTTTTTTTTACTTTCACCGGAATCACACATGCAAGGGGTTCACGCGGGTCTGCCATGGCAGCACCCGGCAAAGCCTCACTCGTGTGACTCTGGGCACTGTATACCCAGCACAGATACAGCGCGACAGCTGGGGCTGCAGCCACGTGCTATACCTGTGCTGCCGAGTGTTTATTTTTACCACCGTGAACTGACCGACAGACTGTACTGCTTTCACCGGCCGTCCTGGCGCCTATGATTGGTTGCAGTTAGCTGACACGCTGCCACTCAGGGTGGGGGCGTGACTAGCTGCAACCAACACGCGCCGGTGGGCAGGGAAAACAATGAATATTGAATTGTCGGCTGCGGAGGGTAACAGCGTGACTCGGAAGGAGTGTGCCGCCAAGACAGCGCCTCGGTGAGTATGCCATGCTCGCTCCTAGCCCCTCCACAAAAGTTTTTAACCTCCGGATTCCGGTCCCCATTGACTTATATGGGCACCGGATTCCGGAGCGGATCGGACTCTTTTTTTTAAATCTGGCAGTGATCCGCCGGCCCTGGCATTTCGATCAACTCTATAAATAACACAAAACTGTAAAAAAGTAAAGACATTGGAAATACTTTTCTAAAATGAGAGTCTTCAGAGTAAACCTTTGATATGGGTCCTGACACATATCTATACTAAAGAAATATGTATATGAATAAGATATATTCTGTATAAATTCCTTCATTACTGTATTAATACTTATGTACTTTAAACTTATTTTATTTTAAATAATATATATTTATACAGTCATATGAAAAAGTTTGGGCACCCCTATTAATGTGAACCTTTTTTTTTATAACAAATTGGGTTTTTGCAACAGCTATTTCTGTTTCATATGTCTAATAACTGATGGACTGAGTAATATTTCTGGATTGAAATGAGGTTTATTGTACTAACATAATATGTGCAATCCGCATTTAAACAAAATTTGACCGGTGCAAAAGTATAGGCACCTGTTACACGTCGTGGCTCTCTTATTGCAAGGAATGAGGTGGTCCCCCATTCCTTGTTGGCCACGAGCCCTGCTGCTCAGCAGCACCAAAGGTCTGGGAGACTGTGCAGTCTGCAGGAGTTGCCTTCTCAGAGACACAGCAGAAGGGTGACACCTAGTGGTTCTCCCCTTGCAAGGAATGGAGCAGTCTCCCATCCCTTGCCTGCCACGAGCTCTCCTGCTCAGCATCACAGAGGCTCTGGGAGGTTGCACAGTGTGCAAAGAATAGATGCTCAGGGAAGCAGCAAGACTTCCCATGTCTCTGCACATTGTGAAACCGGGGATCCCGTCTTTATGACCCAGAGGCAGGAAGATGAGCATGTGCTCCACGTGACGTCTTCTGATTCGCTCACTGATATCACACGGCCCCATGACGAGGCTGGTGATGTGCTGAATCCTGACTGGCTGGGCCAGGACGTCACGAACCCTGATTGGGTCACGCCCGTCTCGCGCCCGCCCTTGGGTGGAGCTACACCTCCTTAAAAGCTCCCCCTGCCATCATGGCGGTGCGCGACCGTCCTTCTATGTTTGGATGTCTGGCAGCGTGCTGCCACGCCACTGCTTAGGCATTATTGTCTTTTGTGGGCTTTGCCCTAGCTGCTCAGGCAGCACCTAGTTTGCAGGTCTTGCCCCTGCCTTGCTGCTCCGGCAGTATCCCGTTTAGCAGGCTGTGTTCCTGTCCCAGGTGAGCTCCTCGAGTCTCTGTCGGACTCACTTGGTTTCTGAAGCACACGTGTGTGGGCACCTCTGTGCTACCCCCGTGCCATATTCCTGTGACTCCCGCTGGCACACGTGTGTAGGCACCTCTGTGCGTCCCCGTGCAACAGGTACACCGTACGAGAAGCCCCGAGCCATACAACCCTCACGGGTTAGGGCGGACCGGTGTACATAGATCGTCTGTGACGTTCCAGACGATCACTAGCAGCAACCCGCTCACTCTTTCCTGACCATAGCAGCGGTCCCTTACACCGCACAGTGGACCTTGACCGGCGGAAGCTGTCCATTTCCCATCTTGGCACGCTTCCCCGGGTCCCCCTCGTAACAGGCACCCTTATCAATTTCTTGATTTGAACCCTCCTAACTACTTTTTACTGACTTACTAAAGCACTAAATTGGTTTTGTAACCTCATTGAGCTTTGAACTTCATAGGCAGGTGTATCCAATCATGAGAAAAGGTATTTAAGGTGGCCCCTTGCAAGTTGTTCTCCTATTTGAATCTCCTATGAAGAGTGGCATCATGGGCTCCTCAAAACAACTCTCAAATGATCTGAAAATAAAGATTATTCAGCATAGTTGACCAGGGAAAGGTACAAAAAGTTGTCTCAGATACTTAAACTGTCAGTTTCCACTGTGAGGAACATAGTAAGGAAATGGAAGAACACAGGTACGGTTCTTGTTAAGCCCAGAAGTGGCAGGCCAAGAAAAATATCAGAAAGGCAGAGAAGAAGAATGGTGAGAACAGTCAAGGACAATCCACAGACCACCTCCAAAGACCTGCAGCTTCATCTTCCTGCAGATGGTGTCAATGTGCATTGGTCAACAATACAGCGCACGTTGCACAAGGAGAAGCTGTATGGGAGAGTGATGTGAAAGAAGCCGTTTCTGCAAGCACGCCACAAACAGTCGCCTGAGGTATGCAAAAGCACATTTGGACAAGCCAGTTACATTTTGGAAGAAGGTCCTGTGGACTGATGTAACAAAGATTGAGTTGTTTGGTCATACAAAAAGGCGTTATGCATGGAGGCAAAAAAACACGGCATTCCAAGAAAAGCACTTGCTACCCACAGTAAAATTTGGTGGAGGTTCCATCATGCTTTGGGGCTGTGTGGCCAATGCCGGCACCGGGAATCTTGTTAAAGTTGAGGGTCGCATGGATTCAACTCAGTATCAGCAGATTCTTGACAATAATGTGCAAGAATCAGTGACGAAGTTGAAGTTACGCAGGGGATGGATATTTCAGCAAGACAATGATCCAAAACACCGCTCCAATCTACTCAGGCATTCATGCAGAGGAACAATTACAATGTTCTGGAATGGCCATCCCAGTCCCCAGACCTGAATATCATTGAAAATCTGTGGGATGATGTGAAGCGGCTGTCCATGCTCGGCGACCATCAGACTTACCTGAACTGGAATTGTTTTGTAACCAGGAATGGTCAAATCTACCTTCATCCAGGGTCCAGGAACTCATTAAAAGCTACAGGAAGCGACTAGAGGCTGTTATTTTAGCAAAAGGAGGATCTACAAAATATTAATGTTACTTTTATGTTGAGGTGCCTATACTTTTGCATCGGTCAAATTTTGTTTAAATGCGGATTGTACATTTTCTGCTAGTACAGTAAACCTCATTTCAATCCAGAAATATTCCTCAGTCCATCAGTTATTAGATATATGAAACTGAAATAGCTGTTGCAAAAACCCAAATTGTTATAAAGAAAAAGGTTAACATTAATAGGGGTGCCCAAACTTTTTCATATGACTGTATATATAACCCTCAAGTTAAAAAGTTTTTCCCTCTTTTTTTTTTTTTTTTCTTTTCCCTTGAAGCTTGAAAGACTTTTCTGGATAGAATTTCAGTCAACAGCTGTTCAGTCAATTAGACTGCCTCACATGTATATACAGAGGACTATCCACATACAAGACATTGACAAACACATATTGCTTTTGATTTTCAATTTTTTTTCTATGTGCATTTTAAAGATATGATAATTAATTTGAAGTATTTCTTTAAATATACGGATTACATTTATCACATTATACTCATGAGTAACACAGATACTGTACCATATGACAATCACATATTATTAGCTCAGTATTCAAGTGTCACATGCTTTAGTTAAGTACAAAAAAAAACAATTCCAACAAGGCAGGCCATGTAAATATTTCAATCCAACACTCAGGTTACTCATATTAGTTACATTTCAAATAGTACTAAGAAAGATAGATTTATGTATTCATATTCCTAAAAGAAAAATGTTAAAAACAAATGATCTTCCTCCTGAGAAAATAACAATAATTATTTAGCATGCTTTTGCGATTAGCCTTACACAATCTAAGATATATGTTACCTGTTTGAGGATAAGAATAAATTTATAAATAAAGAATTTAATATTTCATCAATCTGCTTTACTGAGAAATTCTGAGGAAAATAAAAGAATAAAATTATCATATTTATGATAAAAAAATAAACACTTAAAATAAGTTATACTTATTCCTTATTATTAAATTAAATAATATTATTCATATACAGAGATCAAATTATTCATTTATAAAATTAAACTATAATTTAACTAAATGAAAATATAACCTTGATTTTACAGTCACTAATTTTAAGTATACAATATACTATATGAAAATATATATATATATGTATGTATGTATGTATATATATATAATGCATAGATTCACTGTATATTAATAATTATGAATATCAAAATGCGATCACCATATTTTATTAATTCAGAAATCCCCTTCTACCCAAACTGAAGTCCAACCTCATTTTTTCTTCAAAGATCCGATCTAATAAGACCATTTTTAAACTGTTCGGATTTTTTAAAATATTTTGTAACTCAACTGTTTCCTTTAAATGAGGAAGAATGTCTCTCTCAGGGGGACCCACCACCTGTCTCTGGGTGTCAAGTTCCCTGAAAGACATTTTTCTTATTTGTGACAAGGGGAGAAGATTTGCACAAGACATCTCATATGGTTTGTAGCTAGTGTGCAATTTCCTACGAATTTCATATATTTTGTCACAGGAATATTTTGTTCTCGGAGACGTTGATTCTGGTTTTTCCTAAAATTTCACCTTTTTTGGTTTTATGGCTTTAATTAATTTATGTTTTGATTGTTTTTGGTGATTCCTAACAAAATCGATAAATTTTGTGCTTTCATATAATGATTTTTTCTTTAATGCAATTGTGTAGGTTTTATCATCCAGAAATTTAAATTTCTTTACGAACGTGTAAATCAAAGACTTTGATCTGACATTTGGAATGACTGCCCTATATAAATGTTCAAAACCGGACATAAATGAGAACGTACCTTCATTCTGTTCAATTTGTAATTCCTTCAACATTTCATAATTTGGACTATCTTCATTTTTTTCACAAAAAAACTGATTTTTCAGCCTATTGATATCATTTGGACACTGAAATGCCTCATTGTCAGAACACCTTTCTAAAGCTAGCTGTCTGAAAAATTGTTGTGGTATCCACATATGGAATATCTGAGCTTTCTCATTATTGGTTAAATTGAACTTTTCAGCAAAACTTTCAAATATTTCTGAATTTCTGCACATATGTATCTTAGGCTCATATGCAGGAATTAATTTGCATAAATCCAAAAGGTTCTTTTTGAGTTTAATTCCTAACTTAGCCTGTTATATTTTTAGAAACTGATTGTCACGAACCACCGGGGGGGTCACTCAGAAATCCCCCGCGCTGGCTACCAGTACGTCACAATCGGGGGGTAACAAGTGGGGGTCGCCCCTCCTTTATACCTCCCGACCGACAGACAGAGCACGTGACGCGCTCTCTAGCGCCCCTCTTATAGTCAGGCCAATTATGGAATTGCCCGACAATAAGCAAGGAGGCCGCTATACTACTTATGCCGATTATTGAAGGGTCCCCGGTGAGAGTAGGGTATATATTCCCCCGACCTCCGCGGGCGGAATATATAAAACCTCCCCGAATCTCACTGGCCTCCCCACAATAATCCTTGGCACAACTCACTGCCACCAACCGCTTCACGGTAACTATTAGCCGAACACACCGACGTGGGGATTCAAGATCGAGATAACAGAACAGCCCAAGATTAATTATATAATTTAATCAGCCTAAAGCACACTAGAAACTACAATATATACAATAGGGAATATACATATGTCAGAGTACAGTTACAGATAAAGCATGGTTTACAAACAGGCATACACAGTTCCAGCAGTTACCTTGTGCGTCTGGCCACAGGGGGGCGCTGTAGACCAGGTTTCTAGGATCCTTCCCACAGATGTTTCCTACACGTGACCCCCAGCGAAAGAACCCTGGAAAATGGCCGAAGTAGGGTTATCAACCTGGGCAAATCCAGGTCCCCTCCTACCTTAGTGACCTCACAGGGAAGCACTGCCACTCCCCCTGCATGGAGTCAGAGTAATATCCCAGAAGGGGCTATTACCTGCAACTCCGGACTGGGAGGTCTGATCGGGATGGTTCTGGTGCCATCAGATCCGCCCGGGTCCCCTCTGCATTTTGAGTCCAAGCACGACTCATTTACCGGACTCCTACTAGCAGTGCTCTATATCTCGCCGCCCCAGGGTGCCATATAGACGTCGAGGATATGCACAGATTTGGCTCGAAGTCCCGATTTTAACGATGTAGGGGGTGTATGGCTGAGACGCACGGTAATATCATAACTGGGTATGATATTACGGAGCCAGCAGTATGCTCTCCTGTGGTGATTAGCTTCCTTTTGGTTTTGCCAGGTCACTGTCCACTTTCTTTGATGAGCGGACACAGCTCCCAGGGGCTCTTCCTCTCTCTCTTTGTTTTAGAGGCCTGAGAGAACACTAATCTCCATATCAGAGGAGATGGCTGTTGGAGGTGTAAGTGGAACACAGACCAGTTCCTTTGACACCTATCTGCTAAACAAACCGTTTATCCCTGTGGTAAATTTTCTGATTGAAGGAGTTGTGTGAAGGAAAGGGGGGGTGACACCAGGAGAGGGCTTCCTGACATAACTTGAATATCATGATTTATCGTCATATCTCCGGATTTACCTCACACCTCCCCCCTTTTGAGGGCGCTAGGGGGCAGCACACTCCGGTGTTCCCCCGTGCGCCCGTCCGCGACCTCTCCTTGTCGGGACAGCCCGTCTGCGTTACCGTGGTCACGGCCCCTTTTGTGTCGAATGGTGAAGTTGTATTGCTGGAGCGCCAGGCTCCATCGCAACAACCTGCCATTCGTCCCGGAGACAGTGTGTAACCAGCTGAGGGGATTGTGGTCCATCTCCACGATGAAGTGGCGCCCGTATAGATAGGGTTGCAGACGCTGCAGGGCCCACACTATGGCTAGGCATTCCTTCTCCATTGTGGAGTAGGCCACTTCCCTTGGTAACAGCTTCCTGCTCAGGTACAAGACTGGGTGCTCTTGGCTCGCAGAGTCCACCTGGCTGAGCACCGCACCGAGGCCGAAGTCACTGGCGTCGGTCTGTACTACAAACGGCCGCGTGAAGTCGGCTGCCTGTAGCACGGGCGGGCTGGACAGGGCGTCCTTTAGGGCCCGGAAGGCTGTCTCGCAGTCCATTGTCCAATCGACTGCAGAGGGCAGCTTCTTCTTGGTGAGGTCCGTCAAGGGCTTTGCCAGGCTACTATAGCATGGAACAAACCTCCTATAGTACCCAGCGGTCCCCAAGAAGGACATCACCTGCTTCTTGGTCCTGGGGGTGGGCCAGGACGCGATGGCCTCCACTTTCTCAGGCTCGGGCTTCAGTGTTCTCCCGCCTACCCGGTGACCGAGGTACTGGACCTCGCTCATGGCCAGCTGACACTTTCCCGGCTTGATGGTCAAACCTGCCTGGTGGATCCGCCTGAGCACCTGTGCTAGATGCTCTAGGTGGTCCTCCCAGGTGGGGCTGAAGACGGCAATGTCATCCAGGTACGCGGCCGCGTACCCTTCAAGTCCCTTGAGCAGGGTGTTGACCATCCGCTGGAAAGTGGCAGGGGCATTCCTCATCCCGAATGGCATCACCGTGGACTCGTACAGTCCAAATGGGGTAATAAAGGCAGAGCGTTCCCTGGCCTTGCGAGTCAGGGGGATCTGCCAATATCCCCGGCTCAGATCCATGATGGTCAGGTACTGAGCCCCGGCCAACTGATCGAGCAGGTCATCGATGCGTGGCATTGGGTACGCATCGGCGACCGTGACAGCATTGAGCCCCCTGTAGTCCACGCAGAACCGAGTGGTTCGGTCCTTCTTAGGGACGAGGACTACAGGCGAGGCCCAAGCGCTGTTGGATGCCTGGATCACCCCCAGCTTCAGCATCTCGTCAATCTCCTGGCGCATGTGTTGCTGCACCTCCAGGGAGACCCGATATGCTGAACGCCTGATCGGGGGATGATCCCCAGTGTCCACGTGATGGACAGCCAAGTTAGTCCTTCCGGGCTGGTTGGTAAACAACCCCCGGAAGGGGTGTAGGGTGGCCCACAGCTGGGACCGTTGGTCCTCCAAGAGCTGGTGGCCAACCTCCACATCCTCAATGGATCCGCCTGCCCTAACCTGGGCTAGCATATCCAAGAGGGTTTCCGCTTCTCCCTCCTCGGGCAGGTTGCACACCAGGAGTGCACATGCCTCCCGCTCATGATGTGCCTTCATCATGTTCACATGGAAGGGCTTCCGCCTTCCACGGGCAGGGTCCAGGGTGACCAGGTACGTCACAGGGTTGAGCTGCTGGTACACGAGGTATGGGCCTTCCCAGGCTGCCTGAAGCTTGTCCTGTGGTACGGGGACCAGTACCCACACCTTTTGACCCACTTGGTAGGTCCTCTCACAAGCGTTCTGGTCGTACCAACGCTTCTGATCGGCCTGGGCTTGAGCCATATTGTCGTGTACCAGTTGCGTCACGGCCTGCATTTTGTCCCGGAAGCGCATGACATACTCAATAACCGACACTCCAGGGGTGGCCAAATCCCCTTCCCAAGCCTCTTTCACCAGAGCCAGGGGGCCCCGCACACGTCGCCCGTACAGGAGCTCAAACGGTGAGAATCCCGTTGAGGCCTGTGGAACCTCCCGGTAAGCAAATAACAGGTGTGGGAGATACCGCTCCCAATCACGCCCGTGGGAGTCGACCAACATCTTAAGCATCTGCTTTAAGGTGCCATTGAACCGCTCGCACAGGCCATTAGTCTGTGGATGGTACGGGCTGGCTACCAGATGTCGCACCTGGACTTGCTTACAGAGGGCCTCCATCAGCTGGGACATGAATTGGGTCCCCCGGTCAGTGAGCATTTCCTGGGGAAAACCCACTCGGGAGAAAATCTCCAGCAATGCGGTGGCCACCTTGTCAGCCCGAATGGACGACAAGGCCACTGCTTCTGGGTACCGGGTGGCATAGTCCACTACCGTCAGTATGAAGCGTTTCCCGGAGCTGCTGGGGATGGCCAGCGGGCCGACCAGATCCACAGCCACCCTCCTGAAAGGCTCATCGATGATGGGCAGAGATACCAGTGGGGCTTTGGGGTGTGGCCCCGCCTTCCCCACTCTCTGACAGGTTTCACATGAACGGCAGTAGGCAGCCACATCGGCCCCCATTTTTGGCCAGTAGAAATGCTGGTTTAACCTGGCCTTGGTCTTAGCGATCCCTAGGTGTCCGGCCATCGGAATCTCATGTGCGATCCGCAACAACTCCGTCCGGAACGGATAGGGTACCACTAACTGTCGGTCCCTGGGCCACGCCTCCGGTGAACCCTGCTGGACCGTGACCCGGTACAGCCGTCCTTGGTCCCAGACCACTCGCTCCGGGTCCGAGTCCGAGGGAGGCTGTGCCGCCTGCTCCTTTAGAGCTTTCAGGCTGTCGTCAGCTTCTAACGCTGCCTGAAACCCCTGACTAGATGTGGCCAGAATCGACGAGACTGTCACATCTTCGGTCAGTACCCCGGGACCTGTGTCCTGGCCTCCACCTGACTCGGCTGCCACTTGGTCAGAAGGGGAAGAGCTATCGGACCTCCGGGAGGCCCCTTGGCTTCCAGCACTCCCACTGCGGGTGACAGCGGCCACAGCCGCTGCGACCGTGGGTCGTGCCTGCTCCTCCTCCGTTCCTGACCCAGTCGCCGGTTCAGGCAGACCTACCTGGCTTCCTGACACCCCGGTTGTGGGGGAACCATGTACCGAGATCTTACCTGGGAGCACTTCCGCTCCTGGACCGGCCCCAATCTCACCTGCCTGTTCCCCTCCTGCAGCAACAGAACCCCGCTGTGAAATCTCTGGGGACCCCACATTTGCTGTGGTAGCCCCCACCCCACACACTGGTCCTCCCCCTGCAGCACCCTGCTCTCTGCTTATCCCTGCAGAGGGCAACAGATCCCAGCTCACTGGCTGATCACTTGTAGAGGCATTGTCACACCTTTCTCTGACCCCCTCCCCTCCTGTCACAGCTGCAGCTGAGTGTGTGTCTATGGTGTCTATGCAAGCAGAAAAATCAGAGTTCACTCCCTCCTCCCTTACATCATTCATAGATAACACATTAACATTGTCCGGAGGCACGTCAGTACTGGCTGAAGGTTCAGCCCTTGGGGGGGGCCCAAACTGGGAGGTTATCTGCCCCAAATCTGTCCCAAGTAGCACGTTTGCGGGGATCCGATCAGTTACCCCCACCTCTCTCACCCCTCGCCATGCGCCCCAGTCCACATAAATGCCAGCAACAGGCAGCGCCGGGTCAATGCCTCCAATCCCGGAGACAGCGAGGGTTTTTCCAGGTATCAAGTCTTGGGGGGACACCATCTCAGGCCGCACCAGAGTCACCTCCGAGGCGCTGTCTCGCAGTCCTATGGTCACAGACCGGCCGACGGTGACAGGTTGGAAGCTGTCCAGGGACCTACCACCACCCCCACCCACACAATACACCTTGGGCGGCCCTTGGGACGGGGACGGAGCCGGGGCCTTGGGACGCTGAGGGCACATGGCCTTAAAGTGTCCAGGTAGGTTGCACTGGTGGCACCGTCTTGGTTCTGCCACGGGCCTGGAGAGGGGAGTTGAGGGGGACACCCCCTGCAGTCTAGGGGCAGGTGGGGCAGTCGCAGAATTCATCTTACCCCCTCTCCAGGTGCTGCTGGTGGCTGCTCTCCTGGCCTCAGGAGCCCGATTGTTGGTGTAGTCATCGGCCAGGGCAGCTGTAGCCGTGGACCCCTTTGGCTTCTGGTCTCGGATGAACTGGCGGAGATCCTCAGGGCAGTTCCACAAGAGTTGCTCTGTGATGACCAAGTCTAGGATCTCTGGTCCGGTGGTAAGCTGCAGGCCTTGGGTCCAGTGGTCGGCAGCTCGGGCAAGTGCCCGCCGGTGGTCAGCCCAGGAGTCCTTTGGTCCCTTCTGCAGGGTCCGGAACTTCTTGCGGTAGGACTCCGGAGTGAGGTTGTACTGTTGGATCAGGGCCCGCTTGATGGTGTCGTAGCCCTGATCTGCCTCAGTAGGCAAGTCCCCAAGGATTTCCAGGGCCTTACCCCTTAAACGGGGGGTCAGGTATTTGGCCCACTGGTCCTTGTCCAGATGGTGCTGCAAGCAAGTCCGTTCAAAAGCAGTCAGGAAAGAGTCCAAGTCTCCATCCTTCTCCAGCACTGGGAAGTCCTCAACACGGACCTTTGGAAGTTTGGTGTCTTGAAGGTCACGTGTGGCTGATGAGGGCCGGAGCTGAGCTAGCTGCAGCTGGTGGTCACGGTCTGCCTGTTGCTGTCGCTCTTCATGCGCTGCCTGCCGCTCCGCAGCCTCAGCCTCACGCGCTGCTTGCCGCTCCGCAGCCTCAGCGTCACGCGCTGCCTGTCGCTCACGCTCGGCCATGAGTATCTCGTAGGTATCCCGGTCTCCAGCCATAAGCCTGGCCAAGGCAGCTTGAAGGAGGGCCTCTGCACCTCTCAGGCCAGAGGGATTGGCAAGTGGTGATCTGCGGCACGCTGCAGAGCCAGGTGATTCACTGTCCATTTCAGAGCGGAGGACTGGCATCTGGCTCGTTGAGGACCCTTGGGCGAGCTCCTCCTCATTTTGTCCAGCAGTGCCAGGTTGTGCGATGTCCTCTGCAGAGCTGTTCTCTGGCGTCGGGCTCTTGGAGGGCTCGTGGACAACCTCCTCATCGTCTCTGGCCTGAGCATCGGCCATTCCTTTGGCTTTGCTCCTGGTGCTCTCAGCCATTCTTGCAGACTTTTGGTCACTGACACAGAACTGACACCTGATGCGCCCACACACCTTACAGTATCTGCACTCTGACACTCTAGTGTTGAGCTAGTCTGAAGACCCCAGCAGCCACAGCTGCTGCAGGCAGTCTTTAGTGTCTGGGAGTATGGGTCTCACACTCACACACACTATTATCTCGATCCCACCGCTATGCCACCAATATGTCACGAACCACCGGGGGGGTCACTCAGAAATCCCCCGCGCTGGCTACCAGTACGTCACAATCGGGGGGTAACAAGTGGGGGTCGCCCCTCCTTTATACCTCCCGACCGACAGACAGAGCACGTGACGCGCTCTCTAGCGCCCCTCTTATAGTCAGGCCAATTATGGAATTGCCCGACAATAAGCAAGGAGGCCGCTATACTACTTATGCCGATTATTGAAGGGTCCCCGGTGAGAGTAGGGTATATATTCCCCCGACCTCCGCGGGCGGAATATATAAAACCTCCCCGAATCTCACTGGCCTCCCCACAATAATCCTTGGCACAACTCACTGCCACCAACCGCTTCACGGTAACTATTAGCCGAACACACCGACGTGGGGATTCAAGATCGAGATAACAGAACAGCCCAAGATTAATTATATAATTTAATCAGCCTAAAGCACACTAGAAACTACAATATATACAATAGGGAATCTACAGAATATACATATGTCAGAGTACAGTTACAGATAAAGCATGGTTTACAAACAGGCATACACAGTTCCAGCAGTTACCTTGTGCGTCTGGCCACAGGGGGGCGCTGTAGACCAGGTTTCTAGGATCCTTCCCACAGATGTTTCCTACACGTGACCCCCAGCGAAAGAACCCTGGAAAATGGCCGAAGTAGGGTTATCAACCTGGGCAAATCCAGGTCCCCTCCTACCTTAGTGACCTCACAGGGAAGCACTGCCACTCCCCCTGCATGGAGTCAGAGTAATATCCCAGAAGGGGCTATTACCTGCAACTCCGGACTGGGAGGTCCGATCGGGATGGTTCTGGTGCCATCAGATCCGCCCGGGTCCCCTCTGCATTTTGAGTCCAAGCACGACTCATTTACCGGACTCCTACTAGCAGTGCTCTATATCTCGCCGCCCCAGGGTGCCATATAGACGTCGAGGATATGCACAGATTCGGCTCGAAGTCCCGATTTTAACGATGTAGGGGGTGTATGGCTGAGACGCACGGTAATATCATAACTGGGTATGATATTACGGAGCCAGCAGTATGCTCTCCTGTGGTGATTAGCTTCCTTTTGGTTTTGCCAGGTCACTGTCCACTTTCTTTGATGAGCGGACACAGCTCCCAGGGGCTCTTCCTCTCTCTCTTTGTTTTAGAGGCCTGAGAGAACACTAATCTCCATATCAGAGGAGATGGCTGTTGGAGGTGTAAGTGGAACACAGACCAGTTCCTTTGACACCTATCTGCTAAACAAACCGTTTATCCCTGTGGTAAATTTTCTGATTGAAGGAGTTGTGTGAAGGAAAGGGGGGGTGACACCAGGAGAGGGCTTCCTGACATAACTTGAATATCATGATTTATCGTCATATCTCCGGATTTACCTCACACTGATCGTCGCCATTTTCTCCTCTTCTCTCTTCCTACTTCTTCAACATCTTTTCCTGCTTCATTTCCAGTGTCCTGAAGGTCACTTTCAATAGACAGCACATGTCTGTGGCCACCTTGGGGATGATTTTCATTAGAAACATTACAGACAGAATCATTTTCTGACAATTCAGGTTGTCCATTTCCACAATCTTAAATTTCTCTAACGCTAACTTGTGAAATTCATGGACCAAATGACAGACATTCCTGATTTTCTTTTTCTCTTGATTAAAAGACACCGTAGATTCTACACGTGAATTCTCAAGTTCACACTCCCCATTAAGCCTTACCCACAACTCCTCTACATTAGAAATATCTGAGTATGTGAACTGTAATTTACTTTGTTTAGAAAAAGAAGAGATAAAATCCATTTTCTTACCTGGAATGACCCAACCGTGAATGGATGATCCCCTGAGACTTGATTCACCTCGTTCAGCACGTCACATACTTTATGGACTGACTTCCATCCTGTTCCTTCAAAGACATGTCAAAGGATGATCTTCTGTGGCTTTACGAATTCTTCAAACTTCATTTAAACAAACGCATGCGTATTTTTAGGTTCTCGTTTGATTTACGGTAAACACAGTTCTGTGCAATTCCCTCAGACTTTTGGACAAGTTCCTTATTCATCAGCACTGCCCCAACTTGTTGTACAAAAGGTTAGTGAAATGATACAAAAACAACAAAAAAACAACAATAGCCAGCATCAAAAGGAAAAATGACCACACAGGCCAAAATGGGAAAAACACCTGTGTCAATCAATTAAGCTGACTCGCCATTGTAAAAAATATATCCCTTAAATATATTTTTCTTTATATACGCGATGAGATATAAGAACCAATAGACTTCAAAAATGTAAAAATAAATAATGTATTTATATTGAGTAAAAATGATTGACAAAAAATAGAAGAGTTGATTAATTACAGAGAAGGAAAACAATATTCTTCGTTAGCTTACGTGAGGAGTTAATAATAGTCCATATCTTTACTCAATAGAAGACTTCATTCATCTTTCCCAGGTTCCTGAATGGTTAGGCAAGGATGATATGCTGTAGGCCTGACACCATGTGTTGCTTCATCTTGGATAGGTGAATGGGTTTGGGTTCAGCAGCCTCGACATGTGTCCTTCTGCAGGGACGATCCCCCTCTGCCTCCGGTCTTCCTCCCCGTGAGAAGTGTCATGGTATATATGTCCAATGCAGCTGCTCATAAGGGCTATTTAAGGAGATCCTACTATACGCATGATGTAACCACTAGAAGTTTCCAGATAGTCCTGTGTGTATATATATATATATATATATATATATATTCTATGTCAGCATTTATCTATATTCAATACAGATACCTTAATATTAATTCCTATACGTACTGTTATCAGTAAATTCTGCCATCTAAAGATCTATTATCTGGATGTATTATATTATAAATTATTTAATAAATGTGAAATTATTACAGACTACAGCTGCTCTGTCACAGTGCACGGGCATGGCTACAGCCGCTCTGTCACAGTATATGGGCATGGCTGCAGCCGCTCTGTCAGTCAGTGCATTGGTCGTGGCTACAGCCGCTCTGTCACAGTATATGGGCATGGCTGCAGCCGCTCTGTCAGTCAGTGCATTGGTCGTGTCTACAGCTGCTCTGTCAGTCAGTGCAGGGGCATGGCTACAGCTGCTCTCTCACAGTACAGGGGCATGGCTACAGCTGCTCTGTCAGTGGGTATAGAGGGAATGGCTACAATGTAAAATACAGTGGCTTATAATGAAAATGAGCTAAAACGCTGTTATGCAGCGTGGCATAAAAAGCACCGGGGGCGTTCATATGCGGCATACCAGTAGATCCAGAACTGGAAGAGACATTTGTGGTTGGCAAAGTGGTGTCACATATGGATGACAGTGGCCTCATGTGCCGACCCTTATAATGTTAAACAAACCGCTACGGCATGTATGCTGGGCAGGTCAGCCCCGGTGAGGATGGATCTGGCCTGCATAATAGTAGCAAGGGCGATCTCAGGCGCTAACATGGTATATAGTGTGTGTTAAGCAATAAGGCTGTGTCCACACGCTGCGTTCTGTAATTGTCATAAAAAATGCACCCTCTAGTAAATACTGCGTTTGCCAAAAAAATGCCACCAAAAGGCATTTTGGATGCATTTTGCATGAATTTTAGATGCATTTGACAGTGCGGTCCCACGGCGATTCAGCTCTGCTACATGCCCACTGACAGCAGATAGAGACATGAGCCGCGCAATGAGAATGAACTTCACCCGACTTCATTGTCATCGTGCTGCTCTGTCTTTGTGTGCTGTCATGAAGTCAGATGAACCTCTGAGGTCAGTGTCAGGACACAGGGGTCCACAGCAGTGACGTCAGAGCTTCACCTGAGTTCACTGTCATTGCGCAGCTCTGTTTCTATGTCGCGGCCTGATTTGCAGTCACAGGTGAATGGACTCACCAGTGACTGCAAATCAGCTGAGTGACTGAAGTGAGCCGCGCGATCAGCGGTGCCGTCACTCAGGTTACCCACGGCCACAGCTGAAGTCCTCCACCTGAGGTGGAGTGAATGACGTCACCGCTGATAGCACAACTCACTTCAGTAGCTGTGTGGAACTCACAGCTAGCGGTCATCCTTTATAGCTGCTCGCTGTCAGCTTCCGATGTAGCAGAGCTGAAAGCATCGTGGGACCTTGTGTGGATAACGTCGGACCTGGAGGGGTGTTTGGGGATTAATAAAGTGGTGAAAGAGGGTTTTTTTTGTCTTTTATTCCAAATAAAGGATTTTTTGGGTGTATGTGTCTTTTTACTTTCACTTACAGGTTAATCATTCGGGGTGTATCATAGATGCCTGCCATGATTAACCTGGGACTTAGTGACAGCTATGGGCTGCCATTAACTCCTTATTACCCCGATTGCCAACGCACCATGGTTTTCATACCATGTTCTGGCTATGCACTACGTGACGCTTTTCGGCAGCAGAGATCCTTTTTCTTTCCCATATTGCTTGAAATCTGTGGCTACGAAATAGTGTGGAACGTCCTCAGTGGACTAAGTAATTATCACGGGTGAGATTGATGTCAGTGATCCAAAGACCCCAAGGCACAAAACCTCAAGAAGGTTATGGAGAGAACACACACACACACACCCACAGACACACACACTGCCTATTTGGAGATGTATCAGTAATCACATATCTGATGTGCAATGAGACCAGGCTGTCCTTACATCTCGCACTGAGCTGTTGTGGGCCGGCCCTTTTGCTTATAATTGGTCCGCATCATACAGGTATAAGTAGGACACGCCCCCAGTGAAATCTTTCTGATAGCGCCCACTTGGATATAGCAAACGTTAACTCCTTAGGCGACAAATACTTTTATTGCCAATATCTCTGCAATGGAGAGGAAGCTGAAAACAAAAGTTTGATTCCACTCTGCAGCTATGACTACATTTGGTGTCCAATTTAACATGTAAAATTTGGTGACCTGAAATCTTTTGTCGGAAGAAATATAAAGAAGTAAAATAATGTAATTGCATAAATCTGTACAGCCTTACATTAATACTTTGGTGATGTCCCCTTTGAATTTCTGTCACATTTAGTCTTTTTGGGTCAGGGTCTATCACCTCTAGAATCGCTGATCTTTGCCCCCTCCTCTCCCCCTGGCAAATTGCGGGGGTCTCCTGCCTACAGCGCCCTCTTCAGGTTAACACAGATTTCCCCTTGGTCTCAGGTCTGGGCTCGGCCGTTCCAGAACTTCTATCTTTTCCTGGTGACACCATTCTTTGCTGATATGGGGGTCGCTTTGGGGCATTGTGCTGAAAGGTTAACCCCTTCACCACCCAGCCTATTTTGACCTTACTGACCTCGCCATTTTGCGCAATTCTGACCAGTGTCCCTTTATGAGATAATAACTCTGGATCGCTTCAACGGATCCTAGTGATTCTGAATGTTTTTTCGTGACATATTCGGCTTCATGTTAGTGGTAAATTTAGGTTGATAATTTTTGCATTTATTTGTGAAATACTCAAAAAATTGGTGAAAATTTCGCAAATCTGAGAGATATGTCACACAAAATAGTTACTAAATAACATTTCCCACTTGTCTACTGTGCAATTTTCAAAACAATTTTTTTTTTCGTTAGGAAATTTCTCATTATTTCCAACAAAATGTACCAAAAAAAATTTTTTAGGGACCACACCACATTTGAAGTGACTTTGAGAAACCTATGTGACAGAAAGTACCCCCTTTCTAAAACTGCACCCCTCACTCTACTCAAAACTATATCCAAGAAGTTTATTAACCCTTTTAAGTGCTTCACTGGAATCAAAGCAATGTGGAAGAAAAAAATGAAAATTTTACTTTTTTACCCAAAAATGTTACTATAGCATTTTCACAAGGGTATCAGAAAAAAATGCATCATAAGATTAATTGTGCAATTTCTCCTTCGTGCGCCGATATCTCATATGTGGAGGAAATCAATTGTTCGGCAAGGCTCGGAAGGGAAGGAGCGCCATTTGACTTTTCAAACACAAAATTGTCTGGAATTGTTAGCGGATGCCATGTTGCGTTTGGAGACCCCCTGAGGTGCCTAAACAATGGAGCTCCCCCACAAGTGACCCCATTTTGGAAAGTAGACCCCTCATTGAATGTTTAGTGAGCACTTTGAACCCCTGGGGGTTCAAAATTGTTACTAAGTAGCTTTTTTTTCACAAGGGTATCAGGAAAAAATACACCATCAAATTTGTTGTGCAATTTCTCCTGAGTACACAGATACCTCATATGTGGTGGAAATCAAATATTTGGGCCCACAGCAGGGCTCGGAAGGCGAGGAGCGCCATTTGATTAGCTCCAAAAGTCAAATGGCACTCTTTGCCTTCTGAGCCCTGTCGTACGCACAAACAGTGGTTTATGACCACATATGAGGTATTTGTGTGTATTCAGGAGAAATTGCCCAACAAATTTTAGGATCCATGTCATCCTTTTGCCCATGTGAAAATTAAAAAAATTGAGGGTAAAAGAAAAGTTTTGTGAAAAAAAAAGTATTTTTTCATTTTTACGGATCAATTTGTGAAGCGCCTGGGCGTTCAAAGTGCTCACTATGCATCTAGATAAGTTCCTTGGGGGGTCTAGTTTCCAAACTGGGGTCACTTGTGGGGGAGCTCCAATGTTTAGGCACACATGGGCTCTCCATAGGCGGACATGGTGTCCGCTAACAATTTGAATGGAGAATTAGCTCCAATTGTTAGCGTACACCATGTCGCATATGGAGAGTATGTAGTGTATGTCAGGTTGGTGTGTGGTTTGGTGTAATGTATGTCAGGTTGGTGTGTGTGTGGTGTTTACTACACCACACACAGCAACCTAACATACACTACGTCAGGTTGGTGTGTGTGGTGTAGTGTATGTCAGGTTGGTATGTGTGGTGTAGTGTATACCACACACCAACCTGACATACACTACACCACACACACCACATCGTGACATACACTACGTCAGGTTGGTGCGTGTGGTGTAGTGTATGTCAGGTTGGTGGCGGAGGAAGAGTGGGAGGAATAGAGAAAAGTGGGGTCCTCTCCCTCACTACCAGCTTCAGAGGCATATGCCTCCTCACCTGAGTACACCGTTTGTGACTGGGACGAGCGGGACATTTTGTGTGTGCGTGTGTAAAAAAAAAAAAACCCACTAAACTTTATTGTACGTGCGAGTGTCTGGTGAAACTTTCTACTGCAGGTATGGGGGCTGAGGAGATGCAGGAGCCAGCAGCAGGGGGGTGATCATAGTGCCGGGGGGGGGGGGTGATCACTGGGGTGGGGGGTGAGCACTGGCGGCAGCAGCAGGGGGATGAGCACTGGGGCACGAGGGAGAGGGGGTGAGCGCTGTGGCAGGAAGGAGGAAGGTGAGCACTGGGGCAGGAGGGGGGAGGTGAGCACTGGGGCAGGAGGGAGGAGGTGAGCACTGGGGCAGGAGGGGGTGTCAGCATGCGGCAGGAGGGGGGTGAGCACTGGAACAGGAGGGGGGTGAGCACTGGGGCAGGAGGGGGGTGAGCACTGGGGCAGCAAGGGCCCAATTACTGGCGGCGGCAGCAGCAGGAGCCAGATCACTGGCGGCGGCAGCAGCAGGAGCCAGATCACTGGCGGCAGCAGCAACAGGAGCCAGATCACTGGCGGCAGCAGCAGGGGCCCTCACAGCACTCAGTAGGGGGCCTTATGCTAGCCGACTGGCTGGCAGAAGCAGGGCAGTGAGTGATTACAGGGCAGGGGGAGGGAGCGGAGGTCAGGGTGGGGGGTGAAATCGGACGATGGGGGAGAGCGGAGGTTAGTGTTGGGGGAGTGGAATCGGACGACAGGGGGAAGCGGAAGACGGCAGAGGGAAGCAAATATATTACCGGATGGCAGCAGATCGCAGTGGCAGCGGGGTGATCGGCAGTGGTAGATCGCGGTGGCAACGACAGCAAGGGATCTCGATCTTCAGTGTTTATAGAGAGGATGAGGCTGAAGAGGGCGGGCACCCACCGGTCACACCGCCCCTCCACATCTGATTGCAGGCATAGCGTCACATGGATGCTAGCGCCAATTAGATTGGGGGGGTGTAGGGGGAGACACAGAGGTCACCCTGCTCCAGCCAATGGCAGATGATATTGAATCATCGGCCATGGCTGGATTGTAATATTTCACCAAGTTTCAATGCTGAAATATTACAGTCGTTCTGATTAAAGGTGAAGATGGCACTTTGAACAGCCATTTAGAGTGATCTTAACAATGGTGGGGGGGCAAAGCCACCCCCACTGGGCTCAACTACAGGTCCTCACGTAGCTGCAGCGCTGGTGACATTTCAGTAACCCTGGTCACCAGCGCTGCAGAAACGGAAACCCGCCATAACGCATACGATGCATCAAGGGTCGGGAAGGCACTAACTTTCATGTTGCATACGGTGCTTTAAGGGTCGGGAAGGGGTTAAATACCTCCTCATTTTCAGCTTTTTAGTAGAGGCCGGAAGGTTTCGATGCGGTATTGTTTGATGTTTTCTTAATTTCCTCCCTCTTGGCTAAAGCTCTAAGTCCAGCTGCTGAAAACCCACCACAATGCTGCCCCCAGCAGGCCTCACTGTGGGCAGGGGATCTTCTGGGGATGTGTGGTGCTGACTTTGCACCTTCTTGAATTATGGCCAAAAAGTTCTTTCTTGGTCTTAACATAGAGAACACATTTCCCACATGCTTTTGGCACATGTGATGGGATTTTTGGTAAAACACAGCCGGGTCTTGATGTACAGTAAGAAATGGTTCACTCTTTCCCCCTCCCCAACAGACCGGATGTATGAATAAGGCTAGTTTCATACTTGCGTTGAACGGTATCCGTTTCATTGCGTTGTGTGACGGATGCAACGGATGTGTTGCATATAGTGGTGCAACGGATGCTGCAAAACAACGGAATCCGTTTTGATTTTTATTTTTTTTTTTACAGTTTACCGGCGGCAGACTATTGTGAACGATCAGCTGATCGCTCCCAGTAGCCGGCCGCCGGGTGATCATCTGATCGCTCCCCGTAGCCGGCCGCCGGGTGATCAGCTGATCGCTCACAGCAACCGGTCGCCGGGTGATCAGCTGATCGCTCACAGCAGCCGACCGCCGGGTGATCAGCTGATCGCTCCCAGTAGCCGGCCGCCGGGTGATCGCTCGGCCGCCAAGAATGTGTGCGGGGGGTGGAGTGAGGAGTGGGTGGAGCCGAGTGGGGCCATGGCGCTGAGGACAGGTGAGTGTGCGTGTGTGTATGTATATGTATGTGTGTATGTGTGTGTGTATGTACATACATGCGGAGTGGAGTGCGGGAGGGGGCGGAGCCAAGCGGGGAAGTGTCGGGCTCCCTGCACACGTAGCGAGGGTAAATATCGGCAAAGCACTTTGCTTGGTTACCCGATATTTACCTTGGTTACGGGTGCAGGGAGCCAGAGAGGGCATGCGCAGTGAAATCCAACGGATTGCGCTGCTCAAAAAAACGTTACATGCTGCGATCCTCCCGCCCGGCGCAGCGTCAAAATAACGACGCTGCGTCGTCCAGCGGATGCAACGCTGACACTTGCGTTACAGTGCGTCGTCCATACAAGTCTATGGAGAATAGCGCAGTGCATTAACGGACTGCGCTATTCTCCATAGTGACGGACTGCTGAATGCAAGTGTGAAAGTAGCCTAACACAACCAGTACTGGCCATAAATACCTGCAGCTCCTTTAATGTTGCTGTTGGCCTCTTTCCACCTCCATACCAATTTTCTACCATGGACCATCTTCACGTGGTCCATGTGTTAAGGGGGGCATAATTTAAGGTGATGCAATCCAAGTTATACATCCACATCTTAAACCCATCTGCATTTCATATCATGAGTCATTCGTCAGATGCATGCATGCTATTCGTCCACACAGACCAGAAAAGTACACGGATCTAGGTAGAAATATGACTGGTTTAATTGCGGAAGTTCAGATTTAAAGAAATCAATTGGCCAGGAGCCAAAACTACGTAACACGTCTCCTATTGGATAAACTGCAAAAAGAGATCATTCTGAGATATATAAGTATATGTGTTTCTTCATGTTATATTAAGCTAAGTCAGCATGAATCACTTAAGAACATAAAGTCCCATATCTGAGTACAGTTCAAACTCCATTTTGAGTCTGTTTTTTGGATATCGTTATATAATTCTTAATACTCATAACAGTCCATAACACATGGTAGATCTGATGGAAGAAATGTTTTCATCCCTTTCTCTCTCTTGGTCACTTTCCACAGTGAGACCCTTTGCTGTGTTGTCAGCTGTTTCCAGAAAATGTCAGGAAAATCCTCCTAGAACAGTGACACTTTCTTTGGCTTTAAAGGAGTACATGACGGCAGCCGAGCTCTCACTACTATGTAACATGAGCGTAAATGTGAACAGCTTATTCTGATCACCACCATGGCACCAATTATCAGTGAACACTTATACAACAGCATTTTTGTAGTTTTATTTTATTGGCCTCTTAAAAATTATTTCAGTTTGTTTCTCAGTGGTTTGTGCAGATTATCGGTGACATTAAGGTAGAAAAAGTTCTGAACTGTTTCTTCTTGGCAGGATTATTTACAAAAATCTGTCATTTTACCAGGGGCATGTAGACTTTTTATACTCACTTTTTCGGCTATCCTCTATTATTCTAGGCATCCTACCCTAAGGTCCTCACCATAATGTCTGTGATTGTAATTCTCCGCACTGCTGTTTTTCAGACTTTCTCAGGTCTCTGAGTTCTCCCTGCACCACTGGCATGATCACATCCCATTAGTTCTTCAGGTAACCCTGCATCCCTCCTCATCCGGCCTCCCTCTTCCATCCTGTGTCTCTTACCTCTGCCTCATGCCTCTCACTCTCGATGTCTCTCGCCTCTGCCTCATGCCTCTCACTCTCGATGTCTCTCGCCTCTGCCTCATACTCTCTATGTCTCTCGCCCTCCGCCTCTCACTGTCTCTATCTCTCGCTGTCTTTCGCTTTCTCTCTCGCTGCCTCTAACCTCTCGCGTTGCCTTTCACGCTGTCTCTCGCCTCCGCCACTCGCTATCACTGTCTCTCGCCGTCTCTCTCTCTCTTGCCGTCTCTCGCTCTCACCGCCTGACTCTTGCCATCTCTCGCCTCCACTTCTCGCTCTCGCCGTCTCTTGCCTCCATCTCTCACTCTTGCCGTCTCTCTCTCTCTCTCGCCTCCGCCTCTCGCTGTCTCCCACCCTCGCTGTCTGTGTCTCTCACTTTCTGTTTTTGTGTCTTGCAGAGTCTCGCCTCCTTCTGCCCATTGCTTACCTCTCTCACACTGTCTCACTGCAGTAAGGTGACAGCGGACGCTCTGGTGTCTGTAGGCGATCACTGCCCTCTTTTGTCCTCTCTTAATTTACAGAACACTGAGGTGGGTATGCTGACAGACCTAAATTTCTGGATAATGGCCTTCAGGGGTCGGTTGTGGGCTCTCCTCCCTGAGTGTGGTATGGTGTAGGTTGTGGTCCTTCCTCCCTGATTGTGGTATAGCTTGTGGTCCCTCCTCCCTGAGTGTGAGGTGTTGTAGGTTGTGGTCCCTCCTCCCTGAGTGTGGGGTGTTGTACAAGCTCCTCCCTCAATGTGGTATGGTGTAGGTTGTGGGCACTCCTCCCTGAGTGTGGTATGGTGTAGGTTGTGGGCGCTCCTCCCTGAGTGTGGTATGGTGTAGGTTGTTGGCGTTCCTCCCCGAGTCTGAGGTGTTGTACGTTGTGGGCTGTCCTGCCTGAGTGTGGTATGGTGTAGATTGTGGTCTCTCCTCCCTGAGTGTGGTATGGTGTAGATTGTGGTCTCTCCTCCCTGAGTGTGAGGTGTTGTAGGTTGTGGTCTCTCCTCCCTCAGTGTGAGGTGTTGTAGGTTGTGGGCACTCTGTCCTGAGTGTGGTGTGGTGTAGGTTGCACCCTGAGTGTGGTGTGGTGTAGGTTACACCCTGAGTGTGGTATGGTGTAGGTTGCAAACTGAGTGTGGTATGGTGCAGGTTGCACCCTGAGTGTGGTATGGTGTAGGTTGCACCCTGAGTGTGGTATGGTGTAGGTTGCACCCTGAGTGTGGTATGGTGTAGGTTGCACCCGGAGTGTGGTATAGTGTAGGTTGCACCCTGAGTGTGGTATGGTGTAGGTTGCACCCTGAGTGTGGTATGGTGTAGGTTGCACCCTGAGTGTGGTATGGTGCAGGTTGCACCCTGAGTGTGGTATGGTGTAGGTTGCACCCTGAGTGTGGTATGGTGTAGGTTGCACCCTGAGTGTGGTATGGTGTAGGTTGCACCCTGAGTGTGGTATGGTGTAGGTTGCACCCTGAGTGTGGTATGGTGTAGGTTGCACCCTGAGTGTGGTATGGTGTAGGTTGCACCCTGAGTATGGTGTAGGTTCTGGGCGCTCCTCCCTCAGTGTGGTGAGGTGTAGGTTGTGGGCGCTCCTCCCTGAATATGGTATGTTGTACGTTGTGGACACTCCTCCCTGAGTGTGGTATGGTGTACGTTGTGGACACGCCTCCCTCGGTGTGGTGTAGGTTGTGGACGCTCCTCCCTCACTGTGGTGTGGTGTAGGTTGTGGTTGCTCCTCCCTGAATATGGTGTGGTGTAGGTTGTGGTTGCTTCTCCCTTAATACGGTGTGGTATAGGTTGTGGTTGCTCCTTCCTGAGTGTGGTATGGTGTAGGTTGTGGGTGCTCTGCCCTCAGTGTGGGGTGTTGTAGGTTGCACCCTGAAAGTGGGGTGTTGGTGCAGTCGTGCCTCGGTGCTGTGAGTAGATTTTCGTTGACATGTGACTGTCTCTGCAGGTGGATAGTAAAGCCTTGCCTGTCTTTTTGGCGGTGCACGGCTCCAGTCTCCGCTGCTTGTTTTTGACCATCAACTGCCAGACCAATAGCATCCTGAGCTTGCTCGCGGTGAGACCTCTTCTGACTATAACACCCATTTTCTTCCTAGTGAATTTTTCTCCTGGGCCCCTGAATTTTGGTGTTGTCTATGTGTCTCCCATCAGAGCGGCTCCTGCCCAGAACTGAGGATGCTGGAGGTGAACCAAGGGAAAACGCATGTGCAAGTCTATGCCGAGGGTCTCCAGGCGTTTTGTCCGAAGCTAGAGGTGAGGAGGGGTCGACTGCACCCCAGTATCCTGCGCCCGTGAATATCTGACTTGTCCTCTCCACACTCAGGTTCTGCGGCTAATGAATATCGTCTTCGAGCTGAAGTTCCACTCATCTACAGGGGTCCCTGTGGGTCCTGGGTTCAGCCATCTCCACGAGCTGTCTCTCGCCACCTGCATGTTATCCCACATTACCGACACTGCTCTCAAGAGACTCCTGAGAGACTGCACCAATCTGAGAGTGCTGGATCTGCGCGGCTGCAACAGAGTCACCCCAGAGTGCATCTCTGAGCTGCCGTGCACAGGTAAGGGGGCTCTCTCTGCTTCATTTCTGGGGTCTTGGGTTGTAAGGTGGCCCTGGGAAAAAATAGCTAATGATTACGGGTTTAATGGTCGCTCCACTTATTCCACATGTGCACACCCCCATGAAATCTCTACGTACACAGTGGGTTGAGTCTCACACCCCAATGGGCACTCCACATACACCTCGTGTGCAGTCTCACACCCCCATGGGCACTCCACATACACCTCATGTGCAGTCTCACACCCCCATTGGGCTGTGTCACATGGTGGTCACGTGACAACACACCCACTCTATGGCCTTCAGTTCATATTGTACCTGCTGGTGGAGGATGGGCACAGCGCCCCCTCTCATTCATCTTCCATTTCGCCTCAGCCCCTCACCTGTTCTGTCCTTTCAGATCTGGAGAGTCTGTACCTGAACAAGCACTCCTTTGTAATGAGCTCCTTAAAGTATTGCTGCTCAATTACCAGACGATATCGGCACAGTCTGCAGGAGCTGGACCTGTCAAGGATGAGATTCAGCAAGAGTGAACTAAAAGAAGCCCTGGGCATCCTCACTGGAGACGGAACCAATGACACACTAAAGTCCCTTGTTCTCTCGGGGACTAAGGTCTCGGCGGCCGCCGTCAGGTGATCACCCTTACGTATGTTGTGCCCTGTGCCATCCTACCCTGGGCTCATACTCTTTTTCCCTCTGCAGAGACGTGCTGTCCGGCTGCCAGGCGCTCACACACCTGGACCTCTCCTCATGCCGTAACGTACCTCGGGGATTGAAGTGCGTCTACCGTGGCCGGGAGAGCATCCTGCAGTGTCTGAACAGGTTATCCAGCAGGATGCAGGAGGAAGATTTGGAGTAACTGGCTACACGAGGCACCACCATCTTGCATTACACATTGGATTTCTTACTTTCTACAGATGTAAATCGTTTTGTTTCTCCGCTTGGGAGTGAGTTACGTTTCTATAATACATTTCAAACAGTTTTGATTACTTTGTCTCAGTTTTCATTGTGTTTCCTCACCAGCACAGATGCATTGTAACGAGGTCTGCATTGTGTGAGGGCCAGGGGTCATGAGGGACTTTCTGCCTCCTGAAGGAATCAGTCGTGTTCCTGCTCACTTGCAACTTGCAGGAAGAGTAAAAGGCCAGGTCTATTTCTTGGTCGGCAAATCTTCGATCATGACTATCGGACCTGCTACGCACTTGTCTCAGCTCCGCCTGCCCTCTACTGTCATGTTTTACAAGTATGTCCAAGACCTCATGTCCCCTGTCCTTTTAAGACCTGTTAGGACAAACCCCTGTAACTGGGACCCCGTCACCTCTGCACAATACCTGCCAGTAACTCCTCAATAAGCCTTGTCAGCTGTTATTAGAGCCTGTACACATTACTGTGGCTCTCTACATCTGTTTCTGTAAACTACAGTATGTGCTGCGTTGTCTGTTTGCAGCCCAGCATAGCCTGTTAGTCCTCATTGTACCAGGTGTCTTTTATCCTGATGTGGCAGTGACGTGGGTCTGTGTGTTCACACGGACGTGCAGCTTCGTGGACCCACTTCACCAGCATGTTCAGGCCGTGAATTCCGAAGGTGCAGCAGCTACAACACGTAAACGAGGGAATGAAGTCACAGAGTGCTCATCTTGGAAAAAGTACAATTACACCGAGAGCCCGATTTGTGTGGAGAAAAAACGGGACAGAGGAAACTGTCTCATTGTTTAACACTGGTGCGAGTGCAATCCGATTTTTTTTATCTGATCGCACTCGCACTAGGAAATCGCAGATGGAAAAGCGCCCTAACCTGAATGATTGCATGGTGTAACGCCTGCCTGGATCCACAGACTCAGACGGGCTGTAATGGACAGGCTAGAGGGAAGTCACTCACCAAGCAAGACCCCTAGAACCCTGAAACACCTTAACCCCTATACAGGGATTTGGAATTACACAGGGCCCAAGGTGATCACTACCTGTGGCAGGCTGCAGTCTGAGAGAGTAGTAGTGAGGCAGGGTCAAACCAGGAATTGCGGAACAGGGACAGAATCGGCAGGCAAGAACGTAATCAGAAACAAGCAGCGGTCACAACCGGATTGGGCAGCGAGGTACAAAAACAGCAGGCAGGAGACGTAGTCAGGAAACAAGCGATAATCCGCACACGAAATCTCAGATCAGGAACCAGAATTTTCAGAACTATCTCTGGCAGTGGTCAGCAGACAGAAGGGGAATTAAAAAGTGTGTGGTGTCTTCCCATAGGCTGTAGCTGAATGATGGTACTTCAGCTGGGAGATACCCGCCACCTACAGTCAGCCAGTGGCACTGCAGATCCCCAGGAAACCCAGACCAGTGGATGAGCGGAGGCTGCGCCTACAGGCGCCCCTGGCATCGACTCCTCTCCCATCACCAGCACTATCCACGGCAGGAACACGGCGTCGCCTGGCGATCAGAGTAGAAGTCGATGGAGCGGACTCCGGTGGTGACGTAACAAATGGATTAGCCAGTTCTCGCTACTCTGAGGACATTGCAAAACCAATTTGTCCACTTCAGGCACTGGGACAGCGGATACACAGGTAAAGTAAGAAACACATACACAGGAACATACTTATAAATTTAAGAGCAATATGGAAAAGATAAAAACCCCCATGGTGAGCTGCAACACATGCTAGATGTTCACGGATCTACCGGACAAAAAAGCCTAGTTTACCTGCCACAAGTGCAGATTAGTGGCCCTTTTAGGAAAAATGATGCAGGGGCTACAAGTAAGAATAGCGACACTGAAGCTCATTACAGATGAGGATTTCTTGGGTGAAGCAGAAGTAACCCCTCAAGACATGGAAAGGAGAAAAGTTTCAGAGCCCCTATAGGGGCAGAAACGTGGATACACATGACCAAAGGGAGCCAGCGGATCACAAGGATGTTATCACCCATGCAGTTAAGGAACCTATATCAAACCCTCATGCAGAAGGACAAAAATGGCACAACTGAAGACGAGACCATTCCAACACAAGAAGAAACAAAAGTCACCCAGAAACTGTCACGAGTGTGTCACGATTGACAGGCTGTCCCGTGGTGTCCGGCTCTAGAAGATCGCAGCGTTTGGCTGCAGAAACTGCTCCATGAGATTCTATTCTTCCTGTTGTGATGTAAATGGTATCTAATGTATCTTCTCTGCTGGGGGTTAATCCCTCTCCTTTTAGGACTCTGCAGCTATCCTCACCTTTCAGCTGTTAATCATCATTACTTCCCTTTGTGTCGTTAAATTCCCAGATTTCCCCTTGGTGTTTGCTGGTTATTAGAGTTAAATTCCTGTAGGTTTGAGTGTTAAGGTACCGTCACACTAAACAACTTACCAGCGATCCCAACAACGATACAACCTGATAGGGATCGCTGGTAAGTTGCTAGGAGGTTGCTGGTGAGAGGTCACACAGTCAGACGCTCCAGCGATCCCACCAGCAACCTGACCTGGCAGGGATCGCTGGAGCATCGCTGCACGGGTTGCTGGTGAGCTGTCACCAGCAACCAGTGACCAGCCCCCAGCCAGCAGCGACGCACTGAAGCAATGCTGCGCTTGGTAACTAAGGTAAATATCGGGTAACCAACCCGATATTTACCTTGGTTACCAGCGCACGCAGCTACACGTGCAGAGAGCACACTGCTTAGCGCTGGCTCCCTGCTCTCCTAGCTACAGTAGACATCGGGTTAATTACCCGATGTGTGCTGCAGCTACATGTGCACAGAGTAGGAGCTGCGCACACTGCTTAGCGCTGGCTCCCTGCTCTCCTAGCTACAGTACACATCGGGTTAATTACCCGATGTGTGCTGTAGCTACACGTGCAGAGAGCAGGGAGCAGCGCACACTGCTTAGCGCTGGCTCCCTGCTCTCCTAGCTACAGCACACATGGGGTTAATTACCCGATGTGTGCTGTAGCTACACGTGCAAGGAGCAGGAGCCGGCACTGACAGTGAGAGCGGCGGAGGCTGGTAACGAAGGTAAATATCGGGTAACCAAGGACAGGGCTTCTTGGTTACCCGATGTTTACCGTGGTTACCAGTGTCCGCAGAAGCCGGGTCCTGCTGCCTGCACATTTAAGTCCCCTTTACACACTGAGACTTTCCAGCGATCATGCTGCACAGCGGGAAACAAAGGACCAAAGAATGCTCCTGAACGATTTGTAACGATCAGCAACTTCACAGCAGGGGCCAGGTCGCTGATGTGTTTCACACACTGCAATGTCGCTGGGGAGGTCGCTATTACGTCACAAAACCGGTGACGTTACAGCGATGTCGTTTGTGATGTTGCAGTGTGTAAAGCCACCTTAAGAGTCTGTTTGTAATCATCTGGAGAAACATTATCTTGTGTTGCAGTTTCTCTCCCTGAGTCTTCTTGGAGATAAGTTATTCATTTATTTCCCCCTGTTTGAGCTTAGTGGGGTTGACTAAGTTCTCATCCAACCATTTCTTACCCAGGGCCCAGTTCAGGGTCAGCCAGAACCAGGAATCCTGCTTGGCGCATGGGTGTGAAACTTATCTAGGGACATCAGGGAAACCAGGAGACAGCGGATGGTTGGATCAGGGGTCACCATCTCCTCCTTCCCTAAACACAGGGCTACCCTTCAGGGCCGGTGTCAGCACCTGGCACATATGAGCAAATGCCAGGGCCCTGGACAGCCGGTGGGGCACACTCGCCGTCGCCAGTGGCGATGATGTATCCCGCGGCTCTTGGGCCGAGTTCCTGGAACCGCAGTGCTCGGGCAGCAGCTGCACTTTCTTTGAGAAATGGCTTTCTTCTTGCCACTCTTCTATAAAGGCCAGATTTGTGCAGTGTACGACTGATTGTTGTCCTATGGACAGACTCTCCCACCTCAGCTGTAGATCTCTGCAGATCATCCAGAGTGCTCATGGGCCTCTTGGCTGCATCTCTGATCAGTCTTCTCCTTGTATGAGATGAAAGTTTGGATGGACGGCCGGGTCTTGGTAGATTTGCAGTGGCATGATACTCCTTCCATTTCAATATGATCGCTTGCACAGTGGGATGTTTAAAGTTGTGTAAGTCTTTTTGTAACCAAATCCAGCTTTAATCTTCTCCACAACAGTATCATGGACCTGCCTGTTGTTTTCCTTGGTCTTCATGATGCGCTCTGTGATTTACACAGAACACTGAGACTATCACAGAGCAGGGGCATTTATACGGAGACTTGATTACACACAGGGGCTTATATTTATCATCATCAGTCATTTAGGACAACATTGGATCAGTCAGAGATCCTCAATGAACTTCTGGCGTGAGTTTGCTCCAATGAAAGTAAAGGGGATGAATAATATTGCACACCACACTTTTCAGTTATTTATTTTAAAAAAAATTAAAATAAGCAATACATTTCGTTCAACTTCACAATTGTGTCCCACTTGTTGTTGATTCTTCACCATAACATTAAAATTTTTATCTTTATGTTTGAAACCTGAAATGTGGGAAAAGGTTAAAATTCAGCCGAATACTTTTGCAAGGCACTGTATGTACTGTACGTATGCCTGTATGTGTACTTATCTGTACATGTGCGTGTCTACGTGTAGATGGGGCCCACTGAGACTCTTTCGCCCAGGGCCCACCAAATCCTGGAGCCGGCCCTGCTTCCCTTCCCTCCTTTTTCATCGTTCACTCGCTACTTCCCATACCTAACGTGATAGAAACATATAATAGTGTTCCCAGGAAGAAAATAAGAGTGGTAGTTATGAGGGACTCTCTACTAAGAGGCAGCTGTCTGTCTTTGTTGGGCATGGCGTGTGGGTGCACTGTTATGTACTTGTGTGTTTTTGTTTCTGACTTTAATTTAGATGATAAATAAAAATGAACCTGATTTAACCCCTTAGTGACGGAGCTAATTTTCACCTTAATGATCAGACCAAATTTTGCAATTCTGTCACTTCATGAGGTTATAACTCTGGAACGCTTCAACGGATCCCAGTGATTCTGAGATTGTTTTTTCGTCACATATTGGACTTCATGTTAGTACCAAATTTTGGACAATATTTTTTGCATTTATTTATGAAGAAATTGAATTTTGGCAAAATTTTTGAACATGTAGCAATTTTCAACGTTTGAATTTTTATACCGTTAAACCAGAGAGTTCTGTGACACTAAATAGTTAAATAACATTTCCCACAAGTCTACTTTACATCAGCACAATTTTGGAAACATTTTTTTTTTTGTTAGGAAGTTAGAAAAGTTCAAAGTTCATCAGCAATTTCTCATTTTTACATCACAATTTACAAAACCATTTTTTTAGGGACCACATCACATTTGAAGTGACTTTGAGAGGCCTAGCTGACAGAAAATACCCAAAAGTGACACCATTCTAAAAACTTCACCCCCCAAAGTACTCAAGAAGTTTATTAACCCTCAACTGGTGAGGTGGGATTTTTGTCACGCAACTGGTGATGTGGAGCTTCCTATACCCCAGTGTTTAGAAATCTCTAATTTTTACAGAAAATGCAAAAATCACATTTGTTTGTCACCAGAATTTTCACTATTAAACTAAAAGAATCCCCTTCTGCAGCTCCTGGGCTGCATTCTATAAAGGTTCATCTTTCTACTGGCCCCCCTTTCAGACCTAAATAACATAAGCTATTACCTTTTGCTTTGGTAATGAGGTTTGTTGGTCCCGGGGGTGGGCTGTATTTTGTCTGTTATCCCCGCTCCTGCTGCTGTTCGCCATCCCCCAGTGTTCATTTACATAGATGAGGCCGCTGCCCTCATCTTCCACAGTGCTCCGGAAGTCTCGCGCATGCGCAGTGGCACTATCGCGGGACTGAGTAAGTTTATAAAAATGTTTTTCCTCATTGGAGAGAGAGGTTCCATCGCTGTCTTTACCAGTGTAAATATACGCATTCAGTAAGTAATGAGTTTTCGCATCAGTGATTGCCATGATTTTTATGCCATACTTACGAGGCTTACTTGGAATATACATTTTGAATGAACACCTTCCTCCGAAACCAACCAGCATTTTGTCTATGCAAGCATATTCCCCAATTAAGTAACACACCTGGCTGTTCCTAATGAACGTGTCAAACACAAACGCTATAGCTGCCGCACGGTCAGTCTGCTGCCTTTCTTTTCGGTCAGTGCGATTATCAAAGCGAAGGGCCAGAAGTATGACAAACTCGTTTCCAAGACATAATGCAACAAAAAATATCTCGCCCTGTTCCATCAGTGGCAAAAAGCTGTAAGATCTTCATAATTAGATTTGAAAATTGCAGAATACATCAAGATGGCCAGGAATGCTTTGAACTCGATCACATCTAAATCTTTGTAGTCACTTCAATCAGTATCAGTCAGTTTGAGTCGCAATTCAGACAGCTTTTCATTTGTACAAAGTATTACTTCATCAATGATGTCTTCAGTAAACAGTAACTCCCACGATGTGTAAAAAGTGAATATTAGCTCACCACAACAGGAGAAATTCTTAAGGGGGCTTTACACGGTAGCGATATCGCTAGCAATTTCTAGCGATAGCGAGCGTGTAAGTACCCGCCCCCGTCGCGCATGCGATTGTTTGTGATGGCTGCCGTAGCGAACATTATCGCTACGCAGCGTCACACATACTTACCTGGTCGGCGTCGTCGCTGTGACTGCCGAACAATCCCTCCTTCAAGGGGGAGGGACGTTCGGCATCACAGCGACGTCACCGCAACGTCACTAAGCGGCCGGCCAATGAAAGCGGAGGGGCGGAGCTGAGCGTGATGTAAACATCCCGCCAACCTCTTCCTTCTGCATTGCGGCCGGCGGCAGGTAAGGAGACGGTCCTCGCTCATGCGGTGTCACACATAGCGATGTGTGCTGCCGCATGAGCGATGAATCACAATGCTAAATAACCCTTACCGATTTTTGAGTTTGGGACGACCTCTCCATGGTGAACGATTTTCACCATTTTTGAGGTCACCTAAGGTCGCTGGTAAGTATTACACGCTGCGATATTGTTAATGACGCCGGATGTGCGTCACTAACAATGTGACCCCGACGATAAAACATTAACGATATCGTAGCGTGTAAAGCCCCCTTTAGAGGAGAATCTGGACAGTGCTCGCTGGATGAGGAAGGCTGGAGACAATCAATAGAAGATGGATCCCGGCACAGAAACGTCCAGAAATTTCTGAAGTGTATATAAAACTTCACATTTATTCAAAAAATAGAAACAGCATAAAAATAAACTCCTCCGATCAATGTGTTTCAGACGCGATCGTCCTTAGTCATAACTAAAGCGGCCAATGATGAACCTGAAGGAGCTGCAGAGTTCCCAAGAAGAGACTAGAGGATCTGTCCATATGACCACAATAAGCCGTACTCTCCATAGAGCCGACCTTTATGGAAAAGTGGCCAGAAAAAAGCCTTTACTTACAGGCAGAAAATTGGAGGCTCACTTTGAGTTTGACATAAGACATAAAAAACCCCAAAAAACTGAGCTGTGACAAATGTTCAATAAACATGCAACATTACAAGCATGTGAATTGCAGCCTCAAGACTAGAAAAAAACCAAGGAGAAAATTGTAGAAAAAATACCCTGACTATAAATAAATAAATTGCAAGTGCTTAATAAACAGGGTACTTAGTATATACATTTTTGCAAAAAGGTAAGAAGCTGTCTCACCTCGTCACGGTGTACCCATCTGAGACAGTCCCTAACCTACTAAAGTTAAAAACATATTCTGTACCTGACTAGTGTCATGTCAAAACTTCAATATGGATGGTAAAGTGGTTAGCTGGGTCCCAGATTAAATACACAGCAAAAAGTGAGAAGCAGGTGATTGTTCAGCCTCAGTATCAGGAGGGCTGCACCCCCAACTTGCATTAAAGCAAGATAACAGACAAAAAAACCCCCAAAAAACTGAGCTGTGACAAATGTTCAATAAACATGCAACATTACAAGCATGTGAATTGCAGCCTCAAGACTAGAAAAAAACCAAGGAGAAAATTGTAGAAAAAATACCCTGACTATAAATAAATAAATTGCAAGTGCTTAATAAACAGGGTACTTAGTATATACATTTTTGCAAAAAGGTAAGAAGCTGTCTCACCTCGTCACGGTGTACCCATCTGAGACAGTCCCTAACCTACTAAAGTTAAAAACATATTCTGTACCTGACTAGTGTCATGTCAAAACTTCAATATGGATGGTAAAGTGGTTAGCTGGGTCCCAGATTAAATACACAGCAAAAAGTGAGAAGCAGGTGATTGTTCAGCCTCAGTATCAGGAGGGCTGCACCCCCAACTTGCATTAAAGCAAGATAACAGACAAAAAAAACCCAAAAAACTGAGCTGTGACAAATGTTCAATAAACATGCAACATTACAAGCATGTGAATTGCAGCCTCAAGACCAAGGAGAAAATTGTAGAAAAAATACCCTGACTATAAATAAATAAATTGCAAGTGCTTAATAAACAGGGTACTTAGTATATACATTTTTGCAAAAAGGTAAGAAGCTGTCTCACCTCGTCACGGTGTACCCATCTGAGACAGTCCCTAACCTACTAAAGTTAAAAACATATTCTGTACCTGACTAGTGTCATGTCAAAACTTCAATATGGATGGTAAAGTGGTTAGCTGGGTCCCAGATTAAATACACAGCAAAAAGTGAGAAGCAGGTGATTGTTCAGCCTCAGTATCAGGAGGGCTGCACCCCCAACTTGCATTAAAGCAAGATAACAGACAAAAAAAACCCCAAAAAACTGAGCTGTGACAAATGTTCAATAAACATGCAACATTACAAGCATGTGAATTGCAGCCTCAAGACTAGAAAAAAACCAAGGAGAAAATTGTAGAAAAAATACCCTGACTATAAATAAATAAATTGCAAGTGCTTAATAAACAGGGTACTTAGTATATACATTTTTGCAAAAAGGTAAGAAGCTGTCTCACCTCGTCACGGTGTACCCATCTGAGACAGTCCCTAACCTACTAAAGTTAAAAACATATTCTGTACCTGACTAGTGTCATGTCAAAACTTCAATATGGATGGTAAAGTGGTTAGCTGGGTCCCAGATTAAATACACAGCAAAAAGTGAGAAGCAGGTGATTGTTCAGCCTCAGTATCAGGAGGGCTGCACCCCCAACTTGCATTAAAGCAAGATAACAGACAAAAAAAACCCCAAAAAACTGAGCTGTGACAAATGTTCAATAAACATGCAACATTACAAGCATGTGAATTGCAGCCTCAAGACTAGAAAAAAACCAAGGAGAAAATTGTAGAAAAAATACCCTGACTATAAATAAATAAATAAATAAATAAATAAATAGTCTTGAGGCTGCATATTGAAGTTTCTGCCCCCCACCACAGTGCTGTATACATCCCACAATTGTATGTTACCCCACCTCAGTACTGTATACCCCCAGAGCTGTATCTCCCCCCACCTTAGTGCGGTATACCCCCCATAGCTGTGTGTCCCCCTACCCCAGTGCTGTATACCCCCCAAAGATGTTTGTTCTCCCACTCCAGTGCTCTATACCCCCCTCTAGAGCTATATGTCCCCCCACTCCGTGCTGTATATTTCCCCCTCTAGAGCTATATGTCCCCCCACGCCACTGCTGTATACCCCAAGAGCTGTATGTCCTCCCACCCCAGTGCGGTATACTCCCCCAAGAGCTGTGTATCCCCCACACCCCAGTGCTGTATATCTCCCAGAGCTGTATGTCCTCCCACTCCAGTGCTCTATACCCCTCTAGAGCTATATGTCCCCCCACCCCAGTGCTGTATACCACCCCAGAGCTGTATGTCCCCTCCACACCAGTGCTGTATACCACCCCAGAGCTGAATGTCCCCCTCTAGAGCTTTATGTCCCCCTATTTTGCTATATATCCCAGCGTCTCCTGTAATATATATACAGCAGTGTCAGTGTGCACCGTGCGTGGGCATGTCTGTTAGTCATGGCCACCAATAAGCGCGGTACAGCCACATGCAAGGGAGGAGCTAGATGGGCGACAAGCGGGGGAGGTGAGTGAGGCTGCTGCCGGCTTCCCCATATTAAAAATACCTCTAATGCATCTTTGTCTGTATGTATGATGTGTATCTACACTGTGTGCAGAATTATTTAGGCAAATAAGTATTTTGATCCCATGATACTTTTTATACATGTTGTCCTACTCCAAGCTGTATAGGCTTGAGAACCAACTAGCAATGAAGTAAATCAGGTGATGTGCACCTCTGTAATGAGGAGGGGTGTGGTGTAATGACATCAACACCCTATATAAGGTGTGCTTAATTATTAGGCAACTTCCTTTCATTTGGCAAAATGAGTCAGAAGAGAGATTTGACGGGCTCTGAAAAGCCTAAAATTGTCAGATGTCTTGTAGCAGTCTTGAAATTGCCAAACTTTTGAAGCGTGATCACCGAACAATCAAGCGTTTCATGGCAAATAGCCAACAGGGTCGCAAGAAGCGTGCTGGGCAAAACAGGCGCAAAATAACTGCCCATGAATTGAGGAAAATCAAGCGTGAAGCTGCCAAGATGCCATTTGCCACCAGTTTGGCCATATTTCAGAGCTGTAACATTACTGGAGTATCAGAAAGCACAAGGTGTGCCATACTCAGGGACATGGCCAAGGTAAGGAATGCTGAAAAACGACCACCTTTAAACAAGAAACATAAGATAAAACGTCAAGACTGGGCCAAGCAATATCTTAAGACTGATTATTCAAAGGTTTTATGGACTGATGAAATGAGAGTGACTCTTGATGGGCCAGATGGATGGGCCAGAGCCTGGATCAGTAAAGGGCAGAGAGCTCCACTCCGACTCAAGACGCCAGCAAGGTAAAGGTGGTATACTGGTATGGGCTGGCATCATCAAAGATAAACTTGTGGGACCTTTTCAGGTTGAGGATGGAGTGAAGCTCAACTCCCAGACATACTGCCAGTTTCTGGAAGACAACTTCTTCAAGCAGTGGTACAGGAAGAAGTCAGTATCGTTGAAGAAAAACATGATTTTCATGCAGGACAATGCTCCATCACATGCATCCAACTACTCCACAACGTGGCTGGCCAGTAAACATCTAAAAGATGAAAAAATGACATGGCCCCCTTGTTCACCTGATCTGAACCCAATAGAGAACCTGTGGTCCCTCATAAAATGTGAGATCTACAGGGAGGGAAAACAGTACACCTCTCGGAACAGTGTCTGGGAGGCTGTGGTGGCTGCTGCACGCAATGTTGATCGTAAACAGATCAAGCAACTGACAGAATCTATGGATGGTCGGCTGCTGAGTGTCATCAAAAAGAAAGGGGGCTAGATTGGTCACTAATTTTTTGGGGTTTTGTTTTTGCATGTCAGAAATGTTTATTTTCACCAGGTAAAGCAATATAAATGCACAAAATTTTGAAATAAACAAGTGAGATGTGACTATATTTGGTTTTTATTGAGTTGCCTAATAATTCTGCACAGTAATAGTTACCTGCACAAACAGATCCTCCTAAGAAGCCAAATCTAAAAACCCCTCCAACTGCCAAAAATATTAAGCTTTGATATTTATGAGTCTTATGGGTTGACTGAGAACATGGTTGTTGATCAATAATAAAACAAATCCTCTAAAATACAACTTGCCTAATAATTCTGCACGCGGTGTATGTATATTATTATTATTATTTATTATTATAGCGCCATTTATTCCATGGCGCTTTACAGTGAAAGAGGGTGTACATACAACAATCATTAACAGTACATAACAGACTGGTATAGGAGGAGAGTGGACCCTGCCCGCGAGGGCTCACAGTCTATAGGGAATGGGTGATGGTACTGTGAGGCAAACCCTGGGATATGAAGATGAATTATGACTTCCAGTCATAATCGCTCTCATCACTCCATGGCAGTGCCCCCTCCCTTCTTGTTCTCAATGTCCACCATCTGGGAAGGTGTCACCTCCCACTTACACCTCCAATGGCCATCTCCTGTGATATGGAGATTAGGTGATGTGGGAACAATGGACACAGGATGACTCCCTGCCGTGACCCTGTAGTAGGGGCTGCTATCTAATTAGCAAGGCTATGGAAGTATCCAGACAGAACGACTCCAGTAAAAAATGGTTCATATCTCGCAAGCCATATTTCCGATAAATATGGCAACCATAAAAATGGTGTCTCCGCATGCGGACGATGCTGGCACACCCTTTTTATGGGAGCAGGACCTGGGGAAATACCCCAGGCGTGATATCAGCCAATGGGGAACTAGTAGACAAGTCATGAGTCCTCTCGTTCCGTAGCTAAATTCATAGCTGTCACAATGAGAGCGTTGGCGTCCGCCTACGACGCTCCCAGGCAAAGTTATGGCCCATATTCCATGTTGTGGATTTTGTCCATAACTCCAGCCAGGGGTGGAGCAGTGCTCCCTCTGAGGTCACTAAGGTAGGAGGGGACCTGGATTTGCCCAGGTTGATAACCCTACTTCGGCCATTTTCCAGTGTTCTTTCGCTGGGGGTCACGTGCAGGAAACATCTGTGGGAGTTCCTAGAAACCTGGTCTACAGCGCCCCCCTGTGGCCAGACGCACAAGGTAACTGATTGAATTGCATACCTGTTTGTAAACCATGCTTTATCTGTAACTGTACTCTGACATATGTATATTCTGTAGATTCCCTATTGTATATATTGTAGTTCTAGTGTGCTTTAGGCTGATTAAATTATATAATTAATCTTGGGCTGTTCTGTTATCTCGATCTTGAATCCCACGTCTGTGTGTTCGGCTAATAGTTACCGTGAAGCGGTTGGTGGCAGCGAGTTTGTGCCAAGGATTATTGTGGGGAGGCCAGTGAGATTCGGGGAGGTTTTATATATTCCGCCCGCGGAGGTCGGGGGAATATATACCCTACTCTCACCGGGGACCCTTCAATAATCGGCATAAGTAGTATAGCGGCCTCCTTGCTTATTGTCGGGCAATTCCATAATTGGCCTGACTATAAGAGGGGCGCTAGAGAGCGCGTCACGTGCTCTGTCTGTCGGTCGGGAGGTATAAAGGAGGGGTGACCCCCACTTGTTACCCCCCGATTGTGACGTACTGGTAGCCAGCGCGGGGGATTTCTGAGTGACCCCCCCGGTGGTTCGTGACATATTGGTGGCAAGCGGTGGGATCGAGATAATAGTGTGTGTGAGTGTGAGACCCATACTCCCAGACACTAAAGACTGCCTGCAGCAGCTGTTGCTGCTGGGGTCTTCAGACCAGACCAACACTAGAGTGTCAGAGTGCAGATACTGTAAGGTGTGTGGAGGCATCAGGTGTCAGTTCTGTGTCAGTGACCAAAGTCTGCAACAATGGCTGAGAGCACCAGGAGCAAAGCCAAAGGAATGGCCGATGCTCAGGCCAGAGACGATGAGGAGGTTGTCCACGAGCCCTCCAGGAGCTCGACGCCAGAAAACCGTTCTGCAGAGGACAGCGCACAACCTGGCAATTATGGACAAGATGAGGAGCAGCTCACCCAAGGGTCCTCAACGAGCCAGATGCCAGCCCTCCGCTCTGCAATGGACAGTGAAGCACCAGGCTCCGCAGCGGGCCGCAGATCACCACGTGCCATTCCACCGAGCCTGGGAGGCTCGGATAGCCTTCTTCAAATGGCTATGGCCCTTCTCCAGGCTGGAGACCGGGATACCTACGAAATACTCATGGCCGAGCGTGAGCGACAGGCAGCGCGTGACGCTGAGGCTGCGGAGCGGCAAGCAGTGCGTGAGGCTGCGGAGCGGCAAGCAGCACGTGAAGAGCGCCAGGCAGAGCGTGACTACCAGCTGCAGCTAGCTCAGCTCCGGCCCTCATCAGCCACACGTGACCTTCAAGACACCAAACTTCCAAAGGTCCGTGTTGAGGACTTCCCAGTGCTGGAGAAGGATGGAGACTTGGACTCTTTCTTGACTGCTTTTGAACGGACTTGCCTGCAGCACCATCTGGACAAGGACCAGTGGGCCAAATACCTGACCCCCCGTTTAAGGGGTAAGGCCCTGGATATCCTTGGGGACTTGCCTGCTGAGGCAGATCAGGGCTACGACACCATCAAGCGGGCCCTGATCCAACAGTACAACCTCACTCCAGAGTCCTACCGCAAGAAGTTCCGGAGCCTACAGAAGGGACCAAAGGACTCCTGGGCTGACCACCGGCGGGCACTTGCCCGAGCTGCCGACCACTGGACCCAAGGCCTGCAGCTTTCCACCGGACCGGAGATCCTGGACTTGTTCATCACGGAGCAACTCTTGTGGAACTGCCCTGAGGATCTCCGCCAGTTCATCCGAGACCAGAAGCCAAAGGGGTCCACGGCTACAGCTGCCCTGGCCGATGACTACACCAACAATCGGGCTCCTGAGGCCAGGAGAGCAGCCACCAGCAGCACCTGGAGAGGGGGTAAGATGAACTCTGCGACTGCCCCACCTGCCCCTAGACTGCAGGGGGTGTCCCCCTCAACTCCCCTCTCCAGGCCCGTGGCAGAACCAAGACTGTGCCACCAGTGCAACCTACCTGGACACTTCAAGGCCATGTGCCCTCAGCGTCCCAAGGCCCCGGCTCCGTCCCCGTCCCAAGGGCCGCCCAAGGTGTATTGTGTGGGTGGGGGTGGTGGTAGGTCCCTGGACAGCTTCCAACCTGTCACCGTCGGCCGGTCTGTGACCATGGGACTGCGAGACAGCGCCTCGGAGGTGACTCTGGTGCGGCCTGAGATGGTGTCCCCCCAAGACTTGATCCCTGGAAAAACCCTCGCTGTCTCCGGGATTGGAGGCATTGACCCGGCGCTGCCTGTTGCTGACATTTTTGTGGACTGGGGCGCAGGGCGAGGGGTGAGAGAGGTGGGGGTAACTGATCGGATCCCTGCAAACGTGCTACTTGGGACAGATTTGGGGCAGATAACCTCCCAGTTTGGGCCCCCCCCAAGGGCTGAACCTTCAGCCCGTACTGACATGACTCCTAACAATGTTAATGTGTTATCTATGAATGATGTAAGGGAGGAGGGAGTGAACTCTGATACTTCTGCTTGCATAGACACCATAGACACACACACACAGCTGCAGCTGTGACAGGGTAGGGGGTCAGAGAAAGGTGTGACAATGCCTCTACAAGTAACCAGCCAGTGAGCTGGGATCTGTTGCCCTCTGCAGGGATAAGCAGAGAGCAGGGTGCTGCAGGGGGAGGACCAGTGTGTGGGGTGGGGGCTACCACAGCAAATGTGGGGTCCCCAGAGATTTCACAGCGGGGTTCTGTTGCTGCAGGAGGGGAACAGGCAGGTGAGATTGGGGCCGGTCCAGGAGCGGAAGTGCTCCCAGGTAAGATCTCGGTGCATGGTTCCCCCACAACCGGGGTGTCAGGAAGCCAGGTAGGTCTGCCTGAACCGGCGACTTGGTCAGGAACGGAGGAGGAGCAGGCACGACCCACGGTCGCAGCGGCTGTGGCCGCTGTCACCCGCAGTGGGAGTGCTGGAAGCCAAGGGGCCTCCCGGAGGTCCGATAGCTCTTCCCCTTCTGACCAAGTGGCAGCCGAGTCAGGTGGAGGCCAGGACACAGGTCCCGGGGTACTGACTGAAGATGTGACAGTCTCGTCGATTCTGGCCACATCTAGTCAGGGGTTTCAGGCAGCGTTAGAAGCTGACGACAGCCTGAAAGCTCTTAAGGAGCAGGCGGCACAGCCTCCCTCGGACTCGGACCCGGAGCGAGTGGTCTGGGACCAAGGACGGCTGTACCGGGCCACGGTCCAGCAGGGTTCACCGGAGGCGTGGCCCAGGGACCGACAGTTGGTGGTACCCTATCCGTTCCGGACGGAGTTGTTGCGGATCGCACATGAGATTCCGATGGCCGGACACCTAGGGATCGCTAAGACCAAGGCCAGGTTAAACCAGCATTTCTACTGGCCAAAAATGGGGGCCGATGTGGCTGCCTACTGCCGTTCGTGTGAAACCTGTCAGAGAGTGGGGAAGGCGGGGCCACACCCCAAAGCCCCACTAGTATCTCTGCCAATCATCGATGAGCCTTTCAGGAGGGTGGCTGTGGATCTGGTCGGCCCGCTGGCCATCCCCAGCAGCTCCGGGAAACGCTTCATACTGACGGTAGTGGACTATGCCACCCGGTACCCAGAAGCAGTGGCCTTGTCGTCCATTCGGGCTGACAAGGTGGCCACCGCATTGCTGGAGATTTTCTCCCGAGTGGGTTTTCCCCAGGAAATGCTCACTGACCGGGGGACCCAATTCATGTCCCAGCTGATGGAGGCCCTCTGTAAGCAAGTCCAGGTGCGACATCTGGTGGCCAGCCCGTACCATCCACAGACTAATGGCCTGTGCGAGCGGTTTAATGGCACCTTAAAGCAGATGCTTAAGATGTTGGTCGACTCCCATGGGCGTGACTGGGAGCGGTATCTCCCACACCTGTTATTTGCTTACCGGGAGGTTCCACAGGCCTCAACAGGATTCTCACCGTTTGAGCTCCTGTACGGGCGACGTGTGCGGGGCCCCCTGGCTCTGGTGAAAGAGGCTTGGGAAGGGGATTTGGCCACCCCTGGAGTGTCGGTTATCGAGTATGTCATGCGCTTCCGGGACAAAATGCAGGCCTTGACGCAACTGGTACACGACAATATGGCTCAAGCCCAGGCCGATCAGAAGCGTTGGTACGACCAGAACGCTTGTGAGAGGACCTACCAAGTGGGTCAAAAGGTGTGGGTACTGGTCCCCGTACCACAGGACAAGCTTCAGGCAGCCTGGGAAGGCCCATACCTCGTGTACCAGCAGCTCAACCCTGTAACGTACCTGGTCACCCTGGACCCTGCCCGTGGAAGGCGGAAGCCCTTCCATGTGAACATGATGAAGGCACATCATGAGCGGGAGGCATGTGCGCTCCCCGTGTGCAACCTGCCCGAGGAGGGAGAAGCGGAAACCCTCTTGGATATGCTAGCCCAGGTTAGGGCAGGCGGATCCATTGAGGATGTGGAGGTTGGCCACCAGCTCTTGGAGGACCAACGGTCCCAGCTGTGGGCCACCCTACACCCCTTCCGGGGGTTGTTTACCAACCAGCCCGGAAGGACTGACTTGGCTGTCCATCACGTGGACACTGGGGATCATCCCCCGATCCGGCGTTCAGCATATCGGGTCTCCCTGGAGGTGCAGCAACACATGCGCCAGGAGATTGACGAGATGCTGAAGCTGGGGGTGATCCAGGCATCCAACAGCGCTTGGGCCTCGCCTGTAGTCCTCGTCCCTAAGAAGGACCGAACCACTCGGTTCTGCGTGGACTACAGGGGGCTCAATGCTGTCACGGTCGCCGATGCGTACCCAATGCCACGCATCGATGACCTGCTCGATCAGTTGGCCGGGGCTCAGTACCTGACCATCATGGATCTGAGCCGGGGATATTGGCAGATCCCCCTGACTCGCAAGGCCAGGGAACGCTCTGCCTTTATTACCCCATTTGGACTGTACGAGTCCACGGTGATGCCATTCGGGATGAGGAATGCCCCTGCCACTTTCCAGCGGATGGTCAACACCCTGCTCAAGGGACTTGAAGGGTACGCGGCCGCGTACCTGGATGACATTGCCGTCTTCAGTCCCACCTGGGAAGATCACCTACAGCATCTAGCACAGGTGCTCAGGCGGATCCACCAGGCAGGTTTGACCATCAAGCCGGGAAAGTGTCAGCTGGCCATGAGCGAGGTCCAGTACCTCGGTCACCGGGTAGGCGGGAGAACACTGAAGCCCGAGCCTGAGAAAGTGGAAGCCATCGCATCCTGGCCCACCCCCAGGACCAAGAAGCAGGTGATGTCCTTCTTGGGGACCGCTGGGTACTATAGGAGGTTTGTTCCATGCTATAGTAGCCTGGCAAAGCCCTTGACGGACCTCACCAAGAAGAAGCTGCCCTCTGCAGTCGATTGGACAATGGACTGCGAGACAGCCTTCCGGGCCCTAAAGGACGCCCTGTCCAGCCCGCCCGTGCTACAGGCAGCCGACTTCACGCGGCCGTTTGTAGTACAGACCGACGCCAGTGACTTCGGCCTCGGTGCGGTGCTCAGCCAGGTGGACTCTGCGAGCCAAGAGCACCCAGTCTTGTACCTGAGCAGGAAGCTGTTACCACGGGAAGTGGCCTATTCCACGATGGAAAAGGAGTGCCTGGCCATAGTGTGGGCCCTGCAGCGTCTGCAACCCTATCTATACGGGCGCCACTTCATCGTGGAGACGGACCACAATCCCCTCAGCTGGTTGCACACCGTCTCTGGGACGAATGGGCGATTGTTGCGATGGAGCCTTGCGCTCCAGCAATACAACTTCACCATTCGCCACAAAAGGGGCCGTGACCACGGTAACGCAGACGGGCTGTCCCGACAAGGAGAGGTCGCGGACGGGCGCACGGGGGAACACCGGAGTGTGCTGCCCCCTAGCGCCCTCAAAAGGGGGGAGGTGTGAGGCAAACCCTGGGATATGAAGATGAATTATGACTTCCAGTCATAATCGCTCTCATCACTCCATGGCAGTGCCCCCTCCCTTCTTGTTCTCAATGTCCACCATCTGGGAAGGTGTCACCTCCCACTTACACCTCCAATGGCCATCTCCTGTGATATGGAGATTAGGTGATGTGGGAACAATGGACACAGGATGACTCCCTGCCGTGACCCTGTAGTAGGGGCTGCTATCTAATTAGCAAGGCTATGGAAGTATCCAGACAGAACGACTCCAGTAAAAAATGGTTCATATCTCGCAAGCCATATTTCCGATAAATATGGCAACCATAAAAATGGTGTCTCCGCATGCGGACGATGCTGGCACACCCTTTTTATGGGAGCAGGACCTGGGGAAATACCCCAGGCGTGATATCAGCCAATGGGGAACTAGTAGACAAGTCATGAGTCCTCTCGTTCCGTAGCTAAATTCATAGCTGTCACAATGAGAGCGTTGGCGTCCGCCTACGACGCTCCCAGGCAAAGTTATGGCCCATATTCCATGTTGTGGATTTTGTCCATAACTCCAGCCAGGGGTGGAGCAGTGCTCCCTCTGAGGTCACTAAGGTAGGAGGGGACCTGGATTTGCCCAGGTTGATAACCCTACTTCGGCCATTTTCCAGTGTTCTTTCTCTGGGGGTCACGTGCAGGAAACATCTGTGGGAGTTCCTAGAAACCTGGTCTACAGCGCCCCCCTGTGGCCAGACGCACAAGGTAACTGATTGAATTGCATACCTGTTTGTAAACCATGCTTTATCTGTAACTGTACTCTGACATATGTATATTCTGTAGATTCCCTATTGTATATATTGTAGTTCTAGTGTGCTTTAGGCTGATTAAATTATATAATTAATCTTGGGCTGTTCTGTTATCTCGATCTTGAATCCCACGTCTGTGTGTTCGGCTAATAGTTACCGTGAAGCGGTTGGTGGCAGCGAGTTTGTGCCAAGGATTATTGTGGGGAGGCCAGTGAGATTCGGGGAGGTTTTATATATTCCGCCCGCGGAGGTCGGGGGAATATATACCCTACTCTCACCGGGGACCCTTCAATAATCGGCATAAGTAGTATAGCGGCCTCCTTGCTTATTGTCGGGCAATTCCATAATTGGCCTGACTATAAGAGGGGCGCTAGAGAGCGCGTCACGTGCTCTGTCTGTCGGTCGGGAGGTATAAAGGAGGGGTGACCCCCACTTGTTACCCCCCGATTGTGACGTACTGGTAGCCAGCGCGGGGGATTTCTGAGTGACCCCCCCGGTGGTTCGTGACATATTGGTGGCAAGCGGTGGGATCGAGATAATAGTGTGTGTGAGTGTGAGACCCATACTCCCAGACACTAAAGACTGCCTGCAGCAGCTGTTGCTGCTGGGGTCTTCAGACCAGACCAACACTAGAGTGTCAGAGTGCAGATACTGTAAGGTGTGTGGAGGCATCAGGTGTCAGTTCTGTGTCAGTGACCAAAGTCTGCAACAATGGCTGAGAGCACCAGGAGCAAAGCCAAAGGAATGGCCGATGCTCAGGCCAGAGACGATGAGGAGGTTGTCCACGAGCCCTCCAGGAGCTCGACGCCAGAAAACCGTTCTGCAGAGGACAGCGCACAACCTGGCAATTATGGACAAGATGAGGAGCAGCTCACCCAAGGGTCCTCAACGAGCCAGATGCCAGCCCTCCGCTCTGCAATGGACAGTGAAGCACCAGGCTCCGCAGCGGGCCGCAGATCACCACGTGCCATTCCACCGAGCCTGGGAGGCTCGGATAGCCTTCTTCAAATGGCTATGGCCCTTCTCCAGGCTGGAGACCGGGATACCTACGAAATACTCATGGCCGAGCGTGAGCGACAGGCAGCGCGTGACGCTGAGGCTGCGGAGCGGCAAGCAGTGCGTGAGGCTGCGGAGCGGCAAGCAGCACGTGAAGAGCGCCAGGCAGAGCGTGACTACCAGCTGCAGCTAGCTCAGCTCCGGCCCTCATCAGCCACACGTGACCTTCAAGACACCAAACTTCCAAAGGTCCGTGTTGAGGACTTCCCAGTGCTGGAGAAGGATGAAGACTTGGACTCTTTCTTGACTGCTTTTGAACGGACTTGCCTGCAGCACCATCTGGACAAGGACCAGTGGGCCAAATACCTGACCCCCCGTTTAAGGGGTAAGGCCCTGGATATCCTTGGGGACTTGCCTGCTGAGGCAGATCAGGGCTACGACACCATCAAGCGGGCCCTGATCCAACAGTACAACCTCACTCCAGAGTCCTACCGCAAGAAGTTCCGGAGCCTACAGAAGGGACCAAAGGACTCCTGGGCTGACCACCGGCGGGCACTTGCCCGAGCTGCCGACCACTGGACCCAAGGCCTGCAGCTTTCCACCGGACCGGAGATCCTGGACTTGTTCATCACGGAGCAACTCTTGTGGAACTGCCCTGAGGATCTCCGCCAGTTCATCCGAGACCAGAAGCCAAAGGGGTCCACGGCTACAGCTGCCCTGGCCGATGACTACACCAACAATCGGGCTCCTGAGGCCAGGAGAGCAGCCACCAGCAGCACCTGGAGAGGGGGTAAGATGAACTCTGCGACTGCCCCACCTGCCCCTAGACTGCAGGGGGTGTCCCCCTCAACTCCCCTCTCCAGGCCCGTGGCAGAACCAAGACTGTGCCACCAGTGCAACCTACCTGGACACTTCAAGGCCATGTGCCCTCAGCGTCCCAAGGCCCCGGCTCCGTCCCCGTCCCAAGGGCCGCCCAAGGTGTATTGTGTGGGTGGGGGTGGTGGTAGGTCCCTGGACAGCTTCCAACCTGTCACCGTCGGCCGGTCTGTGACCATGGGACTGCGAGACAGCGCCTCGGAGGTGACTCTGGTGCGGCCTGAGATGGTGTCCCCCCAAGACTTGATCCCTGGAAAAACCCTCGCTGTCTCCGGGATTGGAGGCATTGACCCGGCGCTGCCTGTTGCTGACATTTTTGTGGACTGGGGCGCAGGGCGAGGGGTGAGAGAGGTGGGGGTAACTGATCGGATCCCTGCAAACGTGCTACTTGGGACAGATTTGGGGCAGATAACCTCCCAGTTTGGGCCCCCCCCAAGGGCTGAACCTTCAGCCCGTACTGACATGACTCCTAACAATGTTAATGTGTTATCTATGAATGATGTAAGGGAGGAGGGAGTGAACTCTGATACTTCTGCTTGCATAGACACCATAGACACACACACAGCTGCAGCTGTGACAGGGGAGGGGGTCAGAGAAAGGTGTGACAATGCCTCTACAAGTAACCAGCCAGTGAGCTGGGATCTGTTGCCCTCTGCAGGGATAAGCAGAGAGCAGGGTGCTGCAGGGGGAGGACCAGTGTGTGGGGTGGGGGCTACCACAGCAAATGTGGGGTCCCCAGAGATTTCACAGCGGGGTTCTGTTGCTGCAGGAGGGGAACAGGCAGGTGAGATTGGGGCCGGTCCAGGAGCGGAAGTGCTCCCAGGTAAGATCTCGGTGCATGGTTCCCCCACAACCGGGGTGTCAGGAAGCCAGGTAGGTCTGCCTGAACCGGCGACTTGGTCAGGAACGGAGGAGGAGCAGGCACGACCCACGGTCGCAGCGGCTGTGGCCGCTGTCACCCGCAGTGGGAGTGCTGGAAGCCAAGGGGCCTCCCGGAGGTCCGATAGCTCTTCCCCTTCTGACCAAGTGGCAGCCGAGTCAGGTGGAGGCCAGGACACAGGTCCCGGGGTACTGACTGAAGATGTGACAGTCTCGTCGATTCTGGCCACATCTAGTCAGGGGTTTCAGGCAGCGTTAGAAGCTGACGACAGCCTGAAAGCTCTTAAGGAGCAGGCGGCACAGCCTCCCTCGGACTCGGACCCGGAGCGAGTGGTCTGGGACCAAGGACGGCTGTACCGGGCCACGGTCCAGCAGGGTTCACCGGAGGCGTGGCCCAGGGACCGACAGTTGGTGGTACCCTATCCGTTCCGGACGGAGTTGTTGCGGATCGCACATGAGATTCCGATGGCCGGACACCTAGGGATCGCTAAGACCAAGGCCAGGTTAAACCAGCATTTCTACTGGCCAAAAATGGGGGCCGATGTGGCTGCCTACTGCCGTTCGTGTGAAACCTGTCAGAGAGTGGGGAAGGCGGGGCCACACCCCAAAGCCCCACTAGTATCTCTGCCAATCATCGATGAGCCTTTCAGGAGGGTGGCTGTGGATCTGGTCGGCCCGCTGGCCATCCCCAGCAGCTCCGGGAAACGCTTCATACTGACGGTAGTGGACTATGCCACCCGGTACCCAGAGGCAGTGGCCTTGTCGTCCATTCGGGCTGACAAGGTGGCCACCGCATTGCTGGAGATTTTCTCCCGAGTGGGTTTTCCCCAGGAAATGCTCACTGACCGGGGGACCCAATTCATGTCCCAGCTGATGGAGGCCCTCTGTAAGCAAGTCCAGGTGCGACATCTGGTGGCCAGCCCGTACCATCCACAGACTAATGGCCTGTGCGAGCGGTTTAATGGCACCTTAAAGCAGATGCTTAAGATGTTGGTCGACTCCCATGGGCGTGACTGGGAGCGGTATCTCCCACACCTGTTATTTGCTTACCGGGAGGTTCCACAGGCCTCAACAGGATTCTCACCGTTTGAGCTCCTGTACGGGCGACGTGTGCGGGGCCCCCTGGCTCTGGTGAAAGAGGCTTGGGAAGGGGATTTGGCCACCCCTGGAGTGTCGGTTATCGAGTATGTCATGCGCTTCCGGGACAAAATGCAGGCCTTGACGCAACTGGTACACGACAATATGGCTCAAGCCCAGGCCGATCAGAAGCGTTGGTACGACCAGAACGCTTGTGAGAGGACCTACCAAGTGGGTCAAAAGGTGTGGGTACTGGTCCCCGTACCACAGGACAAGCTTCAGGCAGCCTGGGAAGGCCCATACCTCGTGTACCAGCAGCTCAACCCTGTAACGTACCTGGTCACCCTGGACCCTGCCCGTGGAAGGCGGAAGCCCTTCCATGTGAACATGATGAAGGCACATCATGAGCGGGAGGCATGTGCGCTCCCCGTGTGCAACCTGCCCGAGGAGGGAGAAGCGGAAACCCTCTTGGATATGCTAGCCCAGGTTAGGGCAGGCGGATCCATTGAGGATGTGGAGGTTGGCCACCAGCTCTTGGAGGACCAACGGTCCCAGCTGTGGGCCACCCTACACCCCTTCCGGGGGTTGTTTACCAACCAGCCCGGAAGGACTGACTTGGCTGTCCATCACGTGGACACTGGGGATCATCCCCCGATCCGGCGTTCAGCATATCGGGTCTCCCTGGAGGTGCAGCAACACATGCGCCAGGAGATTGACGAGATGCTGAAGCTGGGGGTGATCCAGGCATCCAACAGCGCTTGGGCCTCGCCTGTAGTCCTCGTCCCTAAGAAGGACCGAACCACTCGGTTCTGCGTGGACTACAGGGGGCTCAATGCTGTCACGGTCGCCGATGCGTACCCAATGCCACGCATCGATGACCTGCTCGATCAGTTGGCCGGGGCTCAGTACCTGACCATCATGGATCTGAGCCGGGGATATTGGCAGATCCCCCTGACTCGCAAGGCCAGGGAACGCTCTGCCTTTATTACCCCATTTGGACTGTACGAGTCCACGGTGATGCCATTCGGGATGAGGAATGCCCCTGCCACTTTCCAGCGGATGGTCAACACCCTGCTCAAGGGACTTGAAGGGTACGCGGCCGCGTACCTGGATGACATTGCCGTCTTCAGTCCAACCTGGGAAGATCACCTACAGCATCTAGCACAGGTGCTCAGGCGGATCCACCAGGCAGGTTTGACCATCAAGCCGGGAAAGTGTCAGCTGGCCATGAGCGAGGTCCAGTACCTCGGTCACCGGGTAGGCGGGAGAACACTGAAGCCCGAGCCTGAGAAAGTGGAAGCCATCGCATCCTGGCCCACCCCCAGGACCAAGAAGCAGGTGATGTCCTTCTTGGGGACCGCTGGGTACTATAGGAGGTTTGTTCCATGCTATAGTAGCCTGGCAAAGCCCTTGACGGACCTCACCAAGAAGAAGCTGCCCTCTGCAGTCGATTGGACAATGGACTGCGAGACAGCCTTCCGGGCCCTAAAGGACGCCCTGTCCAGCCCGCCCGTGCTACAGGCAGCCGACTTCACGCGGCCGTTTGTAGTACAGACCGACGCCAGTGACTTCGGCCTCGGTGCGGTGCTCAGCCAGGTGGACTCTGCGAGCCAAGAGCACCCAGTCTTGTACCTGAGCAGGAAGCTGTTACCACGGGAAGTGGCCTATTCCACGATGGAAAAGGAGTGCCTGGCCATAGTGTGGGCCCTGCAGCGTCTGCAACCCTATCTATACGGGTGCCACTTCATCGTGGAGACGGACCACAATCCCCTCAGCTGGTTGCACACCGTCTCTGGGACGAATGGGCGATTGTTGCGATGGAGCCTTGCGCTCCAGCAATACAACTTCACCATTCGCCACAAAAGGGGCCGTGACCACGGTAACGCAGACGGGCTGTCCCGACAAGGAGAGGTCGCGGACGGGCGCACGGGGGAACACCGGAGTGTGCTGCCCCCTAGCGCCCTCAAAAGGGGGGAGGTGTGAGGCAAACCCTGGGATATGAAGATGAATTATGACTTCCAGTCATAATCGCTCTCATCACTCCATGGCAGTGCCCCCTCCCTTCTTGTTCTCAATGTCCACCATCTGGGAAGGTGTCACCTCCCACTTACACCTCCAATGGCCATCTCCTGTGATATGGAGATTAGGTGATGTGGGAACAATGGACACAGGATGACTCCCTGCCGTGACCCTGTAGTAGGGGCTGCTATCTAATTAGCAAGGCTATGGAAGTATCCAGACAGAACGACTCCAGTAAAAAATGGTTCATATCTCGCAAGCCATATTTCCGATAAATATGGCAACCATAAAAATGGTGTCTCCGCATGCGGACGATGCTGGCACACCCTTTTTATGGGAGCAGGACCTGGGGAAATACCCCAGGCGTGATATCAGCCAATGGGGAACTAGTAGACAAGTCATGAGTCCTCTCGTTCCGTAGCTAAATTCATAGCTGTCACAATGAGAGCGTTGGCGTCCGCCTACGACGCTCCCAGGCAAAGTTATGGCCCATATTCCATGTTGTGGATTTTGTCCATAACTCCAGCCAGGGGTGGAGCAGTGCTCCCTCTGAGGTCACTAAGGTAGGAGGGGACCTGGATTTGCCCAGGTTGATAACCCTACTTCGGCCATTTTCCAGTGTTCTTTCGCTGGGGGTCACGTGCAGGAAACATCTGTGGGAGTTCCTAGAAACCTGGTCTACAGCGCCCCCCTGTGGCCAGACGCACAAGGTAACTGATTGAATTGCATACCTGTTTGTAAACCATGCTTTATCTGTAACTGTACTCTGACATATGTATATTCTGTAGATTCCCTATTGTATATATTGTAGTTCTAGTGTGCTTTAGGCTGATTAAATTATATAATTAATCTTGGGCTGTTCTGTTATCTCGATCTTGAATCCCACGTCTGTGTGTTCGGCTAATAGTTACCGTGAAGCGGTTGGTGGCAGCGAGTTTGTGCCAAGGATTATTGTGGGGAGGCCAGTGAGATTCGGGGAGGTTTTATATATTCCGCCCGCGGAGGTCGGGGGAATATATACCCTACTCTCACCGGGGACCCTTCAATAATCGGCATAAGTAGTATAGCGGCCTCCTTGCTTATTGTCGGGCAATTCCATAATTGGCCTGACTATAAGAGGGGCGCTAGAGAGCGCGTCACGTGCTCTGTCTGTCGGTCGGGAGGTATAAAGGAGGGGTGACCCCCACTTGTTACCCCCCGATTGTGACGTACTGGTAGCCAGCGCGGGGGATTTCTGAGTGACCCCCCGGTGGTTCGTGACAGGTACAATAGGTAAGGACAGAGCTGATTGCACAGTGGTGTACTGGACTGAGGGTTATTGTAGGTTGTAGGCTTGTTGGAAGAGTTGGGTCTTGAGGTTCCTCTTGAAGTTTTCCACGGTATGGGAGAGTCTGATATGCTGTGGTAGAGTGTTCCAGAGTATGGTGGAGGCACGGGAGAAATCTTGTACGCGATTGTGGGAAGAGGAGATAAGAGAGGAGTAGAGGAGATCTTGTGAGGATCTGAGGTTGCGTGCATGTAGGTACCGAGAGACTAGGTCACAGATGTAAGGAGGAGACAGGTTGTGGATGGCTTTGTATGTCATGGTTAATGTTTTGAATTGGAGTCGTTGGGCGATGGGAAGCCAATATTAGTGTGTATGACTGTGTATAGATTTCTGTTTGTTTATATGTATTTTTGTGAATTTCTCTTTAAATATGTATACAGTGCCTTGCGAAAGTATTTGGCTCTCTTGAATTTTTCAACCTTTTCCCACATTCAGGCTTCAAACATGATAAAAATTTTAATGTTATGGTGAAGAATCAACAAGTGGGACACAATTGTGAAGTTGAACGAAATTTATTACTTATTTTAAACTTTTGTAAAAAATAAGTAACTGAAAATTGGGGCGTGCAATATTATTCATCCCCTTTAAGTTAATACTTTGTAGCGCCCCCTTTTGCTGCGATTACAGCGGCAGTCTCTTGGGGTCTGTGTCTATCAGTTTTGCACATCGAGAGACTGAAATTCTCACTCATTCTTCCTTTGTAAACAGCTGGAGCTGAGTGCGGTTGGATGGAGGCGTTTGTGAACAACAGTTTTCAGCTCTTTCCACAGATTCTTGATTGGGTTCAGGTCTGGACTGTGACTTGACCATTCTAACAAATGGATACGTTTATTTGTGAACCATTCCATTGTAGATTTTGCTTTATGTTTGGGATCATTGTCTTGTTGGAAGACAAATCTCCGTCCCAGTCTCAGGTCTTTTGCAGACTCCAACAGGTTTTCTTCAAGAATGGTCCTGTATTTAGCTCCATCCATCTTCCCATCAATTTTCAAAATCTTTCCTGTCCCTGCTAAAGAAAACCAGGCCCAAACCATGATGCTGCCACCATCATGTTTGACAGTGGGAATGGTGTGTTCAGGGTGATGAGCTGTGTTGCTTTTACGCCAAACATATCATTTGGCATTGTGCCCAAATAGTTTGATTTTGGTTTCATCTGATCAGAGCACCTTCTTCCACATGTTTGGTGTCTCCCAGGTGGCTTGTGGCAAACTTTAAACAACACTTTTTTTGGATATTTTTTAGAAATTATTTTCTCCTTGCCACTCTTCCATAAAGGCCAGATTTGTGCAGTGTACGACTGATTGTTGTGCTATGGACAGACTCTCCCACCTCAGCTGTAGATCTCTGCAGATCATCCAGAGGGATCATGGGCCTCTTGGCTGCATCTCTGATCAGTCTTCTCCTTGTTTGAGATGAAAGTTTGGATGGACGGCCGGGTCTTGGTAGATTTGCAGTGGTATGATGCTCCTTACATTTCAATATGATCGCTTGCACAGTGCTCTTTGGGATATTTAAAGTTTTGTAAATCTTTTTGTAACCAAATCCGGCTTTAAACTTCTCCACAACAGTATCACGGACCTGCCTGTTGTGTTCCTTGGTCTTCATGATGCTTTCTGCGCTTTACACAGAACACTGAGACTGTCACAGAGCAGGTGCATTTATTCGGAGACTTGATTACACACAGGGGATTATATTTATCATCATCAGTCATTTAGGACAACATTGGATCATTCAGAGATCCTCAATCAACTTCTGGAGTGCGTTTGCTCCAATAAAAGTAAAGGGGATGAATAATATTGCACACCCCACTTTTCAGTTATTTATTTTTTAAAATAGAAGTTTAAAATAAGCAATAAATTTCATTCAACTTCAAAACTGTGTCCCACTTGTTGATTCTTCACCAGAACATTAACATTTTTATCTTTATGTTTGAAGCCTGAAATGTGGGAAAAGGTTGAAAAATTCAAGGGGGCCAAATACTTTCGCAAGGCACTGTATGTACGTATGCCTGTATGTGTACATATCTGTACATGTGCGTGTCTACGTGTAGATGGGGCCCACAAATACCTGGAGCTGGCCTTGCTTTCCTTCCCTCCTTTTTCATTGTTCACTTGCCATTTCCCATATCTAAGGTGATAGAAACACACCATATTTTTCGGACTATAAGACGCACCCTGGTTTTAGAGGAGGAAAATAGGAAAATAAAATTTTAAGCAAAAAATGTGGTCATGACACACTGTTATGGGATGAGGATCTGCTCCTGACACTGTTATGGGGGTACTGTCCCGAAATTCTCTACTAAGGTACCCAATCCTGGTTATGATCCTCCTGCCTTGTATATGATCCTCCTGCCTTGTATATATGTCCCTCTTCCTGGTATAGCACCCATCCTGCTATATACCACCATCCTGATATGTGCTCCCATCCTGCTATATACCCCCATCCTGGCATATGGCCGTATCCTGCTATATACCTCATCCTGGCATATGGCACCATCCTACTATATTCCCTATCCTGGTGTATGGCTGCATCCTGCTATATACCCCCATCCTGGTGTATGGCCGCATCCTGTGGCACACAAAAAAAAAAATAAAAAAATTAACGTTCATACTCACCTTTCCTCACTCCATGCAGCATCGCTCCTGCTCCTGTCTGTGTCAGCAGCAGCATCACTGACCTGTGTGGAGTCGGCCTCGATCCCTGCAGCACCGCGATGTCCTCTTGTCTGCCGGCCGCGGCTGCGTGTGGACACGTGCGCACAGCGATGACGTCATTGCTGTGCGCACCGCTAATCTCCACACACAGCCGCGGCCAGCACAGACAGGAGGACAAGCGATGCTGTTTAGTATGCGCGCATCCCTCGCCCATCATCTCGCTGGCTTCAGCGCTGAGAGATGATGGGCGTGCATATGAAACAAGCGGGCCCACGTGGTCACAACCGGCGCTGCTGGAGCCTGCTCATGCCCCCAATGACCCACGCCACCGCAGCACTCTCATTCCCCGCAGCCATGCCCTACATTCAGACTATAAGACGCACCCCCCACTTTCCCCCAACATGTGGGGGGAAAAAAGTGCATCTTATAGTCCGAAAAATACGGTAAAATAGTGTTCCCAGGAAGAAAATAAGAGTGGTAGTTATGAGGGACTCTCTACTAAGAGGCTAAGAGGCAGCTGTCTGTCTTTGTTGGGCATGGAGTATGGGTGCACTGTTATGTAATTGTGTGTTTTTGTTTCTGACTTTAATTTAGATGATAAATAAAAATGAACCTGATTTAACCCCTTAGTGACGGAGCTAATTTTCACCTTAATGACCAGACCAAATTTTGCAATTCTGTCACTTAATGAGGTTATAACACTGGAACGCTTCAACGGATCCCAGTGATTCTGAGATTGTTTTTTTGTTACATATTGGACTTCTTGTTAGAAAATTGGACAATATTTTTTGCGTTTATTTATGAAAAAAATTTAATTTTGGCAAAAAGTTTGAAAATGTAGCAATTTTCAACTTTTGAATTTTTATATCGTTAAACCAGAGAGTTCTGTGACACAAAATTGTTAATTAATAACATTTCCCATATGTCTACTTTACATCAGCACAATTTTGGAAACAATTTTTTTTTTTTTGTTAGGAAGTTTGAACTCTTCTAAGTTCATCAGCAATTTCTAATTTTTACATCCTAATTTACAAAACCATTTTTTTTGTAGGGACCACATCACATTTGAAGTGACTTTGAGAGGCCTAGGTGACAGAAAATACCCAAAAGTGACACCATTCTAAAAACTGCAACCCCCAAAGTACTCAAAACCACATCCAAGAAGTTTATTAACCCTCAACTGGTGAGGTGGGATTTTTGTCATGCAACTGGTGATGTGGGGCTTCCTATACCCCAGTGTTTAGAAATCTTTAATTTTTACAGACAATACAAAGATAACGTTTGTTTTAATCGTTTTCTTATTGGCGATTGATTACACATGAGTATAACAAATTTTTGATACCCAGAATTATCGGAAAATGTAGTACATTGATGCTTCAATCAGAGGGAATTATGAAACATGACTTTTAGGATAATGTAAATAAAAAAATATTTATTTTTTTTTTCAAAAACAAGTGAATAGAAGTATTAACATGAAAATTGAAAACACCACAAGTCGTTCAAGAGAAAATAAAAAGGAATATTGTCTTTTTTGGTTTGCATGAAATTAGTCATTTTTTACAGTCAGCGCAATACCTTATGGTACAATTACCACAAATTGGGGTCTCGCACTCTTCGCACATAAATTGTCTTCATGTCCTTCTTCCTAGGACACTTGCCACACCTCACTTGTCTATCTAGTTGTCGTTTTCTTGGTGTAGGCAACTGATTATGAAGAATTTGGGCAATGTTCTGCCGTAATTCGAGCAGAAGTCAATTGTTCAGCATCCTAACATTGAGGTAGGGTTCTGACAGAGCTCTGGCAAGAGACTTTACAAAGTCAAGGCGACTGTTCTTTGGATTCCCTGGATAAGATGAAAAGAGTACGTATGCATTAATTCACAAGGCTGATTTTGAAGATGGAGTAGAAGATTGCAAGCGGCCATCGTCTCCTATGTCGATTAGTTGAGTAAAGCATGCACTTTTCATACAGAGCATCAACACCTTTTGTTGTATTGTAAAATTCAATGATTTCTGGCTTGCCAGATTCTGGGTTGATGCTTTTCGCATGGTGCATTGATGAAATCAAAATTACCAATTTGAGGGTTTTTTTAGGATGTAGGAAACTAAGGTCATGTCATTTGCAAATCCAAAGATTGCGGAACATTCTGCTTTGGTTTTCGATGGGCAGAATTGTGGTGGAATCTCTTTCTTGTTCTTTCTTATTGTTCCCACGTATGCAAGTCCTCTTTTCTTCAACTCTGCCACAAGTTCAATGGAAGAGAACCAGTTAGGTTTATAACAATGTTTTTCCTCATTGGAGAGAGAGGTTCCATCGCTGTCTTTACCAGTGTAAATAAACGCATTCAGTAAGTAATGAGTTTTCGTGTCAGTGATTGCCATGATTTTTATGCCATACTTACGAGGCTTACTTGGAATATACATTTTGAATGAACACCTTCCTCCGAACCCAACCTGCATTTTGTCTATGCACGCATATTCCCCAATTGAGTAAAGGGGGCTTTACACGCTACGATATCGTTTATGTTTTATCGTTGGGGTCACGTCGTTAGTGACGCACATCTGGCGTCATTAACGATATCGCAGCGTGTGACACTTATGTGCGACCTAAAACGATCGCAAAAGTCTCCAAAATCGTTTGCCGCGGAGAGGTTGTCCTAAAACAAAAAATCGTTTTCCTCTCATTAGCGATGTTGTTCCTTGTTCCTGCGGAAGCACACATCGCTGTGTGTGACACCGCAGGAGCGAGGAACATCTCCTTACCTGCCTCCACCGCCAATGCGGAAGCGGGAGGTGGGCGGGATGTTACGTCCCGCTCATCTACGCCCCTCTGCTTCTATTGGACGCCTGCCGTGTGACGTTGCTGTGACGCCGAACGACCAGCCCCCTTAGAATGGAGGCGGATCGCCGGCCAGAGCGACGTCGCAGGGCAGGTAAGCCGTGTAACGGGGAAGCGCGATTTTGTGTGCGACAGGCAGCGATATGCCCTTTGTCGCAAAAACGATGGTGGCAGGTATGCACGCTAGCAATATCGTTACTGATATCGCTAGCGTGTAAAGCCCCCTTAACACGCCTCGCTGTTCCTAATGAACGTGTCAAACACAAACGATATAGCTGCCGCACGGTCATTCTGCTGCCTTTCTTTTCAGTCAGTGCGATTATCGAAGCGAAGGGCCAGAAGTATGACATAAACTCACTTCCAAGACATAATGCAACAAAAAAATATCTCGCCCCATTCCATCAGTGGCAAAAAGCGCTGCGAGATTTTCATGATTAGATTTGAAAATTGCAGAATACATCAAGATGGCCAGGAATGCTTTGAACTCAATCACGCCTAAATCTTTGTAGTCACTTCGATCAGTATCAGTCAGTTTGAATAGCAATTCAGACAGCTTTACATTTGTACAAAGTATTCCTTCATCAATGAGGTCTTCAATAAACAGTAACTCCCACGATGACTGATGTGTGCAGTCACAACCAAGCTGCCTAACAGGCCCAATCACACCAGGCAAATGCAATATGATGTTGTGCCTTCTCGTACGGATGTTTGGTTTTGGCTGTTCTCAAACTTTCTATGGAAAGAACACATTCAAGTGGGTCAGGAGAAGAATTTGTTGTAGTAAGAGAAAAAAAATGTGTTTCAGGATCAGCTCACCTCTGGACTTGCTGTGGCCGATATCAGAGATCAGTGCACGGACAGTCAATGGGTCGGTTCCCAGGAGTTGCAAGGCAAAAAGGATTTACTTCCAGCACTTAAAGATATATCATTCTAATTCCAGGATATTCAAGGACTTGATAAAATCATTGTTAATTTTATTGGTGTATATAAATACAAATAATTAAAATCATTGCGTCTGACAAGAATTTGTTGTAAACGGACGTAATTGTGAAGAGTCATCGTCATCTGAGGCAGATGTAGTGTCTTCACTTTCGTCCTCAGGCGCATCTTCCTCAGACTCGCTATTGTGTTCGTTCTGGAAATCGGCTGGTACAACATCTCCTTCATCGCCACTAAAATCACTCTTCATTTTCAAGGATTGAATCTGCCAAATCCGCAAAATGGGGATCATATCTTACCTCAAATGTCCTGGAATTCGCCATTTTTCATTTTTTGCCTGAGAGCAAGTGTACGAACAAACAGTTATAAATTTGTGCAAAAATAAAACATTTTTTAACATTTGAAAATGTGAAAAAAAAAATAAATTACCTGAGTGGTGATGTGGGGTTCAGCAAGCCCAAGACTGCACTTAGCGACAGCTAGCTCTGTTATGCGTGGCCAGAAAAGAGAGGCCTTGACGACATCCTGTTGAGAAGGAAATAGATGGAAGCTAGTGAGGCACGTATCCTCTAGTGATGTGTCGGTCGCGAACGATCCGACACAAAGATCCGGCTCCCTGCTGTGAACGACAGGAGCCGGATCACTAGTGTGAGCCGCTGAAATATCTAAACGGCTCTTTTCGCCGTCAAAACCCCGCCCACCCGTGGCTAAACTCCGCCTACTCAGCAATCTAATTGGTCGCCTGTAAGTGGGCGGGGCTTAGCCGCGGGTGGGCGGGGCTTTGGCGGCGTTTCTATAATCTTAAATATGTGTTCACCTGGGGTGAACACATATTTAATAAGGAGGCAAGAACGAGCTGAAAGATCCGGCTCTTTTTGGTGAACGGAGCCATAGGAACCGGATCACCAAAAAGAGCCGGACTGCCCATCACTAGTACACCTAGTACACATACCAACATTTTCAAATGAATGCCAACTGAACAAAATTTCCCTGTGGTGTGGCAAACCCCACCTCACCAGGGTTAACCCTTTAGGTGCTTCACAGGAACTAAACCAATATGGAATGAAAAAAGCAAAAAATAAAATTTTACCTAAAAATGTTGCTCTACCCCAAATTTATTTACTTTTAAAAGAAATAACACAACAAAATGGACCTCAAAACTTGTTACCCATTGTCTTATGAGCGCGCCGATATCCCACATGTGGTAAGAAACCTCTGTTTGGACAAAGGGGGGTGCTCGGAACAGAAGGAGCAATATTTGAATTTTGGAAAGCAAAATTTGGCTGAAATAGATTGCGGGCACCATGTTGCATTTACAGGTCCGCTAAGGTACCTAAACAGCAGAAACCCCTTACAAGTGACACCATTTTGGAAACTAGACCCCTCAAGGCTTCTATTTAGGGGTATAGTGAGCATTTTGGACCCACAGGTACTTCACAGATTTTGATAACGTTACGTTGTCATATTGAAAATTTTCATTTTTTTCTCAAAAATGTTGCTTTAGCATTAATTTTCTCACTTTTTCAAGAGGTCATTCCAAAAATTGGACCCCAATGTTTGTTACCCACTTTCTTATGAGAACGGTGATATTTCACATGTAGTCAAAAACGTTTGTTTGCACAAATGGGAGGGCTTGGAACGGAAGGAGCAATATTTGAATTTTGGAAAGAAAATTTGGCTGAAAAAGATTGCGGGCACCATGTCGCATTTGTAGGGCCCCTAAAGGTACGTAAACAGCAGAAACCCCCCACAAGTGACCCCATTTTGGAAACTAGGCCCCTCAGGGAATTTAGATGTTTGGTGAGTACCCCGAACCCCCAGGTGCGTCACAGAATTTTATAACGTTGAGCCGTGAAAATAAGAAAAATTATTTTACCACAAAATTGTTACTTCAATCAGATACTTTTTTTTTTTTTCCACAAACGTAACAAGAAAAAATGCACCATAAAATTTATTGTGCAATTTCTCCTGAGTTCGCCGATATATCATATGTGGTGGAAATCAACTGTTTGGGTGCACAGCAGGGCTCGGAAGGAAAGGAGCGCCATTTGACTGCAAAATTGGCAGGAATCATTAGCGAACGCTATGTTGCGTTTGGAGACCCCCTGAGGTGCTTCAACAGTGGAGCTCCCCCACAAGTGACCCTATTCTGGAAACTAGACCCCTCAAGGATTTTATCTAGGGGTATAGTGTGCATTTTGAACTCACAGGTATTTCATAGAATTTGATAACCTTAGGTAGTCAGATTGAAATTTTTAATTTTCTTCAGAAAAATGTTCCTTTAGCACCAAATTCCTCACTTTTTCAAGAGGAAATAATAATAATAAGTTTTATTTCTATAGCGCCCACATATTCCGCAGCGCTTTACAATTCAGAGAGGACATGTACAGACAATATGAGGCAATACAAAATAACAAAATTAAGATACCAGGAGGAGTGAGGGCCCTGCTCGTAATCTACAGTCTATGAGGAAATAGGGGAGGCACAAAAGTTGAATGGGGGGGGAGAAAAGCTTGTTATATATGGTCCAGCCATCGAATTAATAGGGGATTCTAAACCAGCTGCATGAACCCGTCATTGGCCAGAATTTATACAGGTACAGGGGATAAGAATTGGAAGTCAATTTTTAGGAAGGGCAGAAAGGGACTAGATTAGATCAGGGCATTGTGGTGATAGGCTAGTCTAAAGAAATGCGTTTTTAGGGCCCACTTACAGGTGTGGATGTTGGGAATTAATCAGATTGCTCTTGGTAGTGTGTTCCAGAGCATAGGCGCAGCTCGTGAGAAATCTTGAAGACGGGAGTGGGAGGTTCGAATTGTTGAGGATGTCAGTCTTAAGTCATTAGCAGAGCGGAGGGCACGGGTGGGGTGATAGACAGAGATGAGTGAGGAGATGTAGGGTGGTGCAGAGCGGAGGGCACGGGTGGGGTGATAGACAGAGATGAGGGAGGAGATGTAGGGTGGTGCAGAACCGTGGAGAGCTTTGTGAGTGAGAATGATAAGTTTATGTTGGATTCTGTAGCAGATGGGCAACCAGTGCAATGACTGTCAAAGAGCAGAGACATCAGTGAAGCGGTTGCAGAGGAAAATGATCCTGGCTGCAGCATTCAGAATGGATTGGAGAGGGGAGAGTTTAGTAACAGGGAGACCAATTAGTAAAGAATTACAATTATCCAGGCGAGAATGAATGAGAGCGATAGTAAGAGTTTTTGCAGAGTCAACGGTAAGAAAAGGTTGAATTCTCGAGATGTTTTTGAGGTGGAATTGACAAGAACGAGCAAGTGAACGAATGGGTTGGTGGTTGGGGCCAGAACTCTTGGTCCGAGGAGGGAATGGAAAGTATCAAAGAGTCGTTTAGGATTGTTGGCTAGAGAGGTGATGAGGGTGTTAAAGTATGCTTGTTTGGAGAGGTGAATGGCAGCATTGTATGTTTTGAGCCTAAACTTATAATGGATGAAATCTTCGGCTAGATTGGATTTTCTCCACAGACGTTCAGCACACCTGGAACACCGCTGGAGAAAGCGTGTTTGCAACATGTGCCAGGGCTGCTGCCGTCTGCGACAACTTGTTCTGCGTGTAGCAGGTGCAGCTTCATCTAGGGCGCTCTGTAGGGTTTCATTGTAATGTTTTACAGCAGAGTTAGGACATGAGAGGGAGGATGTTGGGGCCAGTGATGACTGCAACTTCTTCAGAAACTTCTGGGTGTTAATGGCGTGTATATTCCTATATGGGAGGTAAGTGGGGGTGTCCTGAGTGGGTTGACAGCTCTTGACCAAGATTGAAAGAAGGTTGTGGTCAGAGAGTGGGAGACGGGAGTTAGTAAAATCATTCACTGAGCAGAGGCGGGAGAAAACTAGGTCCAGTGTATTCCCACCTTCATGTGTAGGAGAGTTAGTTAGTTGTGCAAGACCAAGAGAGGAGGTTAGAGATAAAAGATGAGTGGCAGCTGGGGAGGGGTGGGATCATCAATAGGGATGTTAAAGTCCCCCATGACAAGAGTGGGGAGGTCACAGGCTAGAAAGTGTGGAAGCTAGGTGGCGAAATGATCCAAGAACTGGCTGGTTGGGCCTGGAGGGCGACACACAACTGCTGCTTGCAGGGAGAAGGGTCTGTAAAGCCTGACAGTGTGAACCTCAAAAGAAGGGAAGATCAGTGAGGGAACAGGATGAATGACCTGAAAAGTGCAGTTTGGGGAAAGCAGCAGATCAACCCCTCCACCTGATCTGTTGTCAAGTCTAGGAGTGTGAGAAAATTGTAGGCCACCATATGAGAGCAGCAGCTGTGGTGGTGTCTGACAGCTGAATCCAGGTCTCAGTAAGAGCCAGGAGGTTGAGGGAATTTGAAAGGAAGAAGTCATGGATGAAGGAGAGTTTGTTACACACTGAGCGTGAGTTCCAAAGGGCACAATTAAAAGAGACAAAAGGTATGCAAGGAATAGTAAATGAGATTTAAGGGGTTTCTGAGTATGCGAAGGAAGGAATTGAGTTTACTATTATAAGAAGGTCCTGGATTAGGTGCAATATCTCCTGATAAAAGGAGAAGGAGAATAGAGAGAGTGAGCATATGGTTAAGAGATTTATGAGATTGTCTATTACGTTGCATGGTGGGAGTGAATGGATCTGGATGGTTTATAATTTTGAAAAGAGCATGAGAGCAGTACATAGGAGAAGATAGGAGGACTAATATAGATGGAGTGTACTTGGTGTGTAAAAGAGCGGTAGAAATGAGGGAATGAAGCAGCTAGCATATAAATGGTACAAATACATAGGGTAGAAACATTTTGCAATATGCAAAAATTTGGAGCAAGTTTGTTTGTCTTACATGCCTTACCTGTCTCCTGCCCTGTACATAACTACAAAAAATGGACCACACAGTTTGTTATCCAATTTTTTATGAGCGCAGTGATACCCCATATGTGGAAAAAAAAACCTGTTTGGACAAACAGTAGGGCTCGGAACGGAAGGAGCATGATTTGAATTTTGTAAAAGTTGAAATAAATTGCAGGCACCATATCGCATTTGCAGGGCCCCCAGGGCACCTATACAGCAGAAACCCCCACAAGTGACCCCATTTTGGAAACCAGACCCTTCAAGCACTTTATTCAGGGGTATAGTGAGAATTTTGAATCTACAGGTACTTCACAAAAATGTTGCTCTAGCGCCAAATTTCTCACTTTTATGCTATATTCCCACAGTGTTTAGGATGCAGTGCCAGCCCTCCTGCAGAGATGTGACTGTTGTCCAAGGGAGAACGCAGCTGCCTGTGCATACAATCCAGGTTCGGGCCGCTGTGGACTTTATTCTCTCTCCAAAGAACACTTTAGTCTCCGCAGCATAAATTGACATCCTGCTGCTCAGGAAGCTGCACCGCAGGTCAGTTTATGCTGCAGAGAAAAGAAGTGATGTGGGCAGGAGATTTCTAAAATTCATTCCACTGCGCTTGTACTGCACAACGCAGCATTATGGACGCAGCGAAAACACTCTGCATCCAAAACGCTGCAAATCCTGATTGTGGGCACACAGCCTAAAAAGCTAGGATGGATGGATGGATGGATAGATGTCTAACACATATACTGTATAATGTCCCACCCCCTGCATATTCTAAGCTGGCGCCCGTTAGTGACTTTCATTGTGCTTAGCCTTGTATTTAGCCCAAATATAATTAAATAATTTTAAAAAAAAATGACGTGGGCTCCCCCCCATTTTTGATAGCCAGCTAGAGTAAAGCAAATGGTTGCAGCCTGTAGACCACATCTGGCAGCTTCACCTTGGCTAATGATTTAATTTGGAGGTCACCCCAAGCTGTTTTTTTTTTTTTAAACATCCTTTTATTGAATTTTAACCGAATTTCTTTTACAATCTGCTCTTATACAAAGAGCATTTCATTGATGACATTATAATCAAAACCCAAGCTGTTTTTTATAATTATTTATAAATAATTAAAAAAAAAAGTGGGGTCCCACTCAAATTGGATTACCAGCCAAGGTAAAGCAGACAGCTGTGGTCTGGTATTATCAGGGTGTGAAGGGCCATGGTTATTTGGAGTTTCCCAGCCTAAAAATAACAGGCTGCAGCCGCCCCAGAAGTGGCGCATCCATTAGATGTGCCAATCCTGGCACTTCACACCAGCTCATCCCGCTGCCCTGGTGCAGTGGCAAACTGTGTAATATACGAGGTTGATACCAGCTGTAATGTCACCTGGCATCAAGCCCATAGGTTATCGTATTTTTCGGACTATAAAACGCACTTTTTTCCCCCCAAATGTTGGGGGAAAGTGGGGAGTGCGTCTTATAGTCTGTATGTAGGGCTGCGGGGAATGAAGGTGCTGCGGTGGAGCGGGTCATGGGCGGCACGAGCAGGCTGTAGCAGCCTGCCGTGACCACGTGGACCCGCTCATTTAATATGCACGCCCATCATCCCACCCATCATCTCTCAGCGCTGAAGCCAGCGTTGACAGGTGGGCGGGGGGTGCGCGCATAATTAACAGCCGGCCCGCATGATCACACCTGGCAGCTACAGCCTGGAGTGATCATGTGTGGCTGTATTCACTGCCCCCCGCGCATCATCATCAGTGCGGGGTGCAGTGAATCGGTATAACTCACCCGTCACAGTTCCCCTGCAGCACCGCAATGTCCTCCTGTCTGTGCCGGCGGCGGCTGTGTGGAGACTAGCGGTGCTCACAGCGATGACGTCATCGCTGTGCGCACGTGTCCACACGCAGCCGTCTCCGGCACAGACAGGAAGACATCGTGATGCTGCAGGGATCGTGGCCAGCTCCACACTCCAGCGCTGCTGCTGGCATAGACGGAGGAGGAGCGATGCTGCAGGGAGTGAGGTAAGGTGAGTATGAACATTTATTTTTTTTTTATGTGCCACAGGATGCAGGCCGTATACCAGAATGAGGGCATATAGCAGGATGGGGGTATATTATGAGCAGGATGGGGTTATATTATGAGCAGGATGGGGGTATATTATGAGCAGGATGGGGGTATATTATGAGCAGGATGGGTCCATATGCCAGGATGGGGCCATATGCCAGGATGGGGTATATAGCAGGATGCAGCCATATGCCAGGATGACGGTATATAGCAGGATGGGGGCTATACCAGGATGAGGGACATATACTGTATATACAAGGCAGGAGGATCATTACCAGGCTGGGGTACCTTAGTAGAAAATTTGGGGACATTACCCCCATAACAGTGTCAGCAGCAGATCCTCGTCTCATAACCGTGTGTCATGACCACATTTTTTGCTTAAAATTTTATTTTCCTATTTTCCTCCTCTAAAACTAGGGTGCGTCTTCTGGTCCGGTGCGTCTTATAGTCCGAAAAATACGGTAGTGATGTCACGGCATCTAAACAGATACCCAACATTACTAACCAAGTCAGTAATAGAAAAAAAAGACAACAAAACAATTTTTATTTGAAAAAACACTGTCCTAGACATTCCCTCTTTCACCAATTTATTGAAAAGAAAAAAATTCCAGTCCGCTGTAATCCATTTTGGAGGTCCCACGACGACACTGGACCTTGTAGAATATGGTACGCACGCTCAGGGAACGTATCCCCCATTTTCTGGAAGAGCAAATTCTTCATGTGAGCAGTATGGGTGCAGTGATCTGACAATACTGCACTCACACTGCCCCGGTTTAACCTTGAGCAGTGACCTGCAGTAACCTCATTCCAGAATATGAGGGCACGCTCAGAGAACGTATCCCCCATTTTCTAGAACAGTAGCCCTCCATGTGAGAAGTGTGGCTGCAGATTACTGCACTCACACTCCCCCGGTCCACAGTACAGCAGTATCAGCTGCATAAAGCTCAGCACCCTGCTTGCAAGGAGCCGGATGACAGTCGCTGTCTGCGCATGCGGCCGGCAGCTTTTCAGAAAGAGGAGGAGGGATCGCGGGGACCGGACCAACAGCCAGGTACCGGGGATCAACGGGGGGGGGTGTCGCGGGGTGACGATGGTTGACCTGGCAGGACTTGGGGACGACTTTTCTGTAGCATGTGACATGTCACATGCCACAGAAATGAGAGGAGGATGAATTCGGCCAGCGCGCTGGTTGTGAGCACGTCGCCATCTTGGATGCTCCGGAGGAAGGGCTCTGGAGAATCGGATGGGGCTCCGGGGCACCAGAGAGAGCTCCGGGATAGCGGAGGAGGGCTCAGGGGGAAGACATTTCTCTCCAATCTGAAAGGTTTGATCATTTCAGATCAGAGGGAAATTAATTCACAGGCGGCGGCAGTTTTCGGCACGCTCCGGCGCCATCTTGAATGTTCCGAGAGGGGGGAGCGCGAGGAGGGAGGGGGGGGATTTTTACAGTACCAGGTGCCTTGGGGTCATTAGGGGCTTATATTTCTTTCTCATCTGACATGTTTGATCATGTCAGATGAGAAAGAAAAAAGTTTTACCTGCCATTTCTTTTTTTTTTAATGTGATCGGCGTTATATGGTTTATACCGGAGATCATATTATCGGGGGTCCAAAAAAACCCACCCCAATTCATAATCTGGGGGTCTCAGCTACCTCCGGTACCCAAGCACAACGATGTGCTTGTGAGTGGTTTGCACTTACACTTTGTAAAGCACCCAAACCCGGTTTTTTGTAAAGTCTGTGTTTGGTACAAACATCGAACTTCGGCTTCGCTCAGTTCTACTAAGAACAACTACCCATTCCTACATGTAGGCACAAACAACACCACAAAAAACGACCTACCAACTATCTGCAAAGACTGAAAATCTGGGGAAGAAGGTGAAGAAACTGGAGATGCAGGTAGTTTTCTTATCAATCCTCCCAGCTAATGGTCATGGCATCAGGAGATAGAATAGGATACTAGACGTGAACAGCTGGCTACGATGGTGGTGCAGACATGAAGTGAATTACCTCTACGATGGACTCCTTCCTATAGACAGATTACACCTCACAAAACCTGGAAAACACAGATTTTCCAGAAGACTTGCCACGCTCATCAGTAGGGCTTTAATTGAGAAGAAGAAGAAGGGATGGGAAGAAAAAACACCAGACAGGAACATGCAGCTAAGGACGAATTAACCAAGGATACTATATGTGGTGAGGAGGACAGAATACTCACAAGGCAGCTAAGAGAAGGGGAGCAACAGAGCACAAAGCAGGGAGAACTAGAGCTTGTAATACAGAAGGAGAATGATGGCGTCACAGAAACCTGGTGGAGTGACAAAAGTATAGAAGGTTATAAATAGCATAATCTTACAGGTAGATAGAAGAGCGACCAAGATTATTAGAGGAATGGGGGGGCTGCAACACCACGACAGGTTATTAAACTTGGGGTTATTTAGTTTGGAAAAACAAAGGCTTAGGGGGGATCTAATCACAATGTATAAACATATGAGGGGACAGTACAGAGACCTTTCCAAAGATCTTTTTACACCTAGGCCTGCGACTGGAACACGGGGGCATCCGCTACGTCTTGAGGAAAGAAGGTTTAAACATAATCACAGAGGAGTATTCTTTACTGTACGAGCAGTGAGACTATGGAACTCTCTGCCGCATGATGTTGTAATGAGTGATTCACTACTAACATTAAGCAGAGCCTGGACGCCTTTCTTGAAAAATATAATATTACCAGTTATGTATATTAGATTTTATGACAGGGTGTTGATCCAGGGAACTAGTCTGATTGCCGTTATGGAGTCAGGAAGGAATTTTTTTCCCCATTGGAGCTTATTTGACACATTGTTTTTTTTTTGCCTTCCTCTGGATCAACATGTTAGGCTACAGGTTGAACTAGATGGACTTAGGCGGGCTTTGCACGCTGCGACATCGGTAACAATGTGTTACCGATGCTGCAGCGATAGTCCCGCCCCCGTCACACGTGCAATATCTAGTGAAAGCTGCAGTAGCGATTATTATCGCTACGGCAGTTTCACACGCACATACCTGCCATGCGACGTCCCTCTTCCTAAGGGGGCAGGGTCATGCGGCGTCACAGCGACGTCACACGGCAGGCGGCCAATTGAAGTGGAGGGGCGGAGATGAGCAGGATGTAAACATCCCGCCCACCTCCGTTCTTCTCATTGCAGCCGGGCGGCAGGTAAGGTGATGTTCCTCGCTCCTGCGGCTTCATACACACCGATGTGTGCTGCCGCAGGAACGAGGAACAACATCGCACCTGTCGCTGCACCGGCATTATGGAAATGTCGGAGGCTGCAGCGATGATACGATAACGACACTTTTGCGCTCGTTCATCGTATCAAAAAGGATTTACACGTTGCGATATGGACTGCAACGCCGGATGTGCGTCACTTTCGATTTGACCCCATCGACATCGCACGTGCAATGTCGCAACGTGCAAAGCTGCCCTTAGAGTCTCCCTTCAACCTTAAAAACTATGAAACTATGAGCATGATGGGAACATACAGATAGAAGGATTCAACTCCAAAAAGAAGATCTAGCAAAAGAGGTGGAGGAGTTGCATTGTATGTCAAAAAAAATCACGTCTCCGCAGAAATTGAAGTTTCATTTAATGAGAATCTGTTAGAAGATATTTGGGTAAGAATTCATGGAGAAAACAATGGCAAGGATATCATAATAGGCATTTATTATAGACCACCTTGTCAAACCGAGGATATGGCTGAGATTATTTCCCACCAAATGGCCACGTTCTCAGAAAAACATGAAATGGTGAACATGGGAGATTTCAACTACCCAGAAGACATTCATTGGGAAACCCTCACCCATAAGAGGAAAGGCTCCATCTAATTCTTATGTTCCTCGCAGACAACTTCATCTTCCAGTTGGTAGAAGACAATATGAGGGTAGCAGCCATCTTGGACCTCCTCCTAGACAATAAAGAGGATATGGTTAATAGGCTAAAGGTAGTAGGGACACTGGCACTCAGCAATCATGCCATCATTGAATTTGGGGTTGTAAAAGGAGGATACCTGAGAAGACACAGGTTTCAAGGTTTGACTTTAGCAGAAGTGACTTCAAGGGCCTAGACTGATAAAAGACCAAGGAGGTCAACAAACAACACCATGAAGACCAAGGAGATCTCCAAACAAGTCGTAGACAAAGTGATGAGAAGTACAAGCCAGAGTTGGGTTCTTTAAAAAAAAAAAAAATAGCCCAATCTCTTATGATCCCCTGGATCCCCACCATCAAACCCATTATCACATGGAAAGAACATGGTACCACAACAAAACTGCAAAGATAAGGCCGCCCAGCACAACTCTCAGTCCGGGCAATGAGAGAGGCAGCACAGAGGCCAAAGATGAACCTGAAGGAGCTGCAAAGTTTCCAAGAAGAGACTAGAGGATCTGTCCATATGACCACAATAAGCCGTACTCTCCATAGAGCCGACCTTTATGGAAAAGTGGCCAGAAAAAAAGCCTTTACCTAAAGGCAAAAAATTGGAGGCTCGTTTTGAGTTTGACAAAAGACATGTGGGAGACTCCCCAAATGTATGGTGGAAGGTGCTGTGCTCAGATGAGCCCAAAATTGAACTTTTTGGCTACAAACGGAAACGTTATAAAGAAAAAAGATTTAAGGACAAATGAACAAATCATATTTAATAATGTGCATATGGGGTAACTCCCAAATTAACAACTTCAAACAAAACGATACCTGGAGTTTTGAACACCCCTGTAATATTAAAGGTCATATTGATCTGTCCATACAAAAGATCATGAGCCGGTTCTTTAACCCCTTCAGCCCCCAGCCTGTTTTCACCTTAAAGACCCGGCCATTTTTTGCAATTTTGACCAGTGTCACTTTGACAGGTTATAACTCTGGAACACTTCAACGGATCCTGGCGATTCTGAGATTATTTTTTCGTGACATATTGTACTTCATGTCAGTGGTAAATTTAGGCCGATATGTTTTGCGTTTATTTGTGAAAATTTCGGAAATTTGGCGAAAATTTTGAAAATTTTGCAGTTTTCAAAATTTGAAATTTTATGCCCATAAATCTGAGAGATATGTCACACAAAAAAGTTACTAAATAACATTTCCCACATGTCTACTTTACACCAGCGCAATTTTTGAAAAAAAAAATTTCCGTTAGGAAGTTAGAAGGGTTCAAAGTTTATCACCAATTTCTCATTTTTCCAACAAAATTTACAAAAAAAAATTTTTTAGGTACCACATCACATTTGGAGTGATTTGAGAAACCTAGGCGACAGAAAATACCCAAAAGTGACCCAATTCTAAAATCTGCACCCCTCACTCTGCTCAAAACCACATCCAAGAAGTTTATTAACCCTTTAGGAGCTTCACAGCAACCAAAGCAATGTAGACGAAAAAATGAAAATTTTACTTTAACACAAAAATGTTACTTTAGCCATAAAAATTAGTATTTTCACAAGGGTATCAGGAAAATTGCATCATAAAATGGATCGTGCATTTTCTCCTGAGTACGCAGATACCCCATATGTGGTGGTAATCAAATGTTTGGACACACGGCAGTGCTCGGAAGGCAAGGAGCGCCATTTGAATTTTTGAGTGCAAAATTAGCTGCACTCATTAGCGGACGCCATGTCGGGTTTGAAGACTCCCCGAGGTGCCTAAACAATGGAGCTCCCCCATAAGTGACCCGATTTTGGAAACTAGAGCCCTCAAATATTTTTTCTAGATGTTTGATGTGCACTTTGAACCCCTGGGGGCTTCACAGAAGTTTATAACGTTGAGCCGTGAAAAGAAAAAAAATTTTTTTTAGCACAAAACTGTTGCTTCAACCAGGTAGCTTTTTTTATCACAAGGGTATCAGGAAAAAATGCACCATAAAATGTATTGTGCATTTTCTCCTGAGTACACAGATACCCCATATGTGGTGGAAATCAAATGTTTGGGCGCACGGCAGGACTCGGAAGGCAAGGAGCGCCATTTCACAGCAAAATTGGTTGGAATTATTAGCGGACGCCATGTTGCGTTTGGAGACCCCCCTGAAGTGCCTAAACAATGGAGCTCCCCCACAATTGACCCCATTTTGGAAACTAGACCCCTCATGGAATTTATCTAGCTGTTTAGTGAGCACTTTGAACCCCTGGAGGCTTCACAAACGTTTGTAATGTTCAGCCGTGAAAATATTTTATTCTTTTTTTTACCACAAAATTGTTTTTTCAAACAGGTAGCTTTTTTTTCCACAAGGGTATCAGGAAAAAATGCACCATAAAATGTATTGTGCAATTTCTCCTGAGTACGACGATACCTCATATGTGGTGGAAATCAATTGTTTGGGCGTACGGCGGGGCTCAGAAGAGAAGGAGCGCCATTTCACAGTAAAATTGATTGGAATTATTAGCAGACGCCATGTTTCATTTGGAGACCCCCTGAGGTGCCTAAACAATGGAGCTTCCCCACATGTGATCCCATTTTGGAAACTAGACCCCCCCCATACAAAAAAAATTAGTTTGGCGAAATAAAAAATACAGACATCAGTAAAAAAAAAAAAAAAAAAAATGAGCGCCTGCCACTAAGACCAGTGCCAAACGTGAGAGCAATGCACGAGTCTCGCATCGCATCATCCACTGCAGTCTGGAAGCGAGCAACTGCGCTGGATAATGCGATGCGAGAGGGCGGGGCGGCAGATGAGAAAGGGCGCAGCGGATGGAAGATGGGAAAGGGCGCAGCGGGTGGAGGAGCGGCAGAGGATGGGAAAGGGCGCAGCGGATGGATGATGGGAAATGGCGCAGCGGATGGATGGGAAATGGCGCAGCGGATGGAGGAGCGGCAGAGGATGGGGGGGGGGAGGTGAGATGGGGATACCTACCTTACAGGATGGATCTAGGCAGCAGGATCACAGCAGACAGAAGAGGCAGCAGATGAAGGAGGCAACAGATCGAGGAGGGTGAGAGGGGGCAGTAGATGGAAAATGGGAGAGAGCAGGCAGCAGATCGGGGAGGGGGGCAGAGTCTGATGGGAGAGAGAGATGGCACATGGAGGAGGGGGGGGCCCCGGGCGGAGGGTGGCTTGCAGCACATGTAGGGGGAGGGTGGCTTGCAGCACATGTAGGGGGAGGGTGGCTTGCAGCACATGTGGGGGGAGGGTGGCTTGCAGCACATGTGCTGCAAGCCAGCCACCCTCCCCCCACATGTGCTGCAAGCCAGCCACCCTCCCCCCACATGTGCTGCAAGCCAGCCACCCTCCCCCCACATGTGCTGCAAGCCAGCCACCCTCCCCCCATGTGCTGCAAGCCACCCTCCCCCCACGTGGGGGGAGGGTGGCTTGCAGCACATGGAGGGATAGGAGGTGTGGCGATGGAGAAGGGGCAGCCGATGAAGGAGGCGGCGGCGGCGGCCGCCGATCGGGAACAGTGGGGGCCGATTCGGGGGCAGCAGCGGCTGAAAAAGGTGGGTGCGACAGCGGCGGGGACAGTGGCGAGCATGGCGGCGGGGACAGCGGTGGATCGGGAGCGGCGGCGGGGACAGCGGTGGAGCGGGAGCATGGCGCTGGGGACAGCGGTGGATCGGGAGCGGCGCCGGGGACAGCGGTGGATCGGGAGCATGGCGCCGGGGACAGCGGTGGATCGGGAGCATGGCGCCGGGGACAGCGGTGGATCGGGAGCATGGCGCCGGGGACAGCGGTGGATCGGGAGCATGGCGCCGGGGACAGCGGTGGATCGGGAGCATGGCGCCGGGGACAACGGTGGATCGGGAGCATGGCGCCGGGGACAGCGGTGGATCAGGAGCGTGGCGCCGGGGACAGCGGTGGATCGGGAGCAGCGGCGGGGCGATCGGAGACAGCGGCGGGGACAGCGGTGCATCGGGAGCAGCGGCGGGGACAGCGGTGGAGCGGGAGCATGGCACCGGGGACAGCGGTGGATCAGGAGCGTGGCGCCGGGGACAGCGGTGGATCGGGAGCAGCGGCGGGGCGATCGGAGACAGCGGCGGGGACAGCGGTGGATCGGGAGCAGCGGCGGGGCGATCGGAGAAAGCGGCGGGGACAGCGGTGCATCGGGAGCAGTGGCGGGGACAGCGGTGGAGCGCGTGCAGCGGCGGGGCGATCGGAGACAGCGGCGGGGACAGCGGTGCATCGGGAGCAGCGGCGGGGACAGCGGTGGAGCGGGAGCATGGCCCCGGGGACAGCGGTGGAGCGGGAGCATGGCCCCGGGGACAGCGGTGGAGCGGGAGCATGGCCCCGGGGACAGCGGTGGAGCGGGAGCATGGCCCCGGGGACAGCGGTGGAGCGGGAGCATGGCCCCGGGGACAGCGGTGGAGCGGGAGCATGGCCCCGGGGACAGCGGTGGAGCGGGAGCATGGCCCCGGGGACAGCGGTGGAGCGGGAGCATGGCCCCGGGGACAGCGGTGGAGCGGGAGCATGGCCCCGGGGACAGCGGTGGAGCGGGAGCATGGCGCCGGGGGACAGCGGTGGAGCGGGAGCATGGCGCCGGGGACAGCGGTGGAGCGGGAGCATGGCGCCGGGGACAGCGGTGGAGCGGGAGCATGGCGCCGGGGACAGCGGTGGAGCGGGAGCATGGCGCCGGGGACAGCGGTGGAGCGGGAGCATGGCGCCGGGGACAGCGGTGGAGCGGGAGCATGGCGCCGGGGACAGCGGTGGATCGGGAGCAGCGGCGGGGCGATCGGGGACAGGGGCGGGCGGCGGGGACATCAACTTACCGCTCTCCTCGGCTTCCAGGAACGGTCACAGGCCGCAGATCCACATTGATTGGAGAGAGCGGTCACAAGACCGGTCTCTCCAATCAGAGCTGGGGGCGGGTGAAGCATCGATCACCCAGCTCCAGCCAATGGCCAGTGCTACAGCAGCACTGATCAGGGCTGGATTTCAATGTTCCAGCCATTTTCAATGGCTGGAACATTACAGTGGCTGTAATTGGCTGAGCGGCATTCGTCAGCCAATCACAGCCTCTGTAGGTTCGGGGAGGAGGCACCACCCCTCCTGAGGTCAGGCAGAGGTCCCCTCCTTCCCGAATCTACCGTTTAATTAAACAAATTTCACTCCCCGGGGTTCCGGGACCGCGATTTCGCCATGACGTACTGAGTACGTCATGGGTCGTTTAGCACCATGTCACCATGACGTACTCAGTACGTCAAAGGTCGTTAAGGGGTTAATAAAAAACAATACCTTTATAAAACAATTTTAGAAATTCTGGACAGACGTACATAATTTATAGTTATGAAACAAAAAAATAGTGGCCCAGGACAAAAAGGTGAGGACAAGGAAAAAAAACAAAACAGACATCCATAGGGTAGGACTTCAATTGAAGTCAGAGTAACATCAGCCAAAGAAATACACGACTGGAATATCACAAAAGACCGCCATACAACAGCATTCAAGCCTATATTCAACATTCACCACCAGGTGGTGCTAAACTAGCACACTATCTAAGGCTATGTGCGCACTGGGAAATGGAATTTTCTTGAGAAAATTCCGCATGCTCTCAAAGATTACCGCACCCGCGGTAAAAAACCGCGGCAAACCGCACCCGAAAACCGCATGCGGTTTGCCGCGGTTTGCTGCGGTTTCACCGCGGTATTGTTCGCGGTATTGCCGCGTGCGGGTTGGGATGTGCTTTATTGCATTCAATGCAATAAAGCACATTGAAAAAAAAAAGTCATTTAATTCTGAGATAGTAGATAGACAGAAGAATAGATAGAGGGATAGATAGAGGACAGATCGCTGCAATTCCCACGGTCGGCAGTGAGTTCACATTACCGGCCGTGGGAAATGACCGGTAATTACCTCTGCGGTCTGCTGCATTCATTCAGCGCTGTGTCTGTGACAGTCGCGGCTGGATGTCAGCAGCGCAGGACCTGTGGATTATGCCGGAGCTGTGTGGATTACGCCGGAGCTTTGGTGCGGGAGGGGTTAATAAAAGGGTTAACGAGGCTTGTTGGTTTTATTTAAAATAAAGGATTTTTCTGTGTGTGTGTTTTATTCACTTTACTTACGGGTTGATCATGTCAGCTGTCACATAGACGCTGCCATGATCAAGCCTGGGGTTAATGGCGGTGATCTACCACCATTAACCCCTTATTACCCTGACCGCCACTGCTACACGGCGGCAGGAAGAGCCGGGGACACTCCGGTAGTGCCGCATAATGCATGCGACAGTCCCGGGGCAGCTGCGGCTGATATTCTCGGCTGCGGGAGGGGGAGTGAGGCGGGGGACATTAACCCTGCCCCTCTCCCTCCCCAGCCTGAGAATACCGGCCGCCGCTGTGTGCTTACCTCGGCTGGACGGTAAATATGCAGCGGAGCCCACGTTCTTTGTTTTCTATATTTCCGTTTTCTTTCTATGTGTGTTCTATGTGTCTGTGATGTGTGTGTGTCTGTGATGTGTGTGATCTGTGTGTGTTTACTCTTTGCTTTGCTTCCTCTTCCTGTAATGACATCACTTCCCTGCAAAACCGCAGACAAGCGATGTACATTACCGCAGGTAAACCGCGAAATACCGCAGGGAATAACGCAGGAAAACGCAGTGAAACGCACAGAATTTGCGGCCTGCGTTATTCCCTGCGGGATTTCATGATTAACATTGGAGTCAATGGAGTGAAATCCCGCAGCGACGTGCGGAAAAGAAGTGACATGCACTTGTTTTTGCTGTGGGATTCCCGCAGCAAAACATGCAGCTGTCAAATTCCGCCCAGTGCGCACAGGATTTTTTTTCTCCATAGTATTTGCTGGTGATTCACTGCAGAGATGTTATGAACATTTTCTGCAGCGAAACATGCAGCAAATCCGCGAAAAATCCGCGGCAAAATCCGGTAAGTGCGCACATGGCCTAAGGCCGGTTTCAGAAGTCCGTGTTTAATCGGGTACCAGTCACACGCATGGTTATGGTCATACGTGTGTCACTTGTATGACATCCGTGTTTGCATATGTGTGACATCCGTGTTTGCATATGTGTGACATCCGTGTTTGCATATGTGTGACAGGTACCGGAGAAAACACGGGTCTATGAAATAAAAAGATTTTCCATATTTACCTGGTTTCTTCGGCTCTGCTGCCTCCCGCTCCTGATCCCCGCTCATTATATTCCTCGATTATTATTCACTGCACTCAGGACCTGGAAGCCGGAGTAGCGCTGTCCCCAGCGCCGAGCACAGCACCGCCGAGGACAGCATCGCGGGGACAGGTGAGTATTCTGCGAGCACAGTGACATCCAGGAGGTCATCGGAGTTCCCAATGAACTCTGATGACACCCGCGCTACAGCTTCACGGGTTCATCAGAATCCATTGGGAACTGTGATGAGTCCCCAATGCAATCTCTGCAATGCTTCGGCTTCCAGGTTCTCACCACACACACACACAGACACAGACACGTATACACTGAGCACATATACACACATATGTATACACACAAGACATACATGGATACACCGAGCACATACACACACATAGCGCACATGCATGTATACACTGAACACACACACACACACACTCTGCTGTATACTCACCCAGCGATGCAGTCCCTGGCACTGAAGTCTCCAGCGCTTTCCCCGCTTCCAGCTCCACTAGGCACTGAATATTCAGTGAGTATAATGAGCGGGGGTCAGGAGCGGGAGGCAGCAGAGCCGGAGACAGCATCGCTGGAGAGAGGTAAGTATAGAAAATCTTTTTATTAAAAAGACCCGTGTTGATGGTTGCCCCAACTCGTGTATAAAGACCAGGTGGGTTTTGTCCCTTGCCGTCAGGGGGGGGGACAACACCAGGAAGGTCATAGACCTGATGGATGTGGCAAATCGGACGAAGCAACAGGCGTTGGTGTTGAGTCTAGATGCAGAGAAGGCTTTTGACCGCCTTGCGTGGCCTTTTCTCTTCAAGACAATGGAGGTCTTTGGGATCTCGGGTGGCTTTATGCGGGCCTTGAAGTCCCTGTATAGCGCTCCTACGGCCTCTATCAAACTCCCCCTCCACATCTCTAAGCCTTTTCTCATCTCCAATGGCACCAAGCAGGGGTGCCCCCTGTCCCCCCTCCTTTTTGCGCTATGCATAGAGCCCCTCGCGGCCTCGGTCAGGAGCAACCCAGACATCTCGGGGGTCCTGGTCAGGAATAAACCGTTTAAAATCTCGCTTTTTGCCGACGATGTGCTCATTACACTTACTAACATCCATGTGTCCCTTCCAATTTTAATGTGCACCTTGGGTAGGTACGGGAGCCTTTCGGGGTATAAGATCAACTCTAGCAAAACGGAGGCAATGCCCTTGAATCTCGACCCGGTGGCCCTGGATTACCTGCGTTTGAATTTTAAGTTTCGTTGGAAGACAGATGCGGTCAAGTACCTGGGGGTTAACCTCACATCTACTTATGATTCCCTCTATAACCTTAACTTCCCCCCCCTTTTCCGAGAGCTGAGAACTCTTTTGAGCAAGTGGTTGCCCCTCCCTCTTTCGTGGATGGAGCGCATTGCGGCGGTTAAAATGAGCTTGCTCCCAAAATTATTATATTTCTTTGAAACCCTCCCAGTTAAGGTACCAATAAAGGAGCTGAAGTCCCTTCAGGCGGCTATCCTTAGATTTATTTGGTGTAACAAACGTCATAGGGTGGCCAGGGAGGTGTTGATGGCTCGGAGAAACAGGGGGGGCTTTCTGTCCCGGACATCCTAAAATACTATTGGGCGGCCCATCTTGGGAGGATCCACTGTTGGGTGTCCCTTTGGGCATACAACAGGTGGACTGAGATTGAAAAACTTTGGCTGGCGCCTATACATCCAAACGCGCTCCTGTGGCCCCCGGCCCGGTGTGATTCGCCCCCCCCCCTCTTCTTGGACCGATGCAGTTCACTAGGGACCTCTGGGCATTTTGCATTAGAAGATTTCCTTTGGCATCCACCTGCTCCCCTCTGGTGTCCTTCATATACCAACCCTTGCTCCCAAGCAGTCTGGAGTCGGACATGGTGCACCCCTGGCTCAAGGCAGGTCTATTCAGATTTGCAGACATTATAGATGGAAGTATAATGCAGATCCATTCCTTTGAGAACCTTAGAGATAAATTCTCTCTCTCTAATCGAGAGTTTTTCCAATATCTGCAGATCAGAGACTTGGCTGGCTCCTTGTTTGGCAGGGCAGGGGCCTCGATTCCCACAGATTTTGAGAAAATTTGCAGAAGGGGCACTGATACTAAGGGGCTGATTTCGGAAATTTACATTTTGCTTTCTGAGTCACGGGAGGGGCCCGAGGGGTCTTTTCCATACATGCGGAAATGGGAGTCTCTATTGGGAAGGCGGATACTTCCTCAGGAATGGGCAGCAATCTGGGGAAACGCCACCAAGACGTCAATATGCACACTATATAAGGAAAATATCTATAAAATTTTGCTATTTTGGTACCACACTCCAGATTTCCTTCATGGCATAGACCCCTCCATACCGGCTTGTTGCTGGAGATGCGGGGGAGGCAGGGGCACCATTCTGCACATATTCTGGTCCTGTCCAGGGATAGTCCCCTTCTGGGAGCGGGTTAGAGGGTTGATCCATAAAGTACTATATAGAGAGGTTGATCTTGATCCCCTGATCTATGTTCTGGGTCTTGGGAATGGGGGATTGGGAAAAACGGCCTCTAAGCTTTTGTCCCACATCCTTACGGCGGCCAGATGCTTAATTGCAAAGAATTGGAGGCAGCCAGGGACACCCTCACTCCAGAGCCTCAAGTATAGATTACTGGACGTTAGACGCATGGAACAAACATCTCACGGCACTATTGCATGACACAGTTGACCGTTTCCAGGCCGTGTGGGCACCATGGGACTACTTTGCGGGACAGGAGGATCTGTGAGACTGAGGCCTATGGGTCCTATGGAAGGAGCATGGACTCTTGAAACCCTTCCCTCTTCCCTCCTATTTCTGCTCTCCCCTCCTAACCCTCCTCACCTGTCCTGTCATTGTTTGTCTAGGTTCGATAAGAATTGTGAATTTTATGTTTTATTTTATGTATGAAAAACGTAAATTGAAAATCTCAAAAATTCAAAGTTTAAAAAAAAAAAAAAAAAAAAAAAAAAGACCCGTGTTTTCTCCGGTACGTGTCACACTGATGGCACACGGATCACATCAGTGTGCGATTCGTGTGACACCCGTGCTACCGGTGAAAAAACGGACATGCCTGCATGTGTCCGTGCGGGGCCACGAGGGGTCACACGGACGTGTGAGTAACAGCAAATAACATGGGTACGTGTGGCATCCGCGTTTAAAACGGATGTCACACATACCTGAAACATGGATGTCTGAAACCAGCCTTAGGCAATCTAAGCCAATGGTTGAAAAGCTGTTCAACAATCAACATTTCCTACGGAGGAACAGAAATAGCAATGTGACGTGGCCAGATGGTTACTCACCCATAAAGTGGACAGTGCCTGGATGTGCCACGACGCGCGTTTCACACTTCGCTTCCTCAGGAGGCTGCTTTGATAGTGTGCTACTTTAGCACCACCTTTTGGTGAATATTGAATATTGGCTTGAATGCTGTTGTATGGAGATCATTTGTGATATACTAGTCGTAACTGTGAAATTCCAGGTTGTGATGTAGCAAACCATGAAAAATGCCAAGGGGATGAATACTTTTGCAAGGGTGTGTGTGTCTGTGTGTGTGTGGGGGGATTCGGTTTATAGTCCAAGAGGAACTAAGCTATTAACCCCCTCATGCACTTGAATGTACATGTATGTCCTAGAAGGGGTGTAGTTTCCGACAGGTCTGCGCCGTCCCTGGCTGTTTAGCCCCCTAAACGCTGCGATCGTGGCACTTAGGGGACTGGGAAAGGGATCCCACTCCCTCTCTCCACTGATCGGGATCCTCGTGATGTAACCATGAGGGCCTGATCATCACCATGATGACCTTTGGGTCACCAGACTATGTGAAGCCTCAATGATCACGCCTGCAGCATGATGCTTGAAGCTTCTGAGCACAGCTCTGACTGCGGCACTGTTTTGCAATGATCCATCATTACAGTACAGTACAGCTGCGATCAGAGCTGTGAAAGGTAATGTCCCATATAGGGACTAAGCAAAAAAGTAAAAAAAAAAAAAAGTTATTCCAAGAAATACTTATATTTGAGTAATAAAAAAAAAATAGACAAATTTGGTATTGCCGCATAGGTAACAACCTGATCTATAAAACTATTAAGCCCTGTGCGCACTGGAAAAATGGAATTTTCTCAAGAAAATTCCGCAGGCACTGAAAGATTACCGCACCCGAGGTAAAAAAAACGCAGCAAACCGCCCTCGAAAACCAAATGCGGTTTGCTGCGGTTTTGCCGCGTGCGGGTTGGTACATGTGCTTTATTGCATTCAATGCAATAAAGCACATTGAAAAAAAAAAAAATCATTTCCTTCTGAGATAGATAGTAAATAGATAGATAAATAGACAGATAGAAGAATAGATAGAGGGATAGATAGAGGACAGATCGCTGCATTTCCCACGGTCGGTAGTGAGTTCACATTATCGGCCGTGGGAAATGCCCCGTGGTTACCTCTGCTGTCTCGCTGCGAGGCTGCATTCATTCAGCGTTGTGTCAGTCGCGGCTGGATGTAAGCAGCGCAGGACCTGTGAATTACGCCAGAGCGGTGGATTACGTCGGAGCTTTGTTTTGGGAGGGGTTAATAAAAGGGTGAACGAGGCTTATTGGTGTTTTAATTTAAAATAAAGGATTTTTCGGTGTCTGTGTTTTTTCACTTTTCTTACGGGTTGATCATGTCAGCTGTCACATAGACGCTGCCATGATCAAGCCTGGAGTTAATGGCGGTGATCCGCCGCCATTAACTCCTTGTATTACCCTGACTGCCACTGCATCACGGCAGCAGGAAGAGCTGGGGACACTCCGGTACTGCCGCATAATGCATGCGGCAGTCCCGGGGCAGCTGCGGCTGATATTCTCGGCTGCGGGAGGTGGGAGGGAGGCGGGGGACATTAACCCTGCCCCTCTCCCTCCGCAGCCTGAGAATACCGGGCCGCCGCTGTGTGCTTACCTCGGCTGGAAGGTAAAAATACAGCGGAGCACACGTGTTTTGTTTTCTATATTTCCGTTTGATCTATGCTGTGATGTGTGTGTGTTTACTCTCTGCTCCGCTTCCTCTTCCTGTCATAATGACATCACTTCCCTGCAAAACCGCAGGCAGCGATGAACATTACCGCAAATAAACCGCGAAATACCGCAGGGAATAACGCAGGAAAACGCAGTGAACCGCACAGAATTTGCTGCCTGCGTTATTCCCTGCGGGATTTCACAATTACATGGCAGTCAATGGAGTGAAATCCCGCAGCGATGTGCGGAAAAGAATTGACATGCAATTGTTTTTGCTGCGGGAATCCCGCAGCAAAACATGCAGCTGTCAAAATCTGCTTAGTGCGCACAGAATTTTTTTTTCCCATAGGTTTTGCTGGTGATTCACTGCAGACATGTTATGAACATTTTCTGCAGCGAAACATGCAGCAAATCCGCGGCAAAATCCGGTAAGTGCGCACAGGGCCATACCCTAGTTAACCTTCTCTGTGAACACAGTAAAAAAATAAAAAAAAAAGTTGTAAAAAACTGTCTGCAGCTGACAAAAAAAGTTGAATAAAACGTGATCAACATGAGGTTGTCGGCAGAGCGGAGGAGGGGAGGGGCAGTTGTCGGCAGAGCGGAGGAGGGGAGGTTGTCGTCAGAGCGGAGGAGGGGCAGTTGTCGTCAGAGCGGAGGAGGGGAGGGGCAGTTGTCGGCAGAGCGGAGGAGGGGCGGTTGTCGGCAGAGCGGAGGAGGGGAGGGGCGGTTGTCAGCAGAGCGGAGGAAGGGAGGGGCGGTTGTCGGCAGAGCGGAGGAGGGGAGGGGCGGTTGTCGGCAGAGCGGAGGAGGAAAGGGCGGTTGTCGGCAGAGCGGGGGAGGGGAGGGGCGGTTGTCGGCAGAGCGGGGGAGGGGAGGGGCGGTTGTCGGTAGAGCGGAGGAGGGGAGGGGCAGTTGTCAGCAGAGCGGAGGAGAGGGGCGGTTGTCGGCAGAGCGGAGGAGGGAAAGGGCGGTTGTCGGTAGAGCGGAGGAGGGGAGGGGCGGTTGTCGGCAGAGCGGAGGAGGGGAGGGGCGGTTGTCGGCAGAGCGGAGGAGGGGAGGGGCGGTTGTCGGCAGAGCGGAGGAGGAGAGGGGCGGTTGTCGGCAGAGCGGAGGAGGAGAGGGGCGGTTGTCGGCAGAGCGGAGGAGGAGAGGGGCGGTTGTCGGCAGAGCGGAGGAGGAGAGGGGCGGTTGTCGGCAGAGCGGAGGAGGAGAGGGGCGGTTGTCGGCAGAGCGGAGGAGGAGAGGGGCGGTTGTCAGCAGAGCGGAGGAGCGGTTGTTGGCAAATCGGAGGAGGGGCAGTTGTCGGCAGAGCGTAGGAGGGGAGGAGCAGTTTTTGGCAGAGTGGAGGAGCGGTTGTCAGCAGAACGGAGGAGCGGTTGTCGGCAGAGCGGAGGAGGGGAGGAGCAGTGAGCGGAGGAGGGGCGGTTGTCGGCAGAGCGGAGGAGGGGCGGTTGTCGGCAAAGCGGAGGAGGGGAGGTTGTCGGCAGAGCGGAGGAGGGGAGGTTGTCGGCAGAGCGGAGGAGGGGAGGTTGTCGGCAGAGCGGAGGAGGGGAGGGGCGGTTGTCGGCAGAGCGGAGGAGGGGAGGGGCGGTTGTTCGCAGAGCGGAGGAGGGGAGGGGCGGTTGTCGGCAGAGCGGAGGAGGGGAGGGGCGGTTGTCGGCAGAGCGGAGGAGGGGAGGGGCGGTTGTCGGCAGAGCGGAGGAGGGGAGGGGGGGTTGTCGGCAGAGCGGAGGAGGGGAGGGGCGGTTGTCGGCAGAGCGGAGGAGGGGAGGGGGGGTTGTCGGCAGAGCGGAGGAGGGGAGGGGCGGTTGTCGGCAGAGCGGAGGAGGGGAGGTTGTCGGCAGAGCGGAGGAGGAGAGGGGCGGTTGTCGGCAGAGCGGAGGAGGGGAGGGGGGGTTGTCGGCAGAGCGGAGGAGGGGAGGGGCGGTTGTCGGCAGAGCGGAGGAGGGGAGGGGCGGTTGTCGGCAGAGCGGAGGAGGGGAGGGGCGGTTGTCGGCAGAGCGGAGGAGGGGAGGGGCAGCTAAATCAGGAGAAAGGGAATATAAAAATAAAGGAGCAGCAGAAAGTCAGACAAAGGGAGAAAGATGTAGCGGAGACGCCTGGGGCTAAGGCCATAACTATATGTCCCACCATGTGGAGGGATGATACTGGACAGAGAACGCAGCCATGAGTGTACAGGGCAGTATGTATTAAGGACGCAGTACACGGGACATTCCCCGCTCCACCGCATGGCGGCGCTCTGCGCCTCTCAGCCCCAGTCACGTGTTCTCACCTCTTGGGCCGATCACTTCTCGGCTCCCGCGCTTCCGGCATATCACGTGGTCAGCTGCTCGGCTGCTGGTTGGCGGAAATCGTCACCTCACGACTGAGGTAAAACCCAGCGGGAAGAACAAGCATCTATCAGGGAGCAAGGTGCGACCAGAACCGCCCGCCGAAGGGAAGAAAGATGGTCGCTGTGTGCAGCTGAGTCCACCAATAGAGTGCGAGTATCGCCCCTGACTCCGCCCATACGGCGAGCAGAGGACGGACAATGAGCCGCCCCCCATTCTCGAAACTGCCCCCCCCACCCCCAATACTGTGCCCCACTCCCCATGCTGTGCCCCCCCCAATACTGTGCCCCCAATACTCTGCCCCACTCCCCCCATACTGCGCCCCCTATATGACCACCCTCCCTCTGCCTCCCCAGTATGGCCCCTCATACTATACCCACCAATATTGCCATCTCCCACACTACAGCACCCCCTCAATGCCCCCGCACTGCACCCTCCACAGACCTCCTCACAACACTGCGCCCCTGCAGGACCCCCGATACCCTGCTGCTCCCCTGATACTGTGCCCATTTTACTGCAGCACCCCTCACTGCCCCCGGACTGCACTGCACCTCGCCTGCATTGCTCCCCCCTAACTTGGCTTTTCCGCTGCAGTGTCCTCACTGCCCCCACACTGCATTTCCCCCCTGCACTGGCTTCCCCACACTGTCACCCCCTCACTGCCTCTGCATTGCAGAACCTCCCCCTGCACTGCGCCCCTCTTCTGCACTCTTACACTGCTGCTCTCTCTCCACTGTACCCCCTCAGGACACTCGTACTGGGCCCCCCAATACAACCCCCTTGCAATGCCTCCCCCAATATTGTATAATTCTCCGCCTTCCACAGCGGTGGGTGTGCTGACATTACCGGCGTCTCCAGCACCACCCGCCGGATCCCCATGGCACTGTGGGTGACTTATTTCCAGTAGTTATTGTACTTGCCTGTTGTTGACATCTGCACTGCCCGGTGTCATATTCCGCACTGCCCGAGATCGTCATGATTGCCCGTTGGGAGCGGTGGCACTGCCCATTGTCGTTCTTGGCTGCCAGATGTTGTCGGGGCTGCTCGTTGGGAGCGGAGGCACTGTCCATTGTCGTCGGGGCTGCTCATTAGGAGCGGAGGCACTGTCCATTGTCGTCCGGGGCTGCCAGATATTGTTGGGGCTGCTCGTTGGGAGCGGTGGCACTGCCCGTTGTCTGGGCTGTCTGATGTCGCCACCTGCGCTGCCTGTTGTCGGCGGTGTTGCTCCCAGGTGTCTTCTGCGCGGTGTCGTCATCTCTGTGTCTTCTCCACAGATGGCATCTTCCAGCTCTCGTGGACGCCACACAGGAAAACGAGCTAAGAAAGCCGTGCGCAAGAGACGGAGTCGGCTGCAGGAGGAAGAGTATTACGTGCAGCAAATAGACAAGGACATGATGTTTCTCCGCCCCAACGTGATGGGTGATGAGATGGTCACCGTGGTGAAGCGCGTGCGCAGACTAGGGAGGTCCAGCCCCCTCATCACCAAAGACCACGGATGGGGCAGTGTGATGCCACAAGAAATCATCCACAGGGTGTTCCAGCTGGTGGTGGATAGTGATGGTGCGGTGCCCGCCCTGTGCAGGTGAGGAGGGGCCCCCTGTGCGGGTGCTGAGGAGGGGTCCCCTGTGCAGGTGCTGAGGAGGGGGCCCCAGTGTAGCTGTTGTGAGCATGATTTCTGCATAGAGGAGCTGATTGTCCATGTCCCCTACCTCAGTCTTGTCCCCTCCTGTTGGCAGTGATTACTCGGGTCTTGTCCCCCCTCCTGTTGGCAGTGATTTCTCGGGTCCTGTCCCCCCTCCTGTTAGTGATTTCTCAGGTCTTGTCCCCCCTCCTGTTGTTAGTGATTTCTCGGGTCTTGTCCCCCCTCCTGCTGTTAGTGATTTCTTGGGTGTTGTCCCCTCCTGTTGCCATTGATTACTCGGGTCTTGGCCCCCCTCCTGTTGTTAGTGATTTCTCGGGTGTTGTCCCCTTATGTTGGCAGTGATTTGTGAGGTCTTGTCTCCTCTTTTTGACAGTGATTTCTCAGCACAAGTTGTCATGATAGAACTGCACAATGTTATGTAGAGACTGTCATTTCCAGGCTGGCGCAGGTATGTCGTCTCTGGCGCCAGGTGGCCTCCAGTCCGGACCTGTGGAAGCGGGTGTCAGTGCACAGATGCTGGTGCTTGCCAGACAAGAGAATCTCACCCAGACTTCTGAACAAGATCAGGAATACCATAGAGGAGCTGATACAAAACAGGTGGGTCTGAGTTTTATGTTGTGAATTGTGAACGTAAGAAACGCTGCACTGGTCACTGACAGTCGGACGTCGACACATTCGGATGCTAACAACCTGATGCAGCTGCCGCTGTAAATTCCTTGAATAACAATATTGAGAAATGGACTTTTGTTGTGAATTTTAATGAAACCAAAAAAATGTTAAAACAAAACAAAAAAGCAATATCTACTGAGAACGTCCTGAACTCAAATGCCGGTTTCTGTAATGTAATATTTTATTACACGACCTAAAGCGCTTACACACACGATTCTTCTACCTCTCATTGAGACTTCTGCCCCCATTCTTGGGTCTTTTGGTTACCTTCTCTTGAGCAGATGGCTCCTTCCCTTGTGTCTCCGGTATGTGGCATCTTCTCCAGACTACAGGTATCAGCTCTGTCCACAGATAGTCAGGAGGATTTAGATCAGGGTCATAGAAGTCTTTCCAGAAGAGTTTGGTGCTTTGCTCTCGGTCGTTGTCGGATGTGTTTTTGCTTTTTTGGGTCCTTAACCTGTTTGAAAAGCCATGACTTAAGGCTCAGATCGAGCTTTCTGACACTCTGCAGCACATTTCTCTCCAGAAGGCCCTGATAATCCTGAGATTTTTTTTTTAAACTCGTTTTATTGAAGGTTAAGTACCGTATTTTTCGGACTATAAGACGCACCGGACTATAAGACGCACCCTGGTTTTAGAGGAGGAAAATGGGAAAATAAAACTTTAAGCAAAAAATGTGGTCATGACACTGCTGCTGACACTGTTATGGGGGTAATGTCCCCAAATTCTGTACTAAGGTACCCCATCCTAGTAATGATCCTCCTGCCTTGTATATGATCGTGCTATAAACCCCCATCCTGCTCATATACCCCCATCCTGCTCATATACCCCCATCCTGCTCATATTCCCCCATCCATCCTGCTCATATACCAGCATCCTGCTCATATACCAGCATCCTGCTCATATTCCCCCATCCTGCTCATATACTCCCATCCTGTTCATATACCCCGATCCTATTGATATACCCCCATCCTATTGGTATACCCCCCCATCCAACCTGCTCACGTTTATACTCACCTTTTCCTCACTCCCTCCAGCACCGATCATCTTCCTCTCTGCGCCGCTGACCTGCGTGTGTTGAGCCGTTCCCCTGCTGCATCGCGATGTCTTCCTGTCTGTGCCGATCAGCTGATCAGCACACATCAGCTGACCGGCACAGACAGGAAGACATTGCATGCTGCAGGGGGACGGCTCCACACACGGGGACGGGTGAGTACACTGATTCACTGCACCCCGCGCTGATGATGACGCGCAGGGAGCAGTGAATACAGTCGCACATGATCACTCCAGGCTGTAATTGCCAGGGGTAATCATGCAGCCGGCTCTTTGCTATGCGCGCGTCCCCGCTTGTCCCCGCTCGTCCTCCCGCCCACCTGTCAGCGCCGGCTTCTGCACTTAGAAATGGGCGTGAGGATAGGCGTGCATATGTAATGAGCGGGCCCACGTGGTCACGAGCAGGCGCTGCTACAGCCTGCTCGTGCCCCCGATGACCCGCAGCACCCTCATTCCCGGCCGCAGACCTATAGTCAGACCATAAGACGCACCCCCAACTTTCCCTCAACATTTGCGGGAAAAAAAGTGCGTCTTATGGTCCGAAAAATACGGTATATCATTACAACAAAAGTCAATTCAGCAATTTGTACAATAAGAATATGTGTAAATTGGTTAATAGCTAGATTGATAGTACATCAACAATCAAGTCAACATCTATTACTTTCAGTATGGCATTGGTACAGTAGATATTTCAAAGGTGTCAGCTCGCGAGTCATATCCAACCCGGGGCAAAAAGCCTATATTGACAAGGAATGTACAACCCAAGTGTCAGGGACCACGTCACATTGCTGATACGGAGTTTTATGGATTACATATTTCTCTTTCCCCATCACTGGAGTAGTATCAATTATTACTGCGGCAGTAATGACTGTAGGTTATCGGTCAGGGAACCGGGTGATCCCCCGGTCAAGGGCGAACCCAACCATCTGCCCCATATTTTGTCAAATTTGTTTAAAGAACCTCTCGTCTTAAATACAAATTGGTCTAACGGAATTATAGCATTTACCAATGCAATCCAAGAGGCTCTAGTTGGGGGATGAGTGCTCATCCAATTTAATATAATGCCCTTCCGGGCCAAAAACAGGACCTTTTTTATTAATAGATTCTCATCTTGGGACCAGGAGTGTACATCTACCACACCGAATAAACACAGAATTGGGCTCATAGTAACCGTTTTTTGAAGTATGGTGGAAAGAGTCGCTATAACCCAATAGGAGAGAATGACCCGGCATTCCCATATCATGTGCCATAAATCTGCACCGTCTCTCCCACATCTCGGACAACCCACCCCCACCAATTTATTCATCTTTTTCAGTCTCTGGGGAGTGATATAACTCTGGTGTATTATGTATAATTGGATCAGTCTATTATTGATTGCGGGAGAGACCAAAATGTGGGATTCAACAATATCATCCCACACTACATCATCAATTTCAGAAATCCTAGCACTCCACTTCTCCCGGACAGAAAGAGGACTGTTCATGGCTTTGGCCCGAATGAGAGAGGAGTATAGTTTGGAAATAAGACCGCCAGGGTCCTGTGATCTGATAATTCCAATGATTGGGAAGGAAGAGAATCTAGCCCCACAACCAGAGAACTGAGCCCGAAAGGCGTGCCTGATCTGGAGGTACTGAAACCCATGAGATTACGGCAGATCGAATTCCGCTCGCAGTTGCGCAAAAGGGCGGATTTCACCATCACGGACAATTGAACTCAGGGAGACTATTCCGCGTTTCCTCCATTCACCAAACCCCGGCAACCCACAAAAGTGTGGAAGGTCCAGGTTATCCCATAAGGGGGTCTCAATTGGTATGTCATGGAATCCGAATATGGCTTTAGCCTCTTTCCAAATCCTGGCCCCTAGTTTGTGTATCGGGAGGACACGGCCCTCAGGGGCTCTCTTGTGATCTGTCAACAGTGGCCATAGGAGATCCACACCCGTGAACTCTGCCAAGAATCCCTCCGGAGAACCCCTCACCCCAGGAAGTGTCCATTGACCCAGATATTTCAGTTGTCCGGCCAGGTAGTATATATAAAGATCAGGAAGGGCCATACCCCCCAGGTCTTTGGGTCTCTGTAATTTGGCCAGTTGGACTTTCGATCTGGAAGAACCCCAGACAAAGGTGATCATTAAGGACTCCAGGGTCCGAAAGGAGGAGCGGGGGATCTGCACAAATACATGCTGGGTAATGTAAAGACACTTTGGTTGCACTATCATTTTAAGAAGGTTAATCCTTCCCGCCACTGAAAGCGGAAGCTGGCTCCATCTATTAAATTTCTCCCCGAGGTGTGATAACATGGGAAATATTTCTTGCTATCATCTCCGAAGGGCTTTTTGTCATTATAATCCCAAGGTATTTAAAGTGATCTACCACTGGAACCCTACATATGTGGGTGTTTGCCGTTTCCTCTCTGTCCCGAGACAAGAAGAGGAGGTACGACTTTGACCAGTTTATTGCCAGGCCCGAGAACTCCCCGAATCGGTCAATTAGTTCCACAGCCCTAGGAATGGAGGAATCCGGATCAGATGCAAACAATAACAAGTCGTCTGCAGACAGAGACAAGCGTTCATCTCCCTTACGGTGCTTGACTCCTCGGTAAATTGGGTCCGCCCGAATGCGCACCGCCAACGGCTCCATGGCCAGAGTGAACAGGAGAGGGGATAGGGGACATCCCTGTCTGGTTCCCCTCCCCAGGGGAAAAGTTTCCGCCACCCCGCCACCCACCTGAATGTTAGCAGATGGTGCTTTATATATAATCTCAATCCATCTAATGAATTCGTTGCCGAAACCAAATGCCCGCAGCACCTCCAGCAGGTATGGCCACTCTATAGAGTCAAAGGCCTTGGCCGCATCCAATGAGACCAGAGCCCAATCCTCCCCTAACTTGGTGCCCATCTGTAAGACCACCTGCGCCCTCCTCAGGTTATCCGAGGTATCATAGTATCATAGTTTTTAAGGTTGAAGGGAGACTCTAAGTCCATCTAGTTCAACCGTAGCCTAACATGTTGATCCAGAGGAAGGCAAAAAAAAAAACCCCAATGTGGCAAACAAGTTCAAATGGGGAAAAAATTTCCTTCCTGACTCCACATCCGGCAATCAGACTAGTTCCCTGGATCAATACCCTGTCATAAAATCTAATATACATAACTGGTAATATTATATTTTTCAAGAAAGGCATCCAGGCTCTGCTTAAATGTTAGTAGTGAATCACTCATTACAACACCATGCAGCAGAGAGCTCCATAGTCTCACTGCTCGTACAGTAAAGAATCCTCGTCTGTGATTATGATTAAACCTTCTTTCCTCAAGACGTAGCGGATGCCCCCGTGTTCCAGTCGCAGGCCTAGGTGTAAAAAGATCTTTGGAAAGGTCTCTGTACTGTCCCCTCATATATTTATACATTGTGATTAGATCCCCCCTAAGCCTTCGTTTTTCCAAACTAAATAACCCCAAGTTTAATAACCTGTCTTGGTATTGCAGCCCCCCCATTCCTCTAATAATCTTGGTCGCTCTTCTCTGCACCCTCTCCAGTTCAGCTATGTCCTTCTTATATATCGGTGACCAGAATTGTACATAGTATTCTAAGTGCGGTCGCACTAGCGACTTGTACAGAGGCAGAACTATATTTTTTTCATGAACACTTCTACCTCTTTTAATACATCCCATTATTTTATTAGCCCTGGCAGCAGTTGCCTGACACTGTCCACTAAAGTGAAGTTTACCATCCACCCATACACCCAAGTCTTTTTCTGTGTCTGTTTTACCCAGTGTTCTACAATTAAGTACATAATCATAAATGTTATTTCCTCTACCCAAGTGCATGACCTTACATTTATCTACATTAAACTTCAATTGCCACTTCTCAGCCCAATCCTCCAATTTACATAAATCTCCCTGTAATATAAAATTATCCTCCTCTGTATTGATTACCCTGCAGAGTTTAGTATCATCTGCAAATATTGAAATTCTACTCCGCATGCCCCCAACAAGGTCATTTATAAATATGTTGAAAAGAAGCGGGCCCAATACTGACCCCTGTGGTACCCCACTATGAACTGAGACCCAGTCCGAGTACGTACCATTAATAACCACCCTTTGTTTCCTATCACTGAGCCAGTTTTTAACCCAGTTACACATATTTTCCCCTATCCCCATTATTCACATTTTATGTACCAACCTTTTGTGTGGCACCGTATCAAAAGCTTTTGAAAAGTCCATATACACAACATCCACTGCATTTCCCTGCTCCAGGCTTGAACTTACCTCTTCATAGAATCTGATCAAATTAGTTTGACAGGATCGATCCCTCATAAACCCATGTTGATACTCTGTCATAAGGTTATTTTTCTTGAGATACTCCAGTATAGCATATCTCAAGAAACCCTCAAGGATTTTACCAACCGTAGAGGTTAAACTTACTGGCCTATAATTTCCCGGCTCAGTTTTTGTCCCCTTTTTGAATATTGGCACCACATTTGCTATGCGCCAGTCCTGCGGTACCGACCCTGTTAAGGAATCTGAGAAGATTAAAAATAATGGTCTATCTATCACAGAACTCAATTCCTGTAGTACTCTGGGGTGTATGCCATCCGGGCCCGGAGATTTGTCAACCTTAGTGATTTCGAGACGGCGGCGTACTTCCTGCTGAGTTAAGCAGGTAATATTCAAGGGTGAATTTATGGTATCACTGGTCATGTCATCTGCCATGGCATTTTCTTGTATAAAAACCCTAGAAAAAAAGTCATTCAGCAGGTTGGCTTTACCCTCATCCCCTTCCACCATTTCACCAAGACTATTTTTAAGGGGGACAACACTCGCTTTTCAGTTTTTTACTGTTTATGTAGTTAAAGAATATTTTAGGATTATTTTTACTTTCTCTCGCAATGAGTCTCTCTGTCTCAAACTTAGCTAACTTAATTTGCTTTATACATATTTTATTTAATTTTCTATAATTATATAATGCCTCATCACTACCTACCCTCTTTAATTCTTTTAAGGCTTTCTGTTTTTCTTTTATTGCTTCCCTTACAGCTCTATTTAGCCATAGGGGTTTCCTCCTATTTCTAGCATGTTTGTTCCCATAGGGTATATTTTCTGCACAAGCCCTATTCAGGATGCTCATAAAAGTCTCCCATTTGCTTTGTGTACTTTTATTACTTAGTACATCATCCCAGTTTATTGCACTAAGATCATCTCTCAACCGTTTAAAATTTGCTTTCCTGAAGTTTAGTGTCCTTGTAGCCCCTCTACTAGACATCTTACTAAAGAATACATGAAAACTTATTATTTTGTGATCACTATTCTCCAAGTAACCCCCAACTTGTATATTTGATATGCGGTCTGGGCTATTGGTTAGTACAAGGAAACAACAAAGAGCCAGCACCAATGTGCACTAAGGCATCAAATATTCCAAACTGCATTATAAAAAATTTTTTTGAGATTTTTGGCAAAAAATTGCAATTTCTTGAGCTGCTTCGCCACGTCACGGCAAATCTCATTTGAAGCAGTCCTACACTAAAATATTTTTATAAAATGTGCCATGCGGCCTCACATATAAATAGCAGAACTGCTCTCAGCAGCACTCACCTGGTCTATTGCAGTCCCGTACCCATGACTGAGTCATGGCTGTGGGCGGGACAGGTCCAAGCAAATGCTGCATGAAGTATATATATAGCCTGTGGACAAAGCCTGATGACCCAATGTGAACAGTCACCAAACGCCAAAATCTATACAGATGGAATACATCCCAAATTGGGGTGCATAGCAAGGTGGAGGTCAACCACCGACCAATTCAACAAAGAAACAACAAAGAGCCAGCACCAATGTGCACTAAGGCATCAAATATTCCAAACTGCATTATAAAAAATTTTTTTGAGATTTTTGGCAAAAAATTGCAATTTCTTGAGCTGCTTCGCCACGTCACGGCAAATCTCATTTGAAGCAGTCCTACACTAAAATATTTTTATAAAATGTGCCATGCGGCCTCACATATAAATAGCAGAACTGCTCTCAGCAGCACTCACCTGGTCTATTGCAGTCCCGTACCCATGACTGAGTCATGGCTGTGGGCGGGACAGGTCCAAGCAAATGCTGCATGAAGTATATATATAGCCTGTGGACAAAGCCTGATGACCCAATGTGAACAGTCACCAAACGCCAAAATCTATACAGATGGAATACATCCCAAATTGGGGTGCATAGCAAGGTGGAGGTCAACCACCGACCAATTCAACAAAGAAACAACAAAGAGCCAGCACCAATGTGCACTAAGGCATCAAATATTCCAAACTGCATTATAAAAATTTTTTTTGAGATTTTTGGCAAAAAATTGCAATTTCTTGAGCTGCTTCGCCACGTCACGGCAAATCTCATTTGAAGCAGTCCTACACTAAAATATTTTTATAAAATGTGCCATGCGGCCTCACATATAAATAGCAGAACTGCTCTCAGCAGCACTCACCTGGTCTATTGCAGTCCCGTACCCATGACTGAGTCATGGCTGTGGGCGGGACAGGTCCAAGCAAATGCTGCATGAAGTATATATATAGCCTGTGGACAAAGCCTGATGACCCAATGTGAACAGTCACCAAACGCCAAAATCTATACAGATGGAATACATCCCAAATTGGGGTGCATAGCAAGGTGGAGGTCAACCACCGACCAATTCAACAAAGAAACAACAAAGAGCCAGCACCAATGTGCACTAAGGCATCAAATATTCCAAACTGCATTATAAAAAATTTTTTTGAGATTTTTGGCAAAAAATTGCAATTTCTTGAGCTGCTTCGCCACGTCACGGCAAATCTCATTTGAAGCAGTCCTACACTAAAATATTTTTATAAAATGTGCCATGCGGCCTCACATATAAATAGCAGAACTGCTCTCAGCAGCACTCACCTGGTCTATTGCAGTCCCGTACCCATGACTGAGTCATGGCTGTGGGCGGGACAGGTCCAAGCAAATGCTGCATGAAGTATATATATAGCCTGTGGATAAAGCCTGATGACCCAATGTGAACAGTCACCAAACGCCAAAATCTATACAGATGGAATACATCCCAAATTGGGGTGCATAGCAAGGTGGAGGTCAACCACCGACCAATTCAACAAAGAAACAACAAAGAGCCAGCACCAATGTGCACTAAGGCATCAAATATTCCAAACTGCATTATAAAAAATTTTTTTGAGATTTTTGGCAAAAAATTGCAATTTCTTGAGCTGCTTCGCCACGTCACGGCAAATCTCATTTGAAGCAGTCCTACACTAAAATATTTTTATAAAATGTGCCATGCGGCCTCACATATAAATAGCAGAACTGCTCTCAGCAGCACTCACCTGGTCTATTGCAGTCCCGTACCCATGACTGAGTCATGGCTGTGGGCGGGACAGGTCCAAGCAAATGCTGCATGAAGTATATATATAGCCTGTGGACAAAGCCTGATGACCCAATGTGAACAGTCACCAAACGCCAAAATCTATACAGATGGAATACATCCCAAATTGGGGTGCATAGCAAGGTGGAGGTCAACCACCGACCAATTCAACAAAGAAACAACAAAGAGCCAGCACCAATGTGCACTAAGGCATCAAATATTCCAAACTGCATTATAAAAATTTTTTTTGAGATTTTTGGCAAAAAATTGCAATTTCTTGCGCTGCTTCGCCACGTCACGGCAAATCTCATTTGAAGCAGTCCTACACTAAAATATTTTTATAAAATGTGCCATGCGGCCTCACATATAAATAGCAGAACTGCTCTCAGCAGCACTCACCTGGTCTATTGCAGTCCCGTACCCATGACTGAGTCATGGCTGTGGGCGGGACAGGTCCAAGCAAATGCTGCATGAAGTATATATATAGCCTGTGGACAAAGCCTGATGACCCAATGTGAACAGTCACCAAACGCCAAAATCTATACAGATGGAATACATCCCAAATTGGGGTGCATAGCAAGGTGGAGGTCAACCACCGACCAATTCAACAAAGAAACAACAAAGAGCCAGCACCAATGTGCACTAAGGCATCAAATATTCCAAACTGCATTATAAAAAATTTTTTTTTTGAGATTTTTGGCAAAAAATTGCAATTTCTTGAGCTGCTTCGCCACGTCACGGCAAATCTCATTTGAAGCAGTCCTACACTAAAATATTTTTATAAAATGTGCCATGCGGCCTCACATATAAATAGCAGAACTGCTCTCAGCAGCACTCACCTGGTCTATTGCAGTCCCGTACCCATGACTGAGTCATGGCTGTGGGCGGGACAGGTCCAAGCAAATGCTGCATGAAGTATATATATAGCCTGTGGACAAAGCCTGATGACCCAATGTGAACAGTCACCAAACGCCAAAATCTATACAGATGGAATACATCCCAAATTGGGGTGCATAGCAAGGTGGAGGTCAACCACCGACCAATTCAACAAAGAAACAACAAAGAGCCAGCACCAATGTGCACTAAGGCATCAAATATTCCAAACTGCATTATAAAAAATTTTTTTGAGATTTTTGGCAAAAAATTGCAATTTCTTGAGCTGCTTCGCCACGTCACGGCAAATCTCATTTGAAGCAGTCCTACACTAAAATATTTTTATAAAATGTGCCATGCGGCCTCACATATAAATAGCAGAACTGCTCTCAGCAGCACTCACCTGGTCTATTGCAGTCCCGTACCCATGACTGAGTCATGGCTGTGGGCGGGACAGGTCCAAGCAAATGCTGCATGAAATACATGAAAACTTATTATTTTGTGATCACTATTCTCCAAGTAACCCCCAACTTGTATATTTGATATGCGGTCTGGGCTATTGGTTAGTACAAGGTCTAGTAGTGCTCCCCCTCTTGTGGGGTCCTGTACCATTTGTGAAAGGTAATTCTCTTTCATTGTTATCAAAAATCTATTTCCTTTGCTGGAACTGCAAGTTTCTGTTCCCCAATTTATATCAGGATAGTTAAAGTCCCCCATAATAATTACCTCTCCGAGACTCGCTGCTTTATCAATTTGCTTTATGAGGAGATTCTCTACCTCTTCCATAATATTCGGCGTCTTATAACACACCCCTATCAGTATTTTATTATTCATTCTCCCCCCCCTTATCTCCACCCATAGGGACTCTACATTCTCAGTACCCTCACATATGTTGTCACGCAGGATGGGTTTCATAGTTTCATAGTTTTTAAGGTTGAAGGGAGACTCTAAGTCCATCTAGTTCAACCCGTAGCCTAACATGTTGATCCAGAGGAAGGCAAAAAAACCCCAATGTGTCAAATAAGCTCCAATGGGGAAAAAAATTCCTTCCTGACTCCACATACGGCAATCAGACTAGTTCCCTGGATCAACACCCTGTCATAAAATCCAATATACATAACTGGTAATATTATATTTTTCAATTAATGCGATCAGGCTCTGCTTAAATTTTACTTGTGAATCCCTCAATACAACATCATACGGCAGAGAGCTCCATAGTCTCACTGCTCATACAGTAAAGAATCCTCGTCTGTGATTATGATTAAACATTCCTTCCTCAAGACGTAGCGGATGCCCCCGTGTTCCAGTCGCAGGCCTAGGTGTAAAAAGATCTTTGGAAAGGTCTCTGTACTGTCCCCTCATATATTTATACATTGTGATTAGATCCCCCTAAGCCTTTGTTTTTCCTAACTAACTAACCCCAAGTTTAATAACCTGTCTTGGTATTGCAGCCCACCCATTCCTCTAATAATCTTGGTCGCTCTTCTATCTACCTGTAAGATTATGCTATTTATAACCTTCTATACTTTTGCTAACAAGAAATGCATCCATTCCTCTCTTAAATTCATTCAGTGAGTTGGCCATCACCACTTCCTCAGGAAGAGAGTTCCAGAGCCTCACTGCTCTTACCGTGAAGAACCCTCTTCTATGCTGATGTAGGAATTTTCTTTTAAGGATGATTTTACATATAGACACACACCTCCCCCTCGCTTATTTGTACGGTCATTCCTGAATAGGCTATAACCCTGTAAATTAACAGCCCCGTCATAGCTCTCATCCAGCCATGTCTCTGATATCCCCACTGTAGCATCATTTTCTTCCAACAATATTAATTCTAATTCCTCCACCTTATTTGTGAGGCTTCAGGCATTAGTGTACATGCACGTTACGTATGACTCTGTACCTATATTCCTGCTTACTGTATTGACTGTCCTAACCCTTCCCCCCGTACCACCCCCAATTTCATTACTTGTGCCCTGGTCACTATCTGCACTACATTCCCCTTCTATAAAGTGAATACCCTCGCCCCCCATTCCTAGTTTAAACACTCCTCCAACCTTCTAGCCATTTTCTGCCCCAGCAGAGCTGCACCCTCCCTATTAAGATGCAGCCCATCCCTAGCATAGAATCTGTAGCCAACTGAAAAGTCGGCCCAATTCTCCAGGAACCCAAAACCCTCTTTCCTACACCAATTCCTGAGCCACCTGTTAACCTCCCTGATCTCCCTTTGCCTCTCTGGTGTTGCTCGTGGCACATGTAGTATTTCCGAAAATACCACCTTTTGAGGTCCATGCTTGAAGCTTACAACCTAATTCCCTGAAATCATCTTTAAGGACCTTCCACCTACCTCTAACTTTGTCATTTGTGCCAATGTGTACAATGACCGCTGGGTCCTCCCCAGCCCCTCCCAGTAATCTGTCAACCCGATCAGCGATGTGCCGAACTCGAGCGCCAGGAAGACAACACACTGTTCGGCGATCCCTGTCTTTGTGACAGATTGCCCTATCTGTCCCCCTAATAATTGAGTCCCCCACTACCAGTACCTGTCTTGCCTGCCCTGCACTCCTATTCCCCCCCTTACTGGAGCAGACACTCCTCTGGCGTTCAGAGGTCATGCCTTGCTGCAGCAATGCTACCCCTGTAATGACATCCCCCTCATCTGCCAAGTTTGCAAACCTATTGGGGTGTGTCAGTTCAGGACTAGCCTTCCTAGCACTTTTACCTTTACCCCCCTTTCTAACTGTCACCCAGCTACCTACCTCACCGTCCTGCCGCTCCCTACTACGATCCTCCCCCACATCTGACCCAGCAAGCTGCTGCTCAGTGAGCAGCAAACTCCTTTCCATATTGCTAATGCATCTCAGAGTTGCCAGCTGCTCATTTAGATCCAGTATCTGGGCTTCCAAATGTGCAACTTGCGCACATCTCGAACAACAGTATGCACCCTCCAACAGCAGTATGCACCCTCCAACAACAGTATGCACCCTCCAACAGCAGTATGCACCCTCCAACAGCAGTATGCACCCTCCAACAGCAGTATGCACCCTCCAACAGCAGTATGCACCCTCCAACAGCAGTATGCACCCTCCAACAGCAGTATGCACCCTCCAACAGCAGTATGCACCCTCCAACAGCAGTATGCACCCTCCAACAGCAGTATGCACCCTCCAACAGCAGTATGCACCCTCCAACAGCAGTATGCACCCTCCAACAGCAGTATGCACCCTCCAACAACAGTATGCACCCTCCAACAACAGTATGCACCCTCCAACAACAGTATGCACCCTCCAACAGCAGTATGCACCCTCCAACAGCAGTATGCACCCTCCAACAGCAGTATGCACCCTCCAACAGCAGTATGCACCCTCCAACAGCAGTATGCACCCTCCAACAGCAGTATGCACCCTCCAACAGCAGTATGCACCCTCCAACAGCAGTATGCACCCTCCAACAGCAGTATGCACCCTCCAACAGCAGTATGCACCCTCCAACAGCAGTATGCACCCTCCAACAGCAGTATGCACCCTCCAACAGCAGTATGCACCCTCCAACAGCAGTATGCACCCTCCAACAGCAGTATGCACCCTCCAACAGCAGTATGCACCCTCCAACAGCAGTATGCACCCTCCAACAGCAGTATGCACCCTCCAACAGCAGTATGCACCCTCGAACGGCTTTTCAAGGACTGCATACATGAGACAAGATGTACACTGGATCGCATTAGCAATAGTGGAGCACATTTTCTAATGAGGATAGCACTAAACAAATGTTAAGTAATTAAACAACTAAATACAAACAATTCTACTCACACTTACTTTTGCTCACACTTTGCTCACTCACGCTCACAATGAAGAAGATAGGCTAAAATTTGCGCGCCGCTAGGCGCGCGGTTTTCAGAAGTCTTCCTTCCGGCTGTAACGGCCAAAACCCGGTTCTCCTTGAGCTCGCGGTGACTCTTCACTTATCCCAGAAGGCACTGGGAATATGCAAATTATCCTCGCAAGACTCCTTCCCTGGCTTTCAGAAGTCTTCCTTCCGGCTGTAACGGCCAAAACCCGGTTCTCCTTGAGCTTGCGGTGACTCTTCACTTATCCCAGAAGGCACTGGGAATATGCAAATTATCCTCGCAAGACTCCTTCCCTGGCTTTCAGAAGTCTTCCTTCCGGCTGTAACGGCCAAAACCCGGTTCTCCTTGAGCTCGCGGTGACTCTTCACTTATCCCAGAAGGCACTGGGAATATGCAAATTATCCTCGCAAGACTCCTTCCCTGGCTTTCAGAAGTCTTCCTTCCGGCTGTAACGGCCAAAACCCGGTTCTCCTTGAGCTTGCGGTGACTCTTCACTTATCCCAGAAGGCACTGGGAATATGCAAATTATCCTCGCAAGACTCCTTCCCTGGCTTTCAGAAGTCTTCCTTCCGGCTGTAACGGCCAAAACCCGGTTCTCCTTGAGCTCGCGGTGACTCTTCACTTATCCCAGAAGGCACTGGGAATATGCAAATTATCCTCGCAAGACTGCTTCCCTGGCTTACTCCTACCCGGAATGAATCCAGACTGGTCTTCATGTATTATGGAGGAGATTACTTTGTTGAGTCTAGTTGCTAGTATTTTGGTGAGAATTTTATAGTCGGAGTTCAACAAAGAGATCGGTCTGTATGAGCCACAGTCCAATGGATCCTTGTCTGGTTTCAACAGCAGAACGATGGTTGCCTCATAGAAAGAGTCAGACAACCGTCCCCTGCGGAACGAAGCCTCAACCGTTTCCAGGAGGGCTGGAGCAAGCCCCCCCTGATATTTGTCAAATATTTCAATCGGGAGTCTGTCCGGACCGGACACCCTACCCCTGTTAAGGGCCCCCATCGCCTCTACCATCTCCTCCATACTAATGGGCTCATCCAAGGCCGATCTCTGGGCCGAAGTCAATCTGGGAAACTCCAGACCTCGTAGATAATCAGCGATCTCCTCCCTTGACACTGTCAGTCTGGATTCATATAGGTTCCTATAGAAATCCAAGAACACCTCCAGAATGCCATTGACGGAAGTGACTGGTTCGCCACTAGGGTCTCTAATCTTAAGGACCGCAGGTGAACTATTGGATTGGTGCACCAAGAACGTTAGTAAACTACTAGATTGGTTCCCTTGCTCAAAATACTTCTGGTTCGTGAAGAAGACATGTCTCTTAGCCTTATCTTGCAAGTACAGAAGATATTTCCTCCCAGCCTGTAGCCATTGAGATCTGTTTTCCTCAGATGGGTCCGAGGTAAATCTATGTTCTAGCGTTCTATTTTGAGTGGCCAATTCCTCCTCCTCTCTGGCCGCCTGTTTCTTGAGATAGGAGATAGAGGAATGACAACATCCCCTCAAATACGCTTTAAGTGCATCCCAATAGGCCGAGTGATTTTCTTCTATGGAATTCGTTTCAGTATATGCCCTGATTTGATCAGGAATCCTATCATTGGATCCAAAGAGTGAAAGCCACCAAGGGTTAATTTTCTGTGATAGTTTGTGTGATTTACATCCCTCCCATTTAATGCCTACAAATACCGGGGTGTGATCTGATACTGATCTGGGCAAGTGACATACCGATTGTATATGAGCACAGACTCTCTCGTTTCCACAGATATAGTCAATTCTAGATAGAGAATTTTTCCCCGGAGTATAACATGTATACTCTCTCATTACTGGGTTATAAAACCGCCACATGTCGCACCATCCCACCTCCTGTAGGAATGCACTCAGTCTAGTTTGTATCGTAGGGGAGATCGGGACCTGTCGGGTGCTGAATCTATCCAGTCCTGGGTTATTAATCAAGTTAAAGTCCCCCATGCAGAGCACCAAAGCTTGTGGGAATTGTGAGGCAAACTTAGCCGCCTCATACAGTATCGAGATTCCCGTCTCTGGGGGGATGTATATGGCCAGGATCACTATCATTACCCCATCGATATGAGCCTGGATAAACACATACCGTATTTTTCGGACCATAAGACGCACTTTTTTTCCCCCAAATGTTGGGGGAAAGTTGGGGGTGCGTCTTATGGTCTGACTATAGGGCTGCGGCTGGGAATGAGGGTGCTGCAGGTCATCGGGGGCACGAGCAGGCAGCAGCAGCGCCTGCTCGTGACCACGTGGGCCCGCTCATTACATATGCACGCCCATCCTCCCGCCCATCTCTCAGCGCAGAAGCCGGCGCTGACAGGTGGGCGGAAGGATGAGCGGGGACGCGCGCATTGCAAAGAGCCGGCATGATCACCCCTGGCAATTACAGCCTGGAGTGATCATGTGCGGCTGTATTCACTGCCCCCCGCGCGTCATTACCAGCGCGGGGTGCAGTGAATCAGTACACTCACCCGTCCCCGTGTGTGGAGCTGTCTCCCTGCAGCACGCGATGTCTTCCTGTCTGTGCCGGTCAGCTGATCTGTGCTGAGCCGGTCAGCTGATCTGTGCTGAGCCGGTCAGCTGATCGGCACAGACAGGAAGACATCGCGATGAAGCAGGGGAACGGCTCCACACACACAGGTCAGCGTGCCAGAGAGGAAGATGTGATCGGTGCTGCAGGGAGTGAGGAAAAGGTGAGTATAAACGTTTATTTTTTTTCTCTGTGCTATAGGATACAGGCCATATACCAGGATGGTATATGAGCACGATGGGAGTATATGAGCAGGCTGGATGGGGGGGCATGTGAACAGGCTGGATGGGGGGGCATGTGAACAGGCTGGATGGGGGGGCATGTGAACAGGCTGGATGGGGGGGCATGTGAACAGGCTGGATGGGGGGGCATGTGAACAGGCTGGATGGGGGGGCATGTGAACAGGCTGGATGGGGGGGCATGTGAACAGGCTGGATGGGGGGGCATGTGAACAGGCTGGATGGGGGGGCATGTGAACAGGCTGGATGGGGGGGCATGTGAACAGGCTGGATGGGGGGGCATGTGAACAGGCTGGATGGGGGGGCATGTGAACAGGCTGGATGGGGGGGCATGTGAACAGGCTGGATGGGGGGGCATGTGAACAGGCTGGATGGGGGGGCATGTGAACAGGCTGGATGGGGGGGCATGTGAACAGGCTGGATGGGGGGGCATGTGAACAGGCTGGATGGGGGGGCATGTGAACAGGCTGGATGGGGGGGCATGTGAACAGGCTGGATGGGGGGCATGTGAACAGGCTGGATGGGGGGGCATGTGAACAGGCTGGATGGGGGGGGCATGTGAACAGGCTGGATGGGGGGGCATGTGAACAGGCTGGATGGGGGGGCATGTGAACAGGCTGGATGGGGGGGGGCATGTGAACAGGCTGGATGGGGGGGGGCATGTGAACAGGCTGGATGGGGGGGGGCATGTGAACAGGCTGGATGGGGGGGGGCATGTGAACAGGCTGGATGGGGGGGGGCATGTGAACAGGCTGGATGGGGGGGGGCATGTGAACAGGCTGGATGGGGGGCATGTGAACAGGCTGGATGGGGGGGGCATGTGAACAGGCTGGATGGGGGGGGCATGTGAACAGGCTGGATGGGGGGGGCATGTGAACAGGCTGGATGGGGGGGGCATGTGAACAGGCTGGATGGGGGGGGCATGTGAACAGGCTGGATGGGGGGGCATGTGAACAGGCTGGATGGGGGGGCATGTGAACAGGCTGGATGGGGGGGCATGTGAACAGGCTGGATGGGGGGGCATGTGAACAGGCTGGATGGGGGGGCATGTGAACAGGCTGGATGGGGGGGCATGTGAACAGGCTGGATGGGGGGGCATGTGAACAGGCTGGATGGGGGGGCATGTGAACAGGCTGGATGGGGGGCATGTGAACAGGCTGGATGGGGGGGCATGTGAACAGGCTGGATGGGGGGGCATGTGAACAGGCTGGATGGGGGGGCATGTGAACAGGCTGGATGGGGGGGGGTATGTGAACAGGATGAATGGGGGTTTATAGCAGGATCATATACAAGGCAAGAGGATCATTACCAGGATGGGGTACCTTAGTAGAGAATTTGGGGACATTACCCCCATAACAGTGTCAGCAGCAGATCCTCGCCCTATAACAGTGTGTCATGACCACATTTTTTGCTTAAAGTTTTATTTTCCCATTTTCCTCCTCTAAAACCAGGGTGCGTCTTATAGTCCGGTGCGTCTTATAGTCCGAAAAATACGGTACCTCCCATCATTATCCTTTATAATCTTACCCGGGTCCCAACGCAGTGTTTTGTGGATTAGCACTGAAACTCCCCTAGAATATGAGGAATGAACAGAATGAGCTGACCATTGAACCCAAGGCTTCTGAAGCACTCTAGTGGTCTCCAACAATAAGTGGGTCTCTTGTAAACATACAATCTGAGCTTTGGATCTTTTGATATGTGCGAATACTGCCGCCCTTTTCCTGGATGTGCCCAGTCCCCGAACATTCCATGTCATCAAGCTTAAAGCCATTGAAAGATACCACTTGCTAGATTGAATGGAAGATGTCAAAAACTTAATCTACAGTAGAACTTGGGTAAACGTACCCTTGAATGCAATCAATCGGCTGCACTTACGCAGCCGACAAGAACTGGTCCAGTAGTGTGATTAGGAGAGATTTTCCCTAGCAGCGACTAGGGTGAACCAACGTTGCTAGATGGTGTACTTGGTACGGGGGTGTCCTCAAACAAGGACTTAAGCGTCTCCTGCAGTCCAATAACTTGAATTTTGTCAATTACCTTGCTACATAGCCTTTAACATGCATAAATAAGAGAAAGAACAAGAATAGAGGGGTATGGAAATAAGGGAGAGAAGAAGTGGGGAGAAGGAAAGAGAAAGAGGGCAGGGGGAGGAGAGAAAGAGAGGGAGGAGAAGAGAGATGAGAGAGAAGAAGAGAGAAGAAAAGGAAACAAAACAAAAAAAAAAAAAAGAGGAAAGAGGGGGGAGGGAGAATGTAGAAAATGGAGAAGTATGGAGAGGGGAAGTTGCGAGAAATGTGAGAAAGGAAACAATGTAGAGGGGGGAGGACATGGGAGGAAGCTGGGGGGGGGGGGAGAGGTGGAGGGAGGGGGTGAGGGGGAGGTTGGAGGGAAGAGCAAGGGAGAGGCCTAAAGAGGGGAGGGGGGATGAGGGGACAAGGGGGGTTAATGGGGGGGAGAGGGGGGGATAAGGGGTTAAGCAAGGGGGGGGAGGGGGAGAGAAGGAATGGAAGTGTGGAGGAAATGAAAGGGATACTTGCAGGTAGCCTTAGGTTATAAGATACTATGATACATGGTAGCCTAAGAGACTTAATACAGCTCTACAATAGAAATCAACATTATGAACTTAGGTGCGTTGCCAAATGTTGTGAACCCAAAATGGAGTCCCATACTGGATCGAGAAATACAGGATGGCATGAGTTCGCTTGAGAGTGTTCTTGGTGCCACAGCAGCGGTCTGGCCCAAGTCCCGCCTGACTTCACCTCGGTCCGGGTCCCATAAGCGACGCACCTGTGACCAAAGTAATCTGGAACTCAAACTGAACTTAGCAGTGATCGCAGGCCACGTCACATCCAAAGACGCGACCTCCAGCAAACCAGACGCGAGGGGGCCGACCAGGAAACGGCTCATTGGAGGGCCAATAATGATCGCACCCAGTAACTCACATACTTCCGGAGGGCCACAAGCGCACCAGCGCATCTTGATATGATCATCAGCTTGTCAGCGATCTGGAACCAGGAGATCGGGGAACGGGCGCAACAGCGATCCCGAGCCCCGCTCCACTCACACGACAGAAGAAGAGGAGGAGAGAAAAAAAAATATTTTGCGCCTTCAGTAACAAGGGACGCCGTATACCAGCAGTGGAGGATCATAAAGCGATCGCAACAGCGATTTCAGACACGACGTCCCAGGAATTAGAATCGCATTACCGACCTCACTCCGGAGAAGAAGGAATAAGTGGGACAAAACCGCGGTGCCAGCACAACAACGACCTTCCGGACATCGCCCATATCTGCAGCGCATCAGCATTTCCTTTTCAGTGAGTTGATCCAGTCATCCGCTTCCGCAGGAGAGGTGAAGAACAGGGAACGCTCTTGATGAACTACTCTGAGACGAGCTGGGAAGATCATGGAGTAGGCAATTTGGTGTTCTCTAAGGCGTCTTTTCACATGGATGAAGGATGCCCTTGTTTTCTGGAGAGACGCAGAGAAGTCAGGGAAGATCAATATGGAAGCGTTGTTATATGAGATCGGGCCCCTGCGTCTCGCCGCACTAAGGATCGCGTCTCTATCCCTGCTGCTCAACAGTCAGGCCAAGAGAGGTCTGGGCTGCGCTCCCGGAGGAGGAGGTCTGGCCGGCACCCGGTGGGCTCTTTCTATGTCGAAGGCCGCTGACAACATCGCATCAGGGAAAGTTTCGGAGAGCCATGTTTCCATGAACTTACATAGGTCGCTCCCTTCTGTTCTCTCCGGCATCCCTAGGATTCTTAAATTGTTGCGACGCAGGCGATTTTCCAGATCATCAGCCCTCTGTGCCCAGTTGTTTGCCGCACTTTCCAAAGAGGATAGTCTGCCCGGCGTCGCTCTTGTGTCGTCCTCCAGCGTGGAGATCCGCTGCTCCGTCTTCTTTACCCGCTCTCTTAGGTTTTGCAAATCCATCCTGAGGAGACCCACATCGATCTTAACCTCCTCAATTTTGCCCGTCAGCGACACTTTTGAATCCTGGATCGCTGCAAGTAATTGCGTAGTGACTTGCTGCAAGGTCATCTCCTGCGATCCCATGGATCCGGCCTCTATGTCCTCCTCCGCCTCACTGGCTTCCCGCTCTGCCTGTTTACCGGCGCCATCTTGCTGGCAGTCTCGGGCAAATTTCTTCAGCTTCTCAGCCGCCGCAGCACTGCGACCTCTACTCATATTACCGGTCAGAATGATCACCGCACCACAGATAATCCGGAGGTGTATTTAGGCACCAATTTCGGCAGGATTAATAGATTAAATCAGCGTTGGACTGCGGAGCTGCTCTGAAGTGCGACCGCTCATGCTGCCTGCTGGCCACGCCCCCCCTTGAGATTTTATTATACCCTGCACTAACACAAACCCACCTTTGCCAGATGCACCGAAGACTCCCTCTGCCTGCAACCGAACCTCCCTCCGCTTGCGGCTAAGTCTCACTCCGCATGTCACAGCAGGTAAAATGTTCTGTTCTTTGCTTTATTCCTGCGTCTGTGAACATAGGGCTCATGTGATGCTAAAAAGCTCCAGTTGTGCTTCCTCTGGCCACAAAACGTTTTCCTAGAAGCTTTGTGACTTGTCAGTCTTCATTCTGGGACTTTCCAGTCTGGCTTTTTATGATTTGCTTTCAGCAGTGGTTTCCACTTCGGTCGTCTTCCATGAAATCCACAGTAGCCCAGAGTAGATGACACTGGTGGAGCCTGTGTCACACATGACAGTCATGTAGTTTCCGGCTGTAGAAGGTCGCAGCATTTGGCTACACAAGCTGCTCTCTGACTTTCCCTTTTTCCCTGATTGGGTTTATCTTTAGGACCCTGCGGATTTCCTCCCCTCTTCAGCTGTCAATCTTCAGCACTTCCCTTTGTGACTTTAAATACCCTCAATTCCCCCTTACTCTGTGCTGGTGATAGGTTGAATACCATTAACAAGTCTTCAGTGCAACCAGTCAGCTTGTATTCATCAGGAGAAACTTTACTGTTGTTGCAGTTCCTCTCCCTGAGTCATCTGGAGATAACTTATTTGTTTACGTTCCCCACTTGTGATCCTTGTGTCTTCTTTAGAGGTTAATGTGGTTAACTAAGCGCTCATCCCATCCGCTCCCTACCTAGGGCCTACTTCAGCGTCAGGCATCCGGCTCGGCTCATAGGTGCAGAACATGTCAAGGGCGGTGAGGGAAGCCAGTGGCCAGCGGTAAGTTTGGTCAGGGATCATCACCTTCCCCTCCCCTAGACACATGGTTTCCCTTTCACCGGTCGCTTGGTACTTCCCCGTACCTAATGTGACACCCTGACCTCGGAGTCCTCTAATCTGTCTGGAAGTTGTTCTGAGCTCTTTGATACAATTCGTATTAACTGTCTCTACAATTTTTCATCACGTTTCCTCTTGTGTCACTGGAGGTGGATTACGTCCATGGAGGTTGGCTACAGCCCCATAGACTCTAGATTTCTGAATAATATGTGCAGTTCTAGTGACGGGAACACCCAGCTGTGTGAGGACATCTTATTAGCTCTACTCGTAACACGTATGTCTATAATTCTCTCTCTAATCTCCTGAGACAACTCTCTTCTGAGCTTTCTTTGCTCCATATTCAGTGGAGTACACACCATGATAACAAAGAGCACAGTGTTTACTTTTCACCCTGTAAATTGGGAACTGACTGATAAGTTTGTAGGTATCTGTGATGGTAATTACAGGACAACCCTTAAGGCCCCGTCACACTAAGCAACATCGCTAGCAACATCGCTAGCAACATCGCTGCTAACGAACAACTTTTGTGACGTAGCAGCGATGTTGCTAGTGATGTCGCTGTGTGTGACATCCAGCAACAACCTGTCCCTGCTGTGAGGTCGCTGGTTGTTGCTGAATGTCCTGGGCCATTTTTTAGTTGTTGCTGTCCCGCTGTGAAGCACAGATCGCTGTGTGTGACAGCGAGACAGCAACAACTAAATGTGCAGGCAGCAGGAGCCGGCTTCTGCGGAGGCTGGTAACCACGGTAAACATCGGGTAACCAAGAAGCCCTGTCCTTGGTTACCCGATATTTACCTTCGTTACCAGCCTCCGCCGCTCTCACTGTCAGTGCCGGCTCCTGCTCTGTGCACATGTAGCTGCAGGACACATCGGGTTAATTAACCCGATGTGTGCTGTAGCTAGGAGAGCAGGGAGCCAGCGCTAAGCGGTGTGCGCTGCTCCCTGCTCTCTGCACGTGTAGCTGCGTGCGCTGGTAACCAAGGTAAATATTGGGTTGGTTACCCGATATTTACCTTAGTTACCAAGCGCAGCATCTTCCACGCAGCGCTGGGGGCTGGTCACTGGTTGCTGGTGAGCTCACTAGCAACTCGTGTAGCGATGCTCCAGCGATCCCTGCCAGGACAGGTTGCTGGTGGGATCGCTGGAGCGTCGCAGTGTGACATCTCACCAGCAACCTCCTAGCAACTTACCAGCGATCCCTATCGTTGTTGGGATCGCTGGTAAGTTGTTTAGTGTGACTGGACCGTTAGTCTGTCATGTCTCTATGGTCAAATTAATTTCCATCTTTTTTAGGAAACCATTATTTCTGTCCAGGACATTTCCATTAGTATTTTCGTTTTAATTTTTCTGTTGAAGCAAAATTCATAAGTGTTGTTGTTCAGGAAAATTTTCCATTGAAAAATACCTTTTCTAATTTCAATGACCATTGTGTGGTCTTCTTACTGTACCAGAAGAGACCAAAAATATTGTCAGTGTGTATCAGAGGTCCAGATACAGTACACAGGGTCTGTATTTACGAGGGCTATCCTCTAATGTTATTATAGGTGTCACACTGAGGAGAAAGGCGGCTATATATATATATATATTACACAGTACAGACCAAAAGTTTGGACACACCTCATCTCTAGAACAACTATTAAGAAGAGACTTTGTGCAGCAGGCCTTCATGGTAAAATAGCTGCTGGAAACCACTGCTAAGGACAGGCAACAAGCAGAAGAGACTTGTTTGGGCTAAAGAACACAAGGAATGGACATTAGACCAGTGGAAATCTGTGCTTTGGTCTGATGAGTCCAAATTTGAGATCTTTGGATCCAACCACCGTGTCTTTGTAGAAAAGGTGAACGGATGGACTCTACATGCCTGGTTCCCACCGTGAAGCATGTAGGAGGAGGTATGATGGTGTGGGGATGCTTTGCTGGTGACACTGTTAGGAATTTATTCAAAATTGAAGGCATACAGAACCAGCATGGCTACCACAGCATCTTGCAGCGGCGTGCTATTCCATCCGGTTAGCGTTTACTTGGACCATAATTTATTTTTCAACAGGACAATGACCCCAAACACACCTCCAGGCTGTGTAAGGGCTATTTGACTAAGGAGGGTTATGGGGTGCTACGCCAGATGACCTGGTCTGCACAGTCACCAGACCTGAACCCAATCGAGATGGTTTGGGGTGAGCTGGACCGCAGAGTGAAAGCAAAAGGGCCAACAAGTGCTAAGCATCTCTGGGAACTCCTTCAAGACTGTTGGAAGACCATTTCCGGTGACTACCTCTTGAAGCTCTTCAAGAGTGTGCAAAATAGTAATGAAAGCAAAAGGTGGCTAGTTTGAAGAACCTAGAATATAAGACATATTTCCAGTTGTTTCACACTCTTTTAAGTATTTCATTCCACATGTGTTAATTCATAGTTTTGATGCCTTCAATGTGACTCTACAATTTTTAGAGTCATGAAAATAAAGAAAACTCTTTGAATGAGGAGGTGTGTCCAAACTTTTGGTTTATATATATATATTTTTCTATATTATTATAATATAATATAATATATATTATTTTTGAAACGATATCAGACTGAGAAGGAGAGTTAAGACTTCCACGTAGAGGAGCGTTAAAATGATGACTCAGTTAGTGATGGGCGGAACAGCGAGTCCAACTGCATTGAAAAAAAACAAAAAAGAACTGCAGGTCCGGCCTGAAATTGTTCCCGGATATCTAGCTGGACGCTCGTCCTCATACTGTAGGTCAATGGGGACCCGAATCCAATTAGATGCCACAATCCCAGAACTTTACCCGGCTCTTCCCTATTGCTCTGGTGGGGTGGCAATCCGGGTAATGAGGGGTTAATTTCAGCTTACGGCTGCCACTATGCCCTAGATTAGTAATTGTAGGTGTCAATGAGACTTCCCATTACTAATCTGTAAGTGAAAAGAAATAAACACAAACAGTTAAAAATCCTTTATTTGAAATTTAAATATTTTTTTGCTCTGCTACATACTGAAGTCAAAGCATGCAAAAACAGAACTTGTTTGCTTGCTGTGGGCTTCAGGTAGAGAATGACTGAGCCGAAGCAATGAGCTGTGATGTCACTCAGTTTATTTGTGGTCACAGCTGGAGGTTCCTACGGTACCCCTCCTGTGCCCGCAGGTAACCTGGCCTCAGTGACTTCACAGACCAGCATATCCTGGCAGAAAACCGCTTTTTTTTTGTCAAGAGATGCAGATTTGGCACTGAAATTTATACACAATATTCCTGCACCTAATCTGCATCTCCTGGCAAAAAAAAAAATCACATGACTATGGCATGTGTTATGCAATTTCGATGCGTTTTTTTTTTTTTGCCAAGAGATGCAAATTTGGAGCACAAATATGGTGTATAAATTTCACACCAAATCTGCATCTCTTGTCAAAAAAAGTGCACAAAAACGGTTTTGACACCTGTCACGAACATCTCACAAGAGCCACCTGCTGTTCACCAATTTGTCACAATCAGACTGCTCTCTAGCGCCCCTCTTGTCAGCAGGTCACTTTTGGTATTGCCGGACAATAAGAAAATGAGGCTGTGCCAAATATTGAAGGTCTGCCAGCATGGGTAATGTATATATCACCAATTCCCGCTAATGGAATATTTATATACCTCGGTACCCGTTACTGGCAGCACCCCAATAATTCTATATAACAATAATTTCGCTGCCACCACCAAACTTTTTACAGGTAGTCCGGACACCCGTTACAGATAGCAAAAGGCTCTTCGGGTTTGTATTCGTATATAGATCAGGAGGAACGAGCTATTAAGTTTTCTATATTTAATCCGAAATTAGGCAGTGTTTATAAAATATAGAAGATGTTACAAAGGGGAACAATACAAATACAGTTTAGCAATTACATAAAAATATAAGGGATAAACATGAAACTTACTAAACTCGTGCCATAGATGTGACGTCTGAATTTATGGAGAGAGGGGCTCCAGAATAAGATGTAAACTGGCAGCACCACCGCTTAGGTATGCCCTCCTGTACTGACAAAGGCCAGAAATGGGCTTATGACTTTTTAACCTAAGTTCACCCTCCCATCTGTGACCTCATTTTACGATACCTTGTGCAGTGAAAAATAGAAGGAACAAAGCTGGGCACTGCTTACCACGCAATCGTCGGTAACGATGCAGTCTTATGGATCAAGTCTGTCCTGTATGGAAAAGCCACATTGGCTCATACAATCCTGCAATGTGGTCTGTGAGCCTTCACCTTTATAAACCCGGCTAGAGGGAGTCCGACAGATCCGGAGGTGCTGTGGCCAAAGATCAGAACACGTCCATCCAACAAAGAAAGATTGGCAGCACTCGGCGGTGAAAGAAAACTTTAATTGTGCTTCATGCAGATAGGTGAAACAATGGCAAAAGGAGGAGGTACGGGGGAGGGTGCACGTAGGATGACTGTACCGTTTCGCACCTCTAGGGGCGCTTTCACGGGTCCACACAGAAACGTGAGTGTTTGCCTTATTTATATAGGGCATTTCTAACTTCACATGTTACAGATAAAATCAATTAAAAATATTCACAAAATGACAGCACATATAACCGGTTTTATATCAATTTTGTCATATCCATTTCATTAGGCCTATTTACTAACGGAAAAAAGTATAATTACCTATAGTATCTATTAACATAAACAATTATTGTACAAAAATACTGAGGAATAATCACTAATCTAATACCGTAATTTGTCTTATCATTCCTCTATTTATATTGATAACTGTAGTTACACTTACATTAATCATAGAAAAATGACTACGTCATTTTTATCATTGAACCCGATTGATCCCAGAGCTTTACTATCCATGATCCATCGTGCCTCTCTTCTTAGAAGATGTTTATGTGTTACCCCCTGCTGGAGATGGGGTCATTTTCTCTAGACCTGCGAATCGTAGCAATTTTTGATTGCCATCATTGACTTCATGCATGTGTGTAAGGCTATGTGCGCACGTAGCGTAATTACATGCAGTTATGCTGCGCTTTGTAGCGCAGCATAACTGCATGCGTCCTGCGTCCCCTGCATAATCTATGGAGATTGTGCAGGGGCCGTGCGCACGTGGCGTATTAGAGCGCAGCGCTTCGGCTGCTGCCCGAAGCGCGCGTTCTAAGAAGTGACATGTCACTTCTTCCGTGCGCTTTACCGGCAGCCCCTGCTCTGTCTATGGCAGGAGCTGCAGGCAGAGCGCATGGAATTGGCTTTTTTTTTTTTCTCTACGGACATTTTCTGCAGCGATTTGAAGCGCACGTGTGCTCTTCAGATCGCTGCGAAATGTCTGCAGGGCTAGTACGCAACGTGCGCACATAGCCTTATTAAGTGTGTCGCTCCTATTTCTGAATTTATGGATTAGAAATGTTCTCTAATTCTTATGAACCGGGGTCTGATGGTTTTCCCTATATAGTAGAAGCCACATAGGCAGAATATAATATATACAACCCGCTTAGTTTTACAAGTTATTAAATCTTTGACTGTATGCCATCTTTCAATTTTTAGAGTTCTACCCGTGATGTGATAACTACAGTAGGGACAATTGCCACATTTATAATTCCCTATTACGATACCTTGTGAGCTGTGTCGAGCACGTCAGAAAAGTTAGGTAATTATAGTTTTTCGCATATCTTTGCCCCTGGGCTACACAAGTGAGAGATATTAGCGTCATACTTTATATCTCGATTTTTCATTCGCATAGATACCAAACACAACGCATCTAGCATTCTTTTAATGGCCAATCCCCATTTGTCGGGGTACCGGCAATCACCAACTCACAGACTAATGGCAGAAGATGTAAACTGCCCAGGCCAAAAAGACTAATGCACTGCCAGGATGCAGCAAGACCTACATTAAATGGAGATATCACAGGTGCAAAGGAAGATGGTAAAGTGCACACTTGTGGCTTGCATAGGTCACTGTTCACACATGCAGGTTCACAGTATCTGGTATGCAGCCTATTAGTTACGCCTCATCACAATAGATGCAAGCGGGCTGCGCCAGTACTATATATGTGCTCCATGCAGGGACAGTGAGTGTAATATGCAAGGCCTAACATAAAGAGGCTGCATCCTGTATAAAATATTCTGTGCAAAAGAATAAATAAATATATGAGGTATTGGTAGGTAATATGGCCATAGTACGGAAGCCCACAATCCACGTCACGGATCCTCATTTTTGTGGGTCCCTACACTAATACATCATATATGTATATACACATAAAAAACACCAAAAAACTGTCCCTGCATGGAGCACATATATAGTACTGACGCAGCCCACTAGCATCTATTGTGATGAGGCGTAACTAATAGGCTGCATACCAGATACTGTGAACCTGCATATGTGAACAGTGACCTATGCCAGCCACAAGGGTACCGGCAATCACCTAGCAAAGCCAAATGGTGCGCTGCGTTCAGTGCTTCGCTGTGATTCTGACAATATACTTTGCATTTTTCTAGTATTAAGGTCCAGTCACACTAAACAACTTACCAGCGATCCCAACAGTGAATCAACCTGATAGGGATGGCTGGTAAGTTGCTAGGAGGTTGCTGGTGAGATGTCACACTGCGACGCTCCAGCGATCCCACCAGCAACCTGACCTGGCAGGGATCGCTGGAGCGTCACTACACGTGGAAGCATGCTGCGCTTGGTAACTAAGGTAAATATCGGGTAACCAACCCGATATTTACCTTGGTTACCAGCGCACACCGCTTAGCGCTGGCTCCCTGCACACCTAGCCACAGTACAAATCGGGTTAATTACCCGATGTGTACTCTGCTACGTGTGCAGGCAGCAGGAGCCGGCTTTTGCGGACGCTGGTAACCACGGTAAACATCAGGTAACCAAGAAGCCCTTGGTTACCCGATATTTACCTTCGTTACCAGCGTCCGCCGCTCTCGCACTGCCAGTGCCGGCTCCCTGTTCCCTGCACACATAGCCACAGTACACATCGGGTTAATTACCCGATGTGTACTCCGGCTACGTGTGCAGAGAGCAGGGAGCCAGCACAGACAGCTGAGAGCGGCGGACGCTGGTAACGAAGGTAAATATCGGGTAATCAAGGTAAGGGCTTCTTGGTTACCCGCTGTTTACCATGGTTACCAGCGTCCGCATAAGCCGGCTCCTGCTGCCTGCACATTCAGTTGTCGCTCTCTCGCTGTCACAAACAGCGATCTGTGCTTCACAGCGGGAGAGCAACAACTATAAAATGGCCCAGGACATTCAGCAACAACCAACGACCTCACAGCAGGGGCCAGGTTGTTGCTGGATGTCACACTAAAGCTGGGTTTACACACTGCAACATCTCAAACGACATCGCTGTAACGTCACCGGTTTTGTGACGCAATAGCGATGTTGTTTGCGATGTTGCAGTGTGTGAAACCTATCAGTGACCCGGCCCCTGCTGTGAAGTTGTAATCGTTACAAATCGTTCAGGACCATTCCTAGGTCCTTTGTTTCCCGCTGTGCAGCATGAAGTTTCAGTGTGTGAAGACTTTGCAGCGACTTTGTTAGCAACTTCCCTTTCAAAAGGCTGTTTATCAACGTCCCCAACAACCAGCTAGGTCGCTCTGCAGGTCCGGATCGCTGTTGAGTTGTTGGCCAGGTTTGCCTGTTTGACAGCTCACCAGCGACTAAGCAGAGACTTAGGGAGGTCGCTATTGCGTCACAAAACCGGTGACGTTACAGCGATGTCCTTTGCGATGTTGCAGTGTGTAAACCCAGCTTAAGCAACATCGCCAGCAAGTTGTGCCTCAGCAGTGATGTTGCTAGCGATGTTGCTTAGTGTGACGGTACCTTTAACGTGGCACCTAAAAACTGTGTTAATAGCTTTTCTTCTTACAAGAACAAAGGAGCGTTTTTGTGTGTACAGACTTGGCTTCAGTTGTTCCAACCCCCGGGTTCTAAATACCTAAATCTCAGGCAGAACAAATAGCATTGTTATGGCAATCTTTGCTAGTGCTGAGGTGGGATGTGGTATAAGGAACTTTTAGGAGTTTTAAAATGACAACACCGTTTTGTTGCAGTTTTCCGTCAGGAGGTGCAAATTTGGTGCTGAAATCTGGTGCAGACATTTCAGCATAATCTTGATAATGTGTTTTGTTATTTAAAAAAAAAAAATTCAATAGAAACTATTGCAACATAAAACCGTTTTTGTGCATTTATTGGCCAAGAGATGCAGATTTGGTGCTGAAATATTTACACTATATTCCTGCACTAAATCTGCATCTCCTGGCAAAAAATCGCATCAAGACTGCATCGTGTTTTGATGCAATTTTTTTTGGCAGAAGATACAGATTTGGTGCAGGATTATGGTGTATAAATTTCAGCATCTCTTGGCAAAAAAATTGCAGGTTTTCTGCCAGGAGATACAGGTCTGAGAACTCAGTGATCTCACCTGAGGTGTGGTCACCTGAGGTCAGGTTACCTGCGGTTACAGGTGGGATGCTGTGGGGACCTTCAGCTGTGACTGCAAATAAACTGAGTGATGTCACCACTTATAGCTGTGGTAAGTCATTCTCTGCCTGAAACCCACAGCGCACGGACATGTTCTGTGCCCGTGTGCTGTCACTTCAGTATGTAGCAGAGCCGGAATCATCATAGAACCTTTTGTGGATTACGTTGGAACTGGGTGTTTGGGGGGTTAATAAAGGTGTGTGTGTTTTGGAGTTTGTTTTCTTTTGTATTTTATTTCAAATAAAGGATTTTTCTGTGGTTTTGTGTTTTTATTTCTTTTCACTTACTGATTTGTAATGGGGGAGTTTTTCACATAGACTCCTACTTGTTTCCCCAAAAATAAGAAACTGTCTTATTTTTTATTTTTTTTTTGCCCCCAAAAAAGCACTAGGTCATATTTATGGGGGAGGGCTTATTTTCGGGGGAGATATGGTTTAGGGTAAGTTTACCCCCCCAAAAAGCAGATCCCCCTTCCCAGAATCATCATACTTACCAGACCCCGGACGTCTGCATGGCTCCCAGGTCCTCCTGCGGTCTCTGGCGGGTGCTGCCAGCAGGAATGCTGCACGCTGTCCTCCCCTGCTTCGGGCCGACACACACCTCAAATCACACACACTCACACATCAGATGGCATACACACACCACATATCGCACATAGAATCGCGCTCGCGCACACACTAACCACATCCGGTGATACCCCTTGCTTCCAGCCAGCAGGGGACTCTTTGCTCATCTCTATGATGCGGTCCACCCCAGGTCCTGGAAGCTCCACTGCACAGTGCACAGCAGCACAGGTACTTAAGCCCCAGAGAAGCAATCAGTATCGCTGGATGTGGTGACTGTGTGTGCGCAATCTGATGTGTGATTCTGTGTGATCTAATGTGTGTGTTCTCTGCAGGTCCTTGATGTATTCCACTGCTCCCGGTCAGCATCTGGAGAGTATGATCGCAGGGTCTTCTATTTTCTGTCTTTTGGCGGTGTCTGCTTCCTATACTGAAGTGTCCTGCAGTATTCTTTAACTTTTTTAGCTGCATGAACTCTTCATTATTGAACTGCGACTAGGTCTTATTTTCGGGGGATGTCTTATATTTAGGCCTTTTTTTTCAAATTCTTTTATTTATAAATGTAATCCTTTAACAGTACACGTAACAGTTCTTAAGATCAAATGGACCTTTGTAAGATACATTCAACACACCAAAAAATAGGACATAAGGCACACTTTACATTTTTACATTGTGACAGAAAATGTCCCCGCAAATGCCCCCTTTCAGGTGTATAGACATTCAAGGTTCCATCTAGCTTTTTCAAAGAATAAATTCACATTTAACAGGTAACATACGTAACTCACCAAGAATAGTAAGAAGCGAAAGAGGAAAAGACCAGAAAGAAAGCAAGAGAAATAAAACAGAGAATAGAAAAGAGTGAGAAACTGGGGAAAAGGAGGAGGGTGGTGGGGGGGGAGGGCTGGGAGGTGGAGGGGCCAGGTGGGGGTAAGAAGGGGTGGGGGGGCTGGGAGGTGAAGGGGCCAGGTGAGGGTAAGAAGGGGTGGTGGGGGGGCTGGGAGGTGGAGGGGCCAGGTGAGGGTAACAAGGGGTGGGGGGGGTCTGGGGATCCGCTTATGTACTACCTTCTGTGGTTCCCTCAGCCGCCTCAACACTGCCCACCAGAGCACCATAGTCCTCCGAGTGCTGGAAGTCCATCCACTCCCTCCACGTGGCCCAAAATTTCTCATATGAGTTGTGTAATGATGAAGTTAGATCCTCCATATACATGAGGTCATTGACCTTATTGATCCATTGAACCAGCGAGGGGGGTGCCGTGCTCCTCCATCTCTCTGGGATGCACACTCTCGCCGCCATGATGAGGAATTTCCTCAGAGATTTTTTGTATATTTTTTCAGAAGTCCCGCAGTGATGTAACAGGGCGGCAGCAGGTCCCAATTCCTCCTCTCCACCCGTCACCCGTGAAATGATATCAGACACTCCCCTCCAGAAGGGCCGGATCGCCTCACATTCCCAGAACACGTGTAGAATGTTGCCCTCTGCTGTGCCACACCGCCAGCACATGGGATCAACCGTTGGGAACATCGCATGTAACCTCGAAGGTACTCTGTACCATCTGGTTAGCAGCTTGTAGCTAGCCTCTTGAAACCTGGAGCTGATGGAGGATGTGTGCGCCAATCTGAAGACCCTTTCCCACTGTGTTGGTGTCAGCTGGATTCCCAGATCCCGTTCCCACTGTGAAGCAAAAGGGGGGATTTGTTGGTCCGGGGGCGAAGATAAGAGCGAATATACTGCCGAAAGAGAATGCCGTATCGTGCCTGGTCCCATACATATTTGTTCAAACTGTGTCTTGGGTCGCTGAAAGAGGGATCTGGCTGGAAGGCTACTGAAAAAGTGTGCCAGTTGCAAGCATCTCCAATGACCAAGTGAGCTGGGATCCTGTTTAGCTGCCAATCCCTCTACCGACGGCCAGGTGTCCCGGTTTCCAAAGTCCTCTACCCGATCCACCCCGCCCCGAACCCAAGACTGAAAAACTGGATCCGCTCTGCCTGGCTCAAAGGCAGGATGGCTCAGGATTGGCGTCAAGCTCGATTGCCTGGGTAACATTTCTGATTGCACCTTCCCCGTATTACAGTATTTCACAGTTGACCCGATAGTTGGATGTGTTTTCAAGCTTGCAGGGACCTCCGAGAGCACCCATGGCAATTTGTTGAGGGGAATTGGGGAAAAGGACTGTTCAATTTGTATCCAAGCCTTTTGAGACCCGTTCCTGCACCAATCAATCATTCTAGTTAGATGACCTGCTAAATGATACCTTCTCATGTCTGGCAGCCCAATCCCCCCGCTACACTTGGTCCTGTGCAAAATAGCTCTTTTTATTCGTACCGATTTACCTGCCCAAATGAAGGAGGACTGAATGGACTCCAGAGATTTGAAAAATCCTGAGGGTATTTTGATTGGGAGCGCCTGCAGTAGATATAGAATTCTAGGTAAAATATTCATTTTGTAAATCTGGCTTCTGCCAAACCAAGAGAATAATGATTTCCCCCATCTGTCACAGTCTCGCCTAATGGAAGACAGCAGAGACGGGAAATTCTGAGAGTAGAGCAGACCGAGATCCCCAGTCAGCCGTATCCCCAGGTAATTTAGAGATTGGGATGCCCATCGGAAATTAAACGATCCCTTCAACTCTTCCACCTCTTTGGATGAGAGATTTATGTTAAGGGCCTCAGATTTCGTGAAATTTATCTTGAAATTTGATAAACTGGAGTATCTCCGGAATTCCCTCATTAAGTTGGGCAGGGAGATCTTGGGGGCTGAAACGAAAAACAGGAGATCGTCCGCATATGCAGCTACTTTGTGCGTAACATGGCCCACCCCAATACCCGCAATATCTGAGTTGGCTCGTACGTGTCTGAGGAAGGGTTCTAGCGTCAAGATGAAGATTAAGGGAGACAGCGGACATCCCTGACGGGTGCCATTAGATATTTTAAATGGGTCCGACAGAATCCCATTCACTCGGACTCTCGCCGAGGGTACCGAGTATAAAGACATGATCCAACCCATCATTCCACTTCCGAACCCCAGACACCCGAGCGTGGCTTCCATAAAGGTCCAATCCACTCTATCAAAAGCCTTTTCGGCATCAGTTGACAGCAGGATAGAGGGTAGACCCCCACTTTTAGCTTTATATATCAAATTAATGGCCTTAACTGTGTTATCACGTGCCTCACGACCCGCCATAAACCCTGCCTGATCTGGGTGGATTATTTGAGAGATCAGAGGTGCCAGCCTGCTTGCAAGGATTTTAGCAAATAATTTTGTATCCACATTCAACAGGGATATCGGGCGATAGCTAGCACATTGTGTTGGGTCTTTCCCCATCTTAGGTATTACCGTGATGTGTGCTCTCAATGAATCTGCATTGGGAGTTGAGCCCTCTGAAGCCCTAGAATTAAAGGCTGACAGGAGGTGTGGGGATATAATCTCCTTAAGTTTTTTTGTAGTATACGAGGGGGAGTCCATCAGGCCCAGGTGCCTTTCCCGATTTGGATGACCCTATTGCGTCCACCAGCTCTTGATTTGAAATTGGAGTTTCCAATGCGGCTATCTCGGAGTCTGTCAACCGCGGCATTTTTGCTTCTCTGATGTACTCTGAAATTTTATTTTTAATAGATGATTTTGACAAAGTGGGGTCATGTGTCTCTAAATTATATAGGGATGCATAGAATTTTTGGAACGTCTCCGCAATTTCTGCCGAAGAATGTAATATTGATCCCTGAGGGTGTGTAGGGGAAATTTTTGATATAAAGGTTGTCGCCTGTTGTTGTCTGAGTGCTCTCGCTAATGTCTTGCTACACTTGTTCCCGTATTCATAAAAATGTCTACGGCATCTATTGAGGACCCCTTTTGCCTTGCTGTTGAGTAGTTTCCGTAGCTCATCCCGGACTTTGAATAAGGTTCCCCCCACCTCCGCCGAGGGCATCTGCTTATGTTGTGTCTCCAGATCTCTCAGCTGTGTTAGCAGTCTGTTGACCTCTAGTTCCCTTTCCCTCTTTCTTCTTGCCCCTTGCTGTATGAGAACCCCTCGAATAACACATTTGTGGGCCTCCCAGACCGTCGTTGGTGATGTATCCCCACCCGCGTTCAACGTAAAGTATTCAGTCAGGGAGTTCTGTACTGACTGAAGGCTTTCAGGGTCCTCCAGTAGGGAAGTGTTCAGTCTCCATTGCCACTGCTGTGGAAACGGAGACTGTAGCACCATAGACACAGTGCAAAGTGCATGGTCAGAGAATGTTATGCTATCTATCTGGGCTTTGGAGATCCTTTCGAGGTCTTTATGTTTTACAAAAAAGTAGTCCAATCTGGAGTATACCCCATGTGCATTTGAATAGAAAGAGTAGTCCCTGTCAGACGGATGTAACAATCTCCATGTGTCCACGAGCTGCTGCTCATGTAATAAGTACCGCAGCCTGCGGAGGGCTGATGTAGGATGTGCAGAGGCCCCCGAGGAGGTGTCCTGAGCTGGGTTTAGAGCGATATTGAAATCCCCCCCCCATAATGAGTGTCCCCTCCACGAAATCCTCCATAGTTTCAACAAATCCAGCCAGGGTATCAATTTGCCCCACATTGGGGAGGTATATAGAAGCTAATGTGTAAATATGCGTAGCGATCCTGCCCTTCACCAACAATAGCCGTCCCCTGTCATCACTGCGAGAGTCCATGAATTCCCAAGGGATGGAGCGCGAGACAAGAATACTAGTACCTCGGGACTTCGGATCCGGCGAGAAGCTATGATACGCCTCAGGGAACCAGCGTGATGTCAATTTAAACGGTTTATGTTTGCACAGATGCGTTTCTTGCAAGAAAGCAATTTGGACCCCCATTTTTTTTAACGTATTTGCCAGGATAGACCTCTTACCCGGGCTATGTAAACCTTTCACATTCAATGTCCCACATTTCACCTCAGAGTTCCCTGGTTTATGCATGTTGGGTCAGAAACAGTGTTGAACCCCCTACAAAACACTGACCGGATACGGGAAAGTGGGGTAAGGATCGGGTGGGGGGGGGATCAAGAATCAGGTAGAAAAAAGAACTAGCAGCAGAGAAGAAAGAGCAGAGAGAGAGAAAAAAAAAAAGCGAGAAGTATTAGCAGACAGAAAATATGAACAGTAACAGCTGGCCTAAAGGAATGGCCAGTAAGTTTCACACAATAAAACTATGCAGTCTCTGAAGAACTTAGAGACCTGGTGCTCTCCAGCTGGGAGAACCACCCTTGGGGTGCGTGGAAGACCAAGGGCAAAAGCTAAACAAGCTCGAGGCAGAAATGACAATATTATAGTGAACTGAAAACCCACGTCTCACCCCCCCGTTACACGACAGGGCAGTGAGAGGCACATTTCTTAGAAGAACAACACGTTTATCAGACTATCCATCAACATTATCAATTGAAGGGTCCATGTGAGACCCCCTTAGGGGGAGAGAGAGACAAAGAGAGGGGGTGTGAAAGGGAGAGCGAAAGAGATAGAAAAGGGGAAGAAAGGGGAGAAAAAGATAAAGAAGAGAGAGAGTGGAGGAAGAGAGAAAAAGGGGCGAAAGAAAAACGACGGAGCAGAGAGAGAGAGAAGAAAGAGAGAAAGGGACGAGAGAGAAAAGGAGGAGCAAGAAGAGAGGAGAAAGAGAGGGAAGAGAGAGAGAGTGTAGAGGGAGAGAAAGAGAGAAAAGGGAGGAACACAAACTGATAAAAGAGAGCATAGAGGGGAAATAATAATCTCTCCACCTCTCTCCCTGCCACCCAAGAAAAGAGAGACAAATACATTTCAAGTAGCAATTAACCCAATATTTAAGTTCGCGTCCGGCCTATAAGGGGCCATCCTCCCACATCTCCCGCTCCCCCCACCACAAGATAGAAAACCGCAATCAGACCCAAGTCTTCAATCTGGCTCCTCCTGGGAAGATTCTCTGGCCGGCTTGGGATCCCTGGAACTCTTCTGAGGTCTTGCACGGCGGCGTCCACCTTCTCTTCTTCTTTGGGGTAACCCGACGGGTCTGTCCATATGTAGCCAGTTAGGGATCTCTACTGCCGGTGTATCAAGAAATTGGAAGAGACCCTCCACCTCCTCCGGCCGCTTCAGCAGATATTGGTCTCCATTGTGGCGTACTATTAGGTGAAATGGATGTCCCCATCTGTAAGATGCTCCTTTCTCTTTAATTTTTTGTAGAATAGGGAGGAGCTGACGCCTCATATACAGGGTTCTGGCTGATATGTCAGGAAAAAGCTTGATTTCAGACCCTTTGTAAGAGACGGTTCCATGGACCCATGCTTTCCTCAGTATGGCTTCTTTATCCGTGTAGTAATGCAGTCTGCACAGAACATCTCTCGGCTGTGCTGTGTCACCCGGCCCCTGGCGGAACACTCTGTGGACTCTGTCGATCACATAAGTGGAGTCCTCTGCAGCTCCCATCACTTTGTTGAAAATTAAAGTTACAGACTTAAGGAGGGCAGCTGCTGCTATCTCTTCTGGGATGCCTTTTAAACGAATAGTATTTCGCCTCCCCCTGTTTTCTTGATCATCTAACAGGATGGCGACATTTTGCAGGTGTGTACTGGCTTTGGATAGAGTTTGCTCCAGTGTGTTAACTCTTTCAAATAGTGTAAACACATCATTCTCCACTGCAGTGGTGCGTGTATCCAGAGCATCAATGTCCCCTTTCACAATGGACAGAGCCCTCTCATGTGCCGCCTCCATTTTAGTAACTAGATTGTCCAGGTCATGTTTGGTGGGGAGAGCAGCCAGCAGCTGCAGGATGCGCTCTGTATCCACAGTGGAGCTTCCTGGGTTAACTCCTTGTGTGAGCTGACCTCCATTTTGGTTCCCCTGACTGTGTGGGGATTGACTGCTTTGGGAGCCTGACAACTCCTGACATGCCTGGGAGGCCCTGCATTCATTACCCCCATGCATATCTCCATCAGTGCCCATACTCCTGCTCTCTTCACCAGCCTGGCTCATCAAGCTCTGCTGTGGGGCCTGAACTCCACCGCCCCCCTCCTTCTGAGTATTCTGTGCAGCAGCCTCACCTCCTGTATACCCCTGCACCACTGGTCTCTGTGACGAAAGCAGAGATCTCGGTCCCAGCTGATCTCTGACGGTACCGCCCTGTACCTGCACGCCATGCATCGCCACCGCCACTTCTGTCCCGCTGCCACCACTGACGGCTGCTGTTGCTGCAGGCCCCTGCCTCATGGATGCAGGTGCCATTACTGGAGCAGGCCTGGAGACCGGAGAGAGCTTCCCCCCTTTGAACAGACGATCCACTGCTGCGCTGCTGCTTCTCAGGGCTGGTGGTCCGGTCTGTGGTGCTGTGCCTCTCTTCCCCGGCATGTTAGAGAGTGCCAGGTGGGTTTTGCTATGTTATTTGCCACCTCAGCTTGCAAGAGCTCCTACAGAGCACGTCTGCCTGCCATCAAGCTCAAGCCACGCCCCCTATATTTAGGCCTTGTAGAAAATTCGTGCTAGGTCTTATTTTCGGGGATGTTTTATTTTTGGGGAAACACGGTAATCTAGGGCTTAATCGCATCGCCAGGGTATCGGGATAAGCTGGGTAAAGATCTGGGATTGTCGCATCTAATGGCTGCGACAATCCTGGGCGGCTACAAGCTGCTATTTTTAGGATGGGGAGGCTCATAACCATGGGTCTCCCCAGCCTGAGAATATCAGCCTCCAGCTGTTGGATTTATCGTCATAGCTGGGTATCAAAATTGGGGAGAAGGGGGGCCGCACTTCGGATTTTAAAATTATTTAGTTAAATTTAAAGAAACGCGCATGTAGTCCCTCCGTATTTTGATGCACAGCTGGGGGCTGCAGCCTGTAGCCGTATGCTTTATCTGTGCTGGGTATCATAATGTTTTAATAATATAATATTTTTACACCACTAAAGACACACAACGTCTGTGATTTTTTTGCAGGCGCACACGCCCCCACACAGAGTAGGGGCGTGTCTGACTGCAACCAATCTGAGATGTGCGGACTGTCAGTGGGCGGGGAAGCAGTGCATATGCATGAGTGATAATGAGCGGCCCTGGAAGTAGTGTTACAGGCTCGCTGGAGACCGGCAAGGATAACGTGCCTGCTTTTCTCTGTTTTTTTTTTTTTTCTCTATTTTTCCTTTATTTTTTTTTATTAATTACCCAAGTTGCCAGATCCGGTTAGTTCCTCAGAGGTCACTGAGAACTCTTGGCCCGGGGTCGGTGCTCGAGTAATTTTTAAATTGCGCGGAATGGACTTTTACAGTCTGGGTCCGCCCATCACTACTGACAATATATTTTGCGTCCTAATTCTGCCACAGGTGTATGGGGCTTTCCTCCGATGTTGTCATCGGTGTCAGGGTTTATGTGTGGACACCGCGCGCTACGTTATTATACAAATGTTATTTTTCTCTGGTTTTCCTAAATAGTGAATGTAGATTAGTCAGTATAATGTTCAGTCATCATCCCTTAGAGCAGGGGTCTCAAACTTGGCTGGGTATAAGGGACACAGAGAAAAAAAAAATTTGGGGCCGCATTCTTTTCAGGACAAAGTGACATTTCTATTGGTACAGTATTTGTTTTCTATACACTGTTTTTGAAATTTTTTTGTTTGTTTATTAAATGTGCATTTTTGTGTTTAAATAATTATATATGCAACCCTTGGCAAAAATTATGTTCTTCCCTGGCTCTGAGGATGTTCATTCAGTTGTTTACTTTTGTTTAAAAAAAAAAAAGCAGGGGGCGTGGCCTGCACGCTGATGGTGACGGCTGCTTGAAGGAGAGCTCTGTGCTGACAGCAGGATAAACCGGCTCTTATCAGCTCACAGATAACAGGATTACCAGCTACAGGAGGTGTGAGTAACCCCAGCCCCCAGCTATGCCTAAGGGGAGACCTAAAAAAACTGGCACTCCAGCCAAACTGACAGACTTCTTCCCCCGGGATAGGGATCTCTCCTTACCAAGCAAGATGGCTTTACACTCAGCTTCTTCCCACTCCTCACAGGGAGAAACAGGCTGTTTAAGAGGCTGCACAGCCATTCCTCTGACAGAGGAAACAATGCAAGCTCTGCTGAAAACGCTGAGGGCTTCCCTGCAGGCTGATCTCAGAGAAATAGTAAGAGAGTTGAAGGAAGAGATCAGGTCTCTAGGGGTTCGCACAGAGCATGTAGAAACTAAGATGGCTGAATTTGCAACATCACATAACAATCTGATAGATGCTAACACAGCTTTGGAAAAGGAGGTGGAGGCACTAAAACTTAAAATCAGTGATCTAGAGGACAGATCCCGAAGAAATAACCTAAAAATCAGAGGGATTCCCTCATCAGTAGCAGATAAAGACCCCCAGGAATACTTCCACAAGTTTCTGCAGCTTATACTCCCTGGATGGGACACCAGAGACCTGATAGTGGACAGGATTCATAGAGTCCCTAAAGCCAAAGGCATAGATCCAGCTCTGCCTAAAGATGTCCTGGCTAGACTTCATTTCTATAAAACAAAAGAAGCTGTGCTTCACACACTGAGGGGAAGTCCAGCCCTGCCAGACACTTTCATGGGACTAAAAATCTTCCCAGATCTTTCTGCTGCAACTCTTAATAAAAGAAGAGAATTTGCCCACCTTTCTAAACTCCTTAGAGATCAAGACATCAAGTACAAGTGGGGTTTTCCGGTGAAGATGATAATTTTCAAAGATGGAGGCACTCACATATGTCATACTCCTTCTCAGCTGGGCAAATTGCTGGATGACTGGGAAATAGCCCACCCACCAAACCCTGGTGGGCAGGAGAATCATAGAGGCCCTCCAGACAGGATTAACCCTGAATGGTCAGTAGCTTAGCTGGGACTCCTTCCTGCTTATGGCACCTGCTGTCCCTGCTCCTGTGACACGGAATGTCACGTAGCCCCCCTGATGTTCTCGCCTATGGCGAGCGGTTATACACCGGGCACCCTACTCGGGGCAAACCGGTGTTGTTGGAATTTTTTTGTTTTTGTTCCTCTTCTCACAAATGTTCCTTAATTTTTTCTGGAAATTTCTCTCAATTCCTTGCTGGTCTAGCCCCTCTCATCCCTGATGGCGTTCCTAGGAATTCAACCCCCCCTGCGGCTCCAATATGAGAATTAAGATATTGTCTATTAATGTGAACGGACTCAACTCCCCAGCAAAAAGGTCAATGATGTGGAGAGAGGTGAAGGCATCTAACTGTGATATAGCGTGCATTCAGGAGACCCACCTTCTTTCCACAGATAATAAACGGCTACTTCATCCAAGCTTCCAACACACCTTTTTTGCTAATGACTCAAAAAAAAGAGGAGGAGTGGCCATTTTAATAAAGAACTCAGTGGCCTTTAAATTGATAAATGTCAGTTATGGAGCGGATGGAAGATATATTATTTTGTCTTGTTATATCAACAGCGTCCCTTATACCTTGGCAACGGTCTACTCCCCAAATTCATCACAATTGACCTTTGCTAGGAAATTTTTCCAAGCATTCAAAGATACTGCCACAGGGGCGGAAATCATCTGTGGAGACTTTAATATACCTGTAATACGCTCCATGGATTGCTCCAACACCAGCATCCCACATGCTAAGGAACTTAAGCATCTCATCAATGAATTCCATTTTCATGACATCTGGAGATATTTGCACGCATCAGAAAGAGACTATACGTTCTTCTCTTCCAGGCATCGCTCATACAGTAGAATTGATTTTTTTTTGGTCGACAGCAAATCTATAAGTAATTGTGTGGCAGCTGATATTGGTTTAATTACTTGGACAGATCATGCGCCGATCTCTTTGTCTGTTCAGGGTAGCTTTAATGTTCAAAATTCCCCTAGGTGGAGACTGAATACCAGCTTGCTTGGTAGGCAGAAGGTACATGATGAAGTAGAGTCAGTGTTAACAGAATATTTTAAACTTAATAATAATGGGGAAATTTCTGACGAGACCCTGTGGGCTGCTCATAAAGCCGTAGTCAGAGGGCAGCTCATAAAAATAGCCTCCATCCAAAAACGGAAAAAAGACGCAGATATTAAATATATATTAACCCGTATTCATCACCTTGAATCCCTGAATAAAGCCAAAGCATCCCCTAACTTGACTAAAGAAATTGTAACCCATAGATTCCAACTAAGATCCCTACTCCTGCAAAAATACGAACATAATCTTAAAAAAAATAGATCGACATTTTATGCTATGGGGGATAGAGCGGGGTCCTTATTGGCAAGAAGGACGAAAAAACGTGAGATCCAATCTAAAATAGAATTCCTGAGGGACCCGAACGGAACAATCACTAGACATCCCATTGAAATAGCAGAAGCATTTGCGAAATACTATGAGGCCCTGTATAATCTAAAATATGATTCCAATACGTCACAGCCGACTCAAGTGGATATACAGGGTTTCCTAGACACCCTGGATCTTCCCCGGGTCTCAGATGAGCAATTAGAGGAACTTAATCTTCCCTTTACTACACATGAAATCGTAGGTGCCATTAAAATGACTAAGTCTAACTCTGCCCCGGGCCCCGATGGGCTGCCATTCGAATATTACAAACAATTTACATCCACTCTGTCCCCCTTTATGTCAAAAACCTTCAATTTTTGGCAAAATAAAGGGTCAATTTCCCCAGACAACTTAGAAGCGATAATTATCACGCTACCAAAGCCAGGGAAACCTGCAGACACCCCGGGTAATTTTAGGCCCATTTCACTCCTAAATTGTGATGTTAAAATTTATGCCAAACTAGTGGCAGATAGACTTCATAAAGTGATCCCGACCTTAGTGGCTCCAGATCAAGTTGGGTTTGTGACAGGGAGGCAATCTAAGGATGGCACCAGACGGATGCTTGACTTGATTGGACTGGTGGAGATATCGGGTGAACCCAGTGCATTCCTGTCTCTTGATGCTGAAAAAGCCTTTGACAGGGTGCACTGGGGATACCTGGAGAGAGTTCTAACAAAATTCGGGTTCTTGGGGAACATCAAGTCATCCATTCTAGCCCTCTACTCTTACCCAAATGCGTCAGTGTTGGCATCGGGGTTTCTGTCATCTAAATTTCAAATAAGTAATGGCACCCGCCAGGGGTGTCCATTGTCTCCCGCTATTTTTGCTTTAGTGGTAGAACCTCTGGCGGAAGCTATACGAAAAAACATAGCCATTTCTGGTATAAGAGTTGGGGAATTTGAACATAAACTTGGTTTATACGCAGACGATGTGATAATTTCCTGTTCTAACCTTGCAGTGTCAATTCCAGCAGTGGTGAACACATTATCAAACTTTTCTAAAGTGTCGTATTATAAGCTTAATGCGGCAAAGTCTTTGATACTGCCGTTTAATGTACCGGCGGAGGCCAGGAGTGCGCTGGAGGGGGCCTTTCAATTCAAATGGTGCGACAGGGGGATACCTTATTTGGGTATTAAGCTGACACCATCGCAGATGTTAATTAAAGAAAATTTGGAACCTCTGATCCAAAATTTAGAAAAGGAATTGGGAAGATATGAAAAAATATCATTGTCCTGGATGGCCAGGATACAGTCCTTTAAAATGGTTTTCTTACCCAAAATATTGTATGTGCTCAGATGCCTTCCCATCAAAATTTCTCACAAAACCCTGATGAAACTTCAATCGTTGACTAACAAATTTGTCTGGGGTAATAAAAGGGCTAGGGTCGCAGGTAAAGTGTTATACCCCCCATATGACTTAGGGGGATTGGGCACCCCAAACATAACGGCATATTATAAAGCCTTACTAATTGAATCACTAAAGGAATGGTGGCGTCCAGGTAATTCACATAGATGGGCTCAGATTGAAAATTTCCTGTCCCGCCAGGGCTCGGTCAGAAGAATGATGGAAGCAGAATATTTGAGCCGTTCACGGTTCTCCCCGTGTGTTCCCAGCATGTCAGCCTCCCTGGAGGTCTGGCGAAATGACTTGATTCATAAGATTCAGATTCCTCTTTCAGAGATTTCCCTCAAGTCGTTGGAATCTCAAATCCCCTTTTTGAATCTGGCCAGGTGGGAGGGATCGGGCATTACAGTGCTGGCGGATCTATACTCTGATTTGGGTGTTAACCCCTTTAATGAAATAGTACGGGAACACCCCTCTTTAAAGGGCTGTTTCTATCAACACATCCAAATTAGTCATTTTCTGGCCTCTAAATTTCCTCCAAAGTCAATGCCTCTGTTACCTACAACAAAGGCTTTGGTATTTAAAAAGATAATTAAATCCAAAGGTATCTCCTCGACATACAAATGGCTCAATAACCCCCCCGAAGAGAAAAAATCTCCTTATATGAATAAATGGGACGTGGAGTTGAGTGTCTCTACCTCACCTTCAAACTGGCACTCGGCATCAGCAAATATCCAAAAATATTCCAAGTGTATAAATCATCTGGAGCAACTGAAAAAAGTACACCTGCGATGGTATCGGTCCCCAGCCAACTTAGCACAGTTCCTCCCAAATTATTCGCCACATTGTTGGAAGGGCTGCCTCCAAAGGGGTACTCTTGGTCACTGCTGGTGGGCTTGTCCCAAGGTTTACTCGTTCTGGTTGGAGGTGTTTGGCCTGATGGGTGAGCTGACAGGCAATCGTATTAATCCGAATCCAGGTCTGGCAGTGCTAAACGTGGGTATAGAGGAGTTCTCTTGGGAATCCAGGGGTTTATTAGTTCACATTCTAGTAGCTGCCAGATATTGCATACGTTTGCACTGGAAATCCCCAAAGACGCCTACATTAGTTGAACTATATAACCGAATTAATCTCCAATGCCAATACGAGTTCTGTCTGGCTCACTCCATCCGCGCCAAAAACAAAATACTTCACATTTGGGACACGTGGTTAAACTCTGTATATGCATCCCCTGTCAGGCATCTGTTTCCAGGGCAAACTGTTGATAATTAAAAACGGGTCAAATAGGCTCAAAGTGTGTGTTACGCAGGGAGTTCACCCATACCACATGTCAATAGTCAAGGTGTTTAAATCTCTGTTGTTGTTACTGCTTGGGCTACCCCGAAACGCCATCCAATTCCCTCCCTCCCCCCTCCCCCTCCCTGGTTGCTTCCTTGCAACCATCCATGGTTCTCCCCCTCTCCCCCACCTCTCTCTCCCCTCCCTTTTCTTATCTTCCTTTCTTACTCTCTGGTTCTGGTTGTTTGGATCCCTCATTTTGAGGATTAAAGAGTAAATTGGTAGGTTGACTCTATACGTATTGGGTATTGATTAACCTAAAAAAGTTGCAACTTGCATCAGACATGATTGGTGGTGGTGTGACAGGAAATGTGAATCATAATCAAAGGTGATACTACCACATGTTACAGCGTTGTTTTCTTTGTGTATTATTGCCAATGATACCTGAATTTCTCCTTTTTTTTTTGTAATGTAACTTCCTACAATAAAAAATTGATTGGATTAAAAAAAAAAAAAAAAAAAAAAAGCAGATCACAGACGGCACAAAACTAAAGTCATTTCAAATGTCAACTTTCTGGCTTTAAGAAACTCTAAAAAAAAATAATGAAAACATAATGTGCTACCCAGAAACTGTTACTTTTTAAGACCAAACAGGGGAAAAAATTATGGAATCACTTAATGAGGAAAAAATTATGGAATCACCCTGTAAATTTTCATTCCCAAACCTAACACCTGCATCAAATAAGATCTGCTCTTTAGTCTGCATCTAAAAAAGAGCGATCACACCTTGGAGAGCTGTTGCACCAAGTGGACTGACATGAATCATGGCTCCAACACAAGAGATGTCAATTGAAACAAAGGAGAAGATTATCAAACGCTTAAAAGAGGGTAAATATTCCAGGTGTAATACACGTAGTATTGCTTGTGGTCAAGAAAAGCCTACTTAGGAATTGGCTGATAAGACCGACACCGAGAAATACAGAAATAGTTGATACCCTAAAAACAATAATGATGTACGACAAACTGGATTCGGAGAAACATAAGGAGAAGTCCACTAAAAGATTCTTCAAAAAGTGGAGAACATTTATTCAGCAAAGCTTCACACAAACGGAAATCACCTAGTTAATTAAAGCATTTGAACACACGTCTTGGTATTGTTTGCAAGACACTGCAGGGACACTAGGGACACTGAAGATGGGGAGCATCCAAAGCACCAACTGAATTGAACAAATATGTTAGTTTGTTAAGTTAAAGTAAATTATTGTTAAAGTAAATTATTGTTAAGATAATTCTATGGAGATGAAATTGTTGTGACAATGAAAAAGAAAATGATGTAACAGAAGCATTGTACGATCCGGAGAAATTTTATGGAATGTAACAACATGTTCTCTTGTTGATAATATGTGCTTGCTGACATCAAATAAAATATGTTTTTAAAAAAAAAAAAGAGGGTAAATCATCACGCAATGTTGCAAAAGATGTTGATTGTTCACAGCTGTGTCTAAAATCTGGACCAGATACAAACAACATGGGAAGGTTGTTAAAGGCAAACATACTGGTAGTTGAAGGAAGACATCAAAGCGTCAAGACTTAAACTTAAAGCAATATGTCTCCAAAAGAGGAAATGCACAACAAAACAAATGAGGAACCAAGGGGAGGAAACGAGTCAATGTCTGTGACCAAACTGTAAGAAACCGCCTAAAGGAAATGGGATTTACAAACAGAAAAGCTAAACAATATAAAGATGACTGCCTGAAGAGAACATGTAAATTTCCACAGTCATTGATGATATGGGGCTGCATGTCAGGTAAAGGCACTGGGGAGATGGCTGTCATTACATGTTCAATAAATGCCCAAGTTTACTTTGCAATTTTGGACACTTTTATTATCCCATCAATTAAATGGATATTTGGGGATGATGAAATCATTTATCAAGATGATAATGCATCCTGCCATAGAGCAAAAACTGTGAAAACAGTTCTTGAATGAAGACACATAAAGTCAATGTCATGGCTGCAAATAGTCCGGATCTCAATCCAATTGCAAATCTTTGGTAGAAGTTGAATAAAATGGTCCATGACAAGGCTCCAACCTGCAAAGCTGATCTGGCAACAGCAATCAGAGAACGCTGGAGCCAGATTGATGAAGAGAACTGTTTGTCACCCATTAAGCCTCAGAGACTGCAAGCTGTTATAAAAGCCAGAGGTGGTGCAACAACATTCTAGTGATGTATTACAGGAGGGTTAGTTTGTTTGTTTTTCATGATTCCATAATGTTTTCCTCATAATTGAGTGAGTCCATAATTTTTCTCCCTGTTTGGTCTTGAAAAGTAACCGTTACTGGCTGCACATTATGTTTTCATGATTTTTTTTACTGTTTCTTAACCCCATTACGACCGCGTTACGTTTTAAAACGGCACTAAAAAAGGGTACTTATTCCTTTCTGCCGTTTTAAAACGGCGGTCGGAAAAAAGGATCTAGCGCCCCCCAGAGTCAGAAAATTTCCGGGGTCTCAGCTGCCGGGGGTAGCTGAGACCCTGGAGATCATGATTCGGGCCGGTTTTTCCGGTCCCCGCTCACCTGATGACCGGTATACACCGTATACCGATCATCAAGTTATAGTAAATGACCGCGCCGGTAAAAAATCATTTATCTCCCATCTGGCATGATCAAACATGCCAGATGGGAGATAAATCTTTTTCCCGGTTCCCTCCGGTCCCCTCGGTATCCCCAAAGTGCCCACCCGACCCCCAACCCCCTCCCGAAAATCCAAGATGGCCGCGCGCATCGGAGAGCACAGCAGCGCGCCGGCCGCATTTACAGTGTTCCTATGGTTTCTGTCGTATGTGCCATAACACATACGACAGAAACCTGCTCCCCAGGCCCTGCCGGGTCCCCCCCTACCCCCCCTGGTGTCCCCCGGTGTCATACATACCGGAGCGCTGATCCCCCGCGGCCCCCTCCTCCGGCTCCTTCTCTGCAGACTCCGGTCACATGTGCCGAGCAGATGACAGCTTCCTGTGTTCAGAGACGCTGGCTGCTGCTCAGCACTGTGCAGCTGTGACCCAGGGAGGGTGGGTGCAGATTCTTTGCACCCACTCTCCTCAAATGGAGGGTCTGCCCTCCTAGAAAATGGGGGATACGTTCCCTGAACGTGTCCCCCATATTCTAGAAGGTCCAGAGGCGACGTGGGACGTCCAAATGGATTATAGTGGATTTTTTTTTTCTTTTCAATAAATTGGTCAATCAGGGAATGTTTTGGGGAGTGTTTTTTCAAATAATTTTTTTTTTGTTGTCAATTTTTTTTCTTATTACTGTCAATTAGTTATGTCGGGTATCTGATAGACGCCGTGACATAACTAATTGCTGGGCTTGATGCCAGGTGACATTACACACCTGGTATCAACCCCATTCATTACCCCGTTAGCCAACGCACCAGGGCGCGGGATGAGCTGGGGCGAAGCGCCAGAATTGGCGCATCTAATGGATGCGCCACTTCTGGGGCGGCTGCGGCCTGCTATTTTTAGGCTGGGAAGAGTCCAATAACCATGGCTCTTCCCATCCTGAAAATACCAGACCCCAGCTGTCAGCTTCACCTTGGCTGGTGATCTAATTTGGGGGGACCCCACGTTTGTTTGTTTTTTTTAATTATTTATTTATAAATAATTAAAAAAAAAAAAAAACAGCTTGGGGAGCCCTCCAAATTGATCACCAGACAAGATGAAGCTGTCAGCTGTGGTTTGCAGGCTACAGCTGTCTGCTTTACCCTAGCTGGCTATCAAAAATAGGGGGGACCCCACGTCATTTATTTTAATTATTTTATTTTTTTTTGGGCTAAATACAAGGCTAGGCATCCTTTAGTGTCACATGAAAGGCACTAAAGGGCGCCAGCTTAGAATATGCAGGGGGGTGGGACGTTATATATGTTTGACATCTATCCATTCATCCACTGTAGCATTTTACGCTGTGTGCCCACAATCAGGGTTTGCAGCGTTTTGGGCGCAGAGTGTTTTCCCTGCGTCCATAACGCTGCGTTGTGCAGTAGAAGCACAGTGGCAGGATTTTTAGAAATCCCGTGCCCACTGTGTTTCTTTTCTCCGCAGCATAAACCGACCTGTGGCGCAGCTTCCCGAGCCTCAGCATGTCAATTTATGCTGCGGAGATGAGTGTTCTTTGCAGGTAGAATAGAACTAAAGTCCACAGCAGCCTGAACCCAAATCGTGGGCATGGGCAGCTGCGTTCTCCCGTGGACAACACTCACATTTCTGCAGGAGGCTGACACTGGGTACTAGACGCCGTGTCGCTGGATCATGGCCACATAGCCTAAAGGCTACTTTACACGCTGCGATATCGGTCCCGATATCGCTAGTGTGGGTACCCGCCCCCATCTGTTGTGCGACACGGGCAAATCGCTGCCCGTGCCGCACAACATCGCGCAGACGCATCACACATACTTACCTGCCCGGCGACGTCGCTGTGACCGGCGAACCGCCTCCTTTCTAAGGGGGCGGTCCGTGTGGCGTCACAGTGACGTCACTGAGCGGCCGCCCAATAGAAGCGGAGGGGCGGAGATGAGTGGCCGGAACATCCCGCCCACCTCCTTCCTTCCTCATAGCGGCCGGGAGGCAGGTAAGGAGAGGTTCCTCGTTCCTGCGGCGTCACACATAGCGATGTGTGCTGCCGCAGGAGCGACGAACTACATCGTTACTGCTGCAGTAACGATAATCGAGAATGGACCCCCATGTCACCGATGAGCGATTTTGCACGTTTTTGCAACGATGTAAAATCGCTCATCGGTGTCACACGCAGCAACATCGCTAATGCGGCCGGATGTGCGTCACCAATTCCGTGACCCTAACGACTCCGCATTAGCGATGTCGCAGCGTGTAAAGCCCCCTTAACAGTGAGAAATTTGTTGCTACAGCAACATTTTTGTGAAGTACCTGTGGATTCAAAATGCTTACTATACTCCTGAATAAAATCCTTGAGGGGTCCAGTTTCCAAAATGAGGTCACTTGTGGGGGGTTTCTGATGTATAGGTACCCAAGGGGCCCTGCTAATGTGACATGGTGCGCGCAATTTACTTCAACTTTTCCAAAATTCAAATGGTGCTCCTTCCATTCCAAGCCCTCCCATTTATCCAAACAAAGGTTTTTGGCCACATGTGGGGTATCCCTGCGCTCACAAGAAATTAGATAACAACCTGTGGGGTACACGTTTTGTTGTTGCCTCTTGAAAAAGTGAAAAATGTGTCGCTAAATCAACATTTTTGTGAAAAAAATGAAAATTTCAATATGGCAACCTAAGCTTATCAAATTCTGTGAAGTATTCGTGGATTCAAAATGCTCAATATACACCTAGATTAAAGCCTTGAGGGGTCTTATTTCCAGAATGGGGTCACTTGTGGGGGACCTCCACTGCTTAGGCACCTCAGGGGCTCTCCTAATGCAACATGGCGTCCGCTATTGATTCCAGCCAATTTTGCAGTCAAACTGCACTCCTTCTCTTCTGAGCCCTGTAGTGTGCCCAAACAGTTGATTTCCACCACATACAAGATATCAACAAACTCAGGAGAAATTGCGCAATAAATTTCATGGTGATTTATTTCCTGTTACCCTTGTGAAAAAAAAAGCTACCTGGTTGAAGTAACAATTTTGTGGTAAAATTTTATTTTTTTATTTTCATGGCTCAACGTTATAAACTTCTGTAAAGCACCTGGAGGTTCAGGGTACTCACCAAACATCAAGATAAATTCCTTGAGGGGCCTAGTTTCCAATATGGGGTCACTTGTGGTGTTTTTTTGCTGTTTACGTACCTTAGGGGTCCTCCAAATGCGACATGGTGCCTGCAATCTTTTTCAGCCAAATTTCCTTTCCAAAATTCAAATATTGCTCCTTCCGTTCCAAGCCCTCCCATTTCTCCAAACAAAGGTTTCAGACCACAAGTGAGGTATCACCGCGCTCATAAAAAAGTGGGTAACAAACGTTGGGGTCAAATTTTTGGAATTACCTCTTGAAAAAGTGAAAAAATTGATGCTAAAGCAACATTTTTGAGAAAAAAATGAAAATTTTCAATGTGACAACGTAACGTTATCAAAATCTGTGAAGTACTTGTGGATCCAAAATGCTCACTATACCCCTAGATAGAAGCCTTAAGGGGTCTAGTTTCCAAAATGGTGTCACTTGTGAGGGGTTTCTGCTGTTTAGGTACCTTAGCGGACATGTAAATGCAACATGGTGCCCGCAATCTATTTCAGCCAAATTTGCTTTCCAAAATTCAAATATTGCTCCTTCTGTTCCGAGCCCTCCCATTTGTCCAAACAAAGGTTTCTGACCACATGTGGGGTATTGGCGCGTTCATAAGAAAGTGGGTAACAAGTTTTGGGGTTCATTTTGTTGTGTTATTTCTTCTAAAAGTGAATAAATTTGGGGTAGAGCAACATTTTAGGTAAAATTTTATTTTTTGCTTTTTTCATTCCACTTTGCTTTAGTTCCTGTGAAGCACCTGAAGGGTTAATAAACTTCTTGGATATGGTTTTGAGTACTTTGAGGGGTGCTGTTTTGAGAATGGTGTCACTTTTAGGTATTTTCTGTCACTTAGGCCTCTCAAAGTCACTTCAAATGTGATATGGTCCCTAAAAAAATGGTTTTGTGAATTTTGTTGAAAAAATGGGAAATTGCAGATGAACTTTGACCCCTTCTAACTTCCTAACCCCAAAACATTTTGTTTCAGAAATTGCGCTAATGTAAAGTAGACATGTGGGAAATGTTATTTCTTCAGCGCTCTATTGGGAGACCCAGACGATTGGGGTATAGCTACTGCCCTCTGGAGGCCACACAAAGCACTACATTAAAAGTGCAAGGCCCCTCCCCCTCTGGCTATACCCCCCCCGTGGTATCACGGGTTCTCCAGTTTTAGCTTTGTGTGCGAAGGAGGTCAGACATTCCATGCATAGCTCCACAGATTTTAGTCAGCAGTAGCTGCTGACTATTTCGGATGGAAGAAAAGAGGACACATATAGTGTCCCCAGCATGCTCCCTTCTCACCCCTGGATGGTGTTGTAAGGTTGAGGTACCTATTGCTGGTACAGGGCTGGAGCCTGATATGCTGTTTTCCTTCCACATCCCCTGGTAGGGCTCTGTGGAAGTGGGATCCTGCCGGCCTCTCAGCTCTGACGCCGGGCTCCATCCACAGACCCATTAGAACCTGATGGAGACGGAGCAGGAGTACGATCAGGGACAGGCCCTGCATCATACAGGTACTCTGTGTCCCCGGCAGGCACAGACACACTCCGGGCTGGCTAGGTGTTGTAGTGCGCCGGGGACCGCAACGTTGGAGCTAGTGTCCCTACAGATTACTGGGGGATTGTTTGTGTATGGGAACGCAGCGCCGACCCCCTCTGGACCGGGCGGCGCTGCTGTGACTTGTGGTGCGCCGGGGATCCGCCGTCCGCACTTTTACGGCGGCGGCGGTTATAAATTGAGTCCCCGGCTTTTTGGGCCTAGGACGCCGGCAGCTCCGATTCGTTCCCGCCCCCACCCTGTCATTCAGGGTAGGGGAGAGACGCTGTTCGCTAGCAGCGACGAGGGCTGGAGCCTGATTTACATGCTCCAGCCCTCACACTAGGCACAGAGGGAAGCAGGCTTCCCGCTCTTGGCCAGGAACGCCCAGGGCCCGCCCCCCTTCTCTCTCAGGACGCCGGCAGCCATTACATGCAGTCTGGCTGGAGGAAGGACGCAAGGCTCTGGGAGACCTGGACTAGGGGCTATCTGGCGAACACACACCCGCTTTTTAAGCGGGCGGTAAGCGATTTTTCTGTGCTGGTCCCTCTAGTGCCTCACGGTGTATTGGTGTACTGTGTAGGATATAGAGATATTGTATTTCTTGCACTGTAAGGTCGCTTCTGGCTGCATCTCCCAGATCACTCTGTGGAAGCAACAACATGCCATCCTCAAAACGCAAGGCTGCCAAGGCTAGGGCTGTGTATACTGCGTGTGCTGCATGTGGGGCTAATCTACCAGCAGGCTCCGATGACCCCCATTGTGTGCAATGCTCCGACCCGGTGCTGCTTCGCCAGCCGGAGTCAGGAGGGAGAGTGACCCAGGCTGAGACGCCTGTAAGTCCTGCCCCGGTGACAGGGACAGACTTTGCAGTTTTTGCTGATAATATGTCTGTCTCTATGGCAAAAATACTTGAAACCTTGCAATCTATGCATGGGGCTCAGTCTTTGGGCACGGCGAGGCCTCTGTCCTCAGGTCCCCCTCACTTGGAATTAATCCAGCCCACAGGGGAGTCCCCGGCTTCACAGGCCGAGGATTATGAGTCAGATGATAGCCCCAGCCACCCTAAGAGCTCGCTGGGAAAGACCCTCGACGTCATCACACTGCTCAGGGTCTCAGCGCAATCAGTCTCCCTGTGATGTGTCTGATGAGAGTGATCAGGAATCCATTCCTGGAACCCCTCTCAACCTGGATACCCCTGATGGGGATGCCATGGTAAACGACCTTATCTCAGCCATCAATAGGCTGTTGGATATTTCTCCCCCAGCCCCTTCAGCAGAAGAGGCGGCTGCGGAGCAGGAGAAGTTTCGTTTCCTTTATCCCAAGCGTAAATTGAGTGCTTTGTTGGATCACGCTGACTTCAGAGAATCAATCCAGAAGCACGACGCTCACCCAGAAAGGCGTTTCTCTAAACGATCTAAAGATACGCGTTTCCCTTTCCCCCCTGAGGTGGTCAAGCGCTGGACACAGTGTCCAAAGGTAGACCCCCCGATTTCCAAACTCGCAGCTAGGTCCATAGTTGCAGTGGAGGATGGCGCTTCACTTAAAGATGCCAATGACAGACAGATGGACCTTTGGTTAAAATCTGTCTATGAAGCTATCGGCGCGTCGTTTGCTCCGGCATTCGCAGCCGTATGGGCACTCCAGGCTATTTCAGCTGGCTTAGCAAAAGTGGATGCTATCATACATCCAGCAGTGCCGCAAGTGGCGCACCTTACCACGCAGATGTCGGCGTTTGCGTCTTACGCTATCAATGCGGTCCTAGAATCTACCAGTCGCACCTCAATGGCGTCCGCCAATTCGGTAGTTTTGCGCAGAGCCTTGTGGTTAAAGGACTGGAAAGCAGATGCTGGTTCCAAAAAATGTTTAACCAGTTTGCCTTTATCTAGAGATAGACTGTTTGGCGAGCCATTGGCTGATATCATTAAGCAGTCTAAGGGTAAAGACTCCTCTTTACCACAACCCAGAACAACCAAACCTCAGCAGAAAAAGTGGCAGCAGAGGTTTCAGTCCTTTCGGGGTTCGGGCAAGACACCATTTACCTCGTACAAAGGGACTCAGAGGACGCAACGAAACTCAGATTCGTGGCGGGCTCACACGCGCCCCAAGAAAGCAAATGGAGGTACCGCTTCCAAAGCGGCTACCTCATGACTTCCAGCCCCCTCCCTCCGCATCGCCGGTCGGGGGCAGGCTCTCCCGCTTTTCCGGCATTTGGATGTCACAGGTCAAAGACCGGTGGGTGACGGACATTTTGTCTCGCGGGTACAGAATCGAGTTCAATTCTCGTCCTCCAGCTCGGTTCTTCAGAACCTCCCCACATCCAGACCGAGCAGATGCTCTGCTGCAGGCGGTGGGCTCCCTAAGAGCGGAAGGAGTGGTGATCCCAGTCCCTCCTCAGGAACAAGGGCAAGGGTTTTACTCCAATCTCTTTGTGGTTCCAAAAAAGGACGGCTCGTTCCGTCCTGTTCTGGACCTAAAACGGCTCAACAAACATGTGCACGCCAGGAAGTTCCGGATGGAAACCCTGCGTTCTGTCATTGCCTCAATGTCCAGAGGAGACTTCCTTGCCTCAATAGACATCAAAGATGCTTATCTCCACGTGCCAATTGCTACAGAACATCAACGTTTTCTACGTTTTGTGATAGGAGACGACCATTTTCAGTTCGTAGCTCTGCCATTTAGTCTGGCAACAGCCCCACGGGTCTTCACCAAGGTCATGGCGGCGGTGGTAGCAGTCTTGCACTCTCAGGGACACTCCGTGATCCCTTACCTAGACGATTTATTGGTCAAAGCTCCCTCTCAAGAGGCATGTCAGCACAGCCTGAATGCTACGCTGGAGACCCTACAGTCTTTCGGATGGATCATCAACTTTCCAAAGTCGATCCTATCACCGACTCAATCACTAACGTATCTTGGCATGGAGTTTCATACTCTAGCAGCGATAGTGAAGCTTCCGCTGAACAAGCAGCGGTCACTACAGACAGGGGTGCAATCTCTTCTGCAGGGCCAGTTGCATCCCTTGCGGCGCCTCATGCATTTCCTAGGGAAGATGGTGGCAGCCATGGAAGCAGTTCCCTTTGCGCAGTTTCATCTGCGCCCACTTCAATGGGACATTCTCCGCCAATGGGACGGGAAGTCAACGTCCCTGGACAGGAAAGTCTCGCTTTCCCAGACGGCCAAGGACTCCCTACAATGGTGGCTCCTTCCCACCTCATTGTCTCAGGGAAGATCCTTCCTGCCCCCATCCTGGGCAGTAGTCACGACAGATGCGAGTCTGTCAGGGTGGGGAGCAGTATTTCTCCACCACAGGGCTCAGGGGACGCCAGAAAGTTGTAACTTGAAATTACTTTAGTTTTGTGCCGTCTGTGATCGGCTTTTTTTAAACAAAAGTAAACAACTGAATGAACATCCTCAGAGCCAGGTGAGGCCAGAATTTTTCCAAGGGGTTATATATCTATCTATATAAAAAAAAACCAAACGGTTTTGATGGTAAAACAATTTTTCATGCTTTTATCTTGATTTTTTTTTTAATATATATATTTATTCCCTTCTTGTTAGTAATACAGTTTTACAGTGCCTTGTGAAAGTATTCGGCCGCTTGAATTTTTCAACCTTTTTTGACATTTCAGGCAGCAAACCATAAAGATAAAAATTTTAATGTTCTAGTGAAGAATCAACAAGTGGACACAATTGTGCAGTTGAATGAAATTTATTGCTTCTTTTAAACTTTTTTAAAACATAAATAACTGAAAATTGGGGCGTGCAAACTCACTCCAGAAGTTGATTGAGGATCTCTGAATGATCCAATGTTGTTCTAAATGACTGATGATGATAAATATAATCCCCTGTGTGTAATCAAGTCTCCGTATAAATGCCCCTGCTCTGTGATAGTCTCAGTGTTCTGTTTAAAGCGCATATAGCAGTCATGGCGAACCTTTCACAGACCGAGTGACCAAACTGTAGCTCTAAACCCATTTTTTTTCCCGAAGTGCCAACCAATGCTATTATGTAAATAATTGATTTTAACCTTACCTTTGCAGTCTTCTCTACTCTTCAGCAGGGGGCATCACGCTCATGCTTACCACACATTGAAGCTGATCCCCTGCCCTGTCCAGACACAGCAGTTGGATTGATCTTTCTGGAAAAAATTGCAGCATATTAGACAGAGATTTTATCATGGAACGCAATCAGATGTCACCCTGTAATCCACATCTACATTTCAAAGTGTGAACATCCTGAAATCCCATAGAGACGTGCGAGTTGCTCCCCTCCCCCTTCATTGTGTAGTTATGTCCCCCTTCCTGTGCCCTGTCCTGGTAAACATGTCCCCCCCCCATCCTGATATATATTTCCCACATTCTGGTATATTTGTCCCCATCATGGACCGGTCCTGGTAAATGTACCCCATTCTGGTAAATGTACCCCATCCTGGTAAATATACCCCATCCTGGTAAATGTCCTCCATTCTGGTAAATGTACCCCATCCTGGTAAATATACCCCATCATTGTAAATGTATCCCATCCTGGCACGTTCCCACATCCTGGTAAATGTCCCCTTTCCTGGTAAACGTACGCCATCCTGGTAAATGTACCCCATCCTGGTAAATGTCACCCTTCCTGCTAAATGTTCCCCATCGTGGCATTTTTCCTCATCCTGGCATGTTCATGTACCCCCATCCTGGCTTGTTTCTCCCCATCCTGGTAAATATATCCCCCATCCTGGTAAATGTATCCCCCATCCTGGTAAATGTACCCCTTCTTGCTAAATGTACCCCATCCTGGCATGTTTCCCCCCATCCTTGCATGTTTCCCCCATCCTTGCATGTTTCCCCCATCTTTGCAGCCATGTTTCTCCCCATCCTTGCAGCCAAGTTTCCCCCCATTCTTGCATGTTTCCCCCATCCTTGCAGCCATGTTTCCCCCATCCTTGCAGCCATGTTTCCCTCCATCTTTGCACGTTTCCTCCATCTTTGCACGTTTCTTCCATCCTTGCAGCCATGTTTGCCCCGTGCTCTGTTTGCCCCGTGCTCTGTTTGCCCCGTGCTCTGTATGTATGCCCTGTGCTCTGTTTGCCCCGTGCTGTGTATGCCCTGTGCTCTGTTTGTTTGCCCCGTGCTCTGCTTGCCCCGTGCTCTGTTTGTTTGAACCATGCTATGTTTGCCCCGTGCTCCCATGTTTGCCCCGTGCTCTCCATGTTCCCCCCCGTACTGGCACTGGCCCCCACACCTTGGCACAGCCGCACACAGCTTTTAAAAATAAAAATCTCACCTTCCAGCACCGCTCCACTGCTGCGCGCCGCTGGGACATCAGTCAGTTCAGTTCCCGCGCGGCCACAAGACGCCGGCGCCGCCTACTGACGCTCCTCCATCTCCTAGGCAACAGGCCTGCGGTCCAGGAGAGGAGCAGTGTCAGAGGGAGGAGAAATGTCTCATCTGCTAAACACCAATTTGAACTGCCGACGCGATCACACCAACAGTTCAAAGTGGATCAGTGTGGTGACAGCACGCGTGCCAGCAAAAAGGGCTCTGCGTGCCCAGTCTGGCACGCGTGCCATAGGTTCACCATCACTGGCATATAGCATCATGAAGACCAAGGAACACCTCAGGCAGGTCCGTGATACTATTGTGGAGAAGTTTAAAGCCGGATCTGGTTACAAATTTTTTTCCAAAACTTTAAACATCACAAGGAGCACTGTGCAAGCGATCATATTGAAATGGAAGGAGCATCATACCACTGCAAATCTACCAACATCCGGCCGTCCATCCAAACTTTGATCTCAAACAAGGAAAAAACTGATCAGAGATGCAGCCAAGAGGCCCATGATCACTCTGGATGATCTGCAGAAATCTACAGTTGAGGTGGGAGAGTCTGTCAATAGGACAACAATCAGTCGTACACTGCACAAATATGGTCTTTATGGAAGAGTGGCAAGAAGAAAGCCATTTCTCAAAGATATCCATAAAAAAGTGTTATTTAAAGTTTTGCCACAAGCCACCTGGGAGACACCAAACATGTGGAAGAAGGTGCTCTGGTCAGAAGAAACCAAAATCGAACTATTTGGGCACAATGCCAAACGATATGTTTGGCGTAAAAGCAACACAGCTCATCACCCTGAACACACCATCCCCACTGTCAAACATGGTAGTGGCAGCATCATGGTTTAGGCCTGCTTTTCTTTAGCAGGGACAGGGAAGATGGTTAAAATTGATGGGAAGATGGATGGAACCAAATACAGGACCATTCTTGAAAAAAACTTGTTGGAGTCTGCAAAAGACCTGAGACTGGGACAGAGATTTGTCTTCCAACAAGACAATGATCCCAAACATAAATCAAAATCTACAATGGAATGGTTCACAAATAAACGTATCCAGGTGTTAGAATGGCCAAGTCACAGTCCAGACCTGAACCCAATTGAGAATCTGTGGAAAGAGCTGAAAACTGCTGTTCACAAACGCCTCCATCCAACCTCACTCAGCTCCAGCTGTTTACAAAGGAAGAATGGGCGAGAATTTCAGCCTCTCCATGTGCAAAGCTGATAGACACATGCCCCAAGAGACTGCAGCTGTAATCACAGCAAAAGGGGGCGCTACAAAGTATTAACTTAAAGGGGACGAATAATATTGCAGGACCCAATTTTCAGTTATTTTTTAAACAAGGTTAAAATAAGCAATACATTTCCTTCCACTTCACAATTGTGTCCCACTTGTTGATTCTTCACCAGAACATTAACATTTTTATCTTTATGTTTGAAGCCTGAAATGTGGGAAAAGGTTGAAAAATTCAAGGGAGCCAAATACTTTCCCAAGGCACTGTACATTTTGGCCAATATCTTGTAGTAGTGTTTCCATCCTGGTACTCATCTTTTAGTAATGTCCCTCATCCTGTTCCCTTTCTTGTTGCAATGTGCCCATCCTTGTCCGTATCATGTAGTAATGTGCCCCTTCCTTGTCTCCTTCCTGTAGTAATGTGTCCCATCATTGTCCCCTTTTACTAATGTGCCCATGAATGTCCTTTTCCTGTGGCAGTGTCACTTCCTGGCCCCCTGTTGTGCCATTCTACACACACACACACACACACACACACACTCACACTATTTTCACCTGTCCTCCATTCCCTCGACGTCCTCTTCCCTGCATCTTACGTCCCGCAGGCACGTGGAACCGGTAATGATCGCAGCCACTGTCATTGCTTATCTGAAATGCAAATTAATTTTTTCCCAGTGCTGCTCAGAATCAAGTACTCTGTGCACAGTTATTCCAGTTGCAGCCGCTGGCCAATCAGAGGCAAGCAGCTGAGATATGCGTCAGTTGCTTGCCAGTGATTGGCTGGCAGCTGCCTTTATGTTTTGCAGAGAGCTTGACTCTCCGCAGCACCAGCAAAATGTTCACCTGAAATAAATCGCTAACGGCCGCGGTCATTACCGGGTCTGCATGCCTGCGGGCCTCAAGGATCAGCCTGAGGGGCCGCATGTGTGCCGCGTGTTTGAGACCTCTCCCTTACTAGAGGATAAATCACACTTTATTGGATAAACATCTCATGAGAAGAGGATTTTTTTTCTTTGCACTGTTCACATTATTCATCCCAATTATTTCCGAATTTTTTTTTGGTTGTGAAGAACTGAAATTAGGCATTTGTTAAATATTCAGTATTAAGAGGTCACGTTTACTGAAATTAAAAGATTTTCCAACCCAAGATATCTTCATTGGCCAAGTTACAAGTTAAAGGGAATATATCATGTGGAAAAATGCTAATAACCTGCAGAATGGGGTTAATGCAGGTTATTAGCATTCTGTACAGGATCCGGCACATTAAACCTCGCTGCCCGGAGGGAATGAACTTTAAGCCCTGTGCGCACTAGAAAATGGAATTTTCTTAAGAAAATTCTGCAGGCACTGAAAGATTACCGCACCCGCGGTAAAAAAACGCACCGAAATCCGCATGCGTTATATTGTGTTTTGGTGCGGTTTTTCCGCGGGTTGGTACATGTGTTTTAATGCAATAAAGCACATTGAAAAAAAAAAAGGTCATTTTCTTTCTGATCTAGATAAATAGAGAAATAGATAGATAATGGGTGGATATAGATATATATAGAGAGAGAGAGAGAGACAGATAATGGATAGATAGATAAGTAAATAGATAATGGATGGGTAGATAGAAGCATAGATAGATGGATGATAGATAGATGGATAGATAATCAATTGATTGATCTGTCCTCTATGAATCAATAGATAGTCCCTGTGAGCACACACTGCATTTCTCACGAACGAGTGTGTTCATATTACCGACCGTGAGAAATGACCTGTAATTACCTCTGCAGTCTCGTTGCGAGGCTGCATTCAGTACTGTGTGTCAGTCGCGTCTGGATGCAATCGTGGGACGTCAATGGATTACGCCGGAGCTGTGTGTTGGGAGGTGTTAATAAAGGGGTGAAAGAGGGGGCTTTTTTGTGTTTTATTTAAAATAAAGGAATTTTCGTTGTGTGTGTTTATTCACTTTACTTACGGGTTAATCACGAAAGCTGTCTCATAGACGCTGCCATGATTAAGCCAGAACTTATTGGCAGCGATGCGCTGCTATTTAACTCCTTATTACCTGGATTGCATAACTGCAATCTGGAAGAGTCGGGGACACTCCGGGACTGTCGCATAATGGATGCACAGGTAGAAGAAAAGACCGGGTTTATGCCGCGCTGAAAACCACTGATGCGTGTAAATTAAAAGATTTCCTTTTTATTGGATAGTTCCTACGTGTTTCAGAGACATCCGTCTCCTTCCTCAGGAAAAGAAATCATATGATCATATGATCATATGATTTCTTTTCCTGAGGAAGGAGACGGATGTCTCTGAAACACGTAGGAACTATCCAATAAAAAGGAAATCTTTTAATTTACACGCATCAGTGGTTTTCAGCGCGGCATAAACCCGGTCTTTTCTTCTACCTGTGTGATACAAAATTCCTCTCCCGGGGCTGCAGCTAAACCACCAGGCACTCACAGGCTATCATAAGGGGTTGTGACTGGCACAACCTCACCAGGTGAGTGCTTCTTTGTCTTGTTTGTCCACCCTCATACCGGGTAAGACCCTATTGCGCTTTTTTCCCCTTTACAGCATAATGGATGCGACAGTCCCGGGGCAGCTCCGGGCTAATATTCTCAGCTGTGGGGGAAGGGGGGTGGGCATTAACCCTGGCCCTCGCCCTCCCCAGCCTGAGAATACCGGGCCGCCGCTGTGTGTTTACCTCGGCTGGACGGTAAAAATACGGCGGAGCCCGCAGGTTTTTTTTTGTTTTTTTTTATTTTTATATGTACATTTGATTTGTATGTGTATTCTATATGTCTGTGTCTGTGTGTGAGTGTGATGTGTGTGTTCTATGTCTGTGTCTGTGATGTGTGTGTTTACTCTGTGCTCCGCTTCCTCTTCCTGTCATAATGACATCACTTCCCTGCAAAACGCAGGCAGTGATGAATAATATGTCCAGAAAAACGCAAAATCCCACAGGGAATAACGCAGGAAAACGCAATGAACCGCACAGAATTTGCTACCTGCGTTATTCCCTGCGGGATTTCACGATTACATTAGTCAATGGAGTGAAATCCCGCAGCTACCTGCGGAAATGAAGTGACATGCAACTGTTTTTGCTGCGGGAATCCCGCAGCAAAACATGCAGCTGTCAAAATCCGCATAGTGCGCACAGCATTTTTTTTTCCCATAGGATTTGCTGGTGAATCACTGCAGAGATGTTATGAACACTTTCTGCAGCGAAACATGCAGCAAATCCGCCGGAAATCCGCGGCAAAAAACGGCAAGTGCGCACAGGGCCTTAATCCTCCGGGCAGTGTTCTGGTTTCAGTTATGGAGGTGTTTTGTTTGTGAATGGAGGGTGTGGCTCCAGCCACTGCTCTGTCAGTCACTACATCGTGTGTGGCTACAGCTGGTCTGTCAGTGGGTATAGGGTGCGTGGCTACAGCTGCTCTGTTAGTGGGTATTGGTGGGCGTGGCTACTGCTGGTCTGTCAGTGGGTATAGAGGGCATGGCTACAGCTGCTCTGTCAGTCAGTGCAGGGGGCGTGGCTACAGCTGGTCTGTCAGTGGGTATAGAGGGCATGGCTACAGCTGCTCTGTCAGTCAGTGCAGGGGTCGTGGCTACAGCTGCTGTCACAGTGCAGGGGGCGTGGCTACACCTGCTCTTTCAGTGGGTATAGGGGGCGTGGCTGCAGCCGTCACTGTCAGTCAGTGCAGGGGTCGTGGCTACAGCTGCTGTCACAGTGCAGGGGGTGTGGCTACAGCTGCTCTTTCAGTGGGTATAGGGGGCGTGGCTGCAGCCGTCACTCTGTCAGTCAGTGCAGGGGGCGTGGCTACAGCTGCTTTGTCAGTGGGTATAGAGGGCATGGCTACAATGTAAAATACAGTGACTTTTAATAAAAATGAGCTAAAATACTGCTATGCAGCGTGGCATAAAAAGCTCTGGGAGCGTTCATATGCGGCATACCAGTAGCTCCAGGACTTGTTTCCGACTCCCATGACCGGAAATGATGTATGTGGTTGGCAAAGTGGTGTCAAGTATGGATGACAGTGGCCTCATGTGCCGACCCTTATAATGTTAAACAGACCGCTACGGCAGGTATGCTGGGCATGTCAGCCCATTGGCGAGAATGGTTCTGGCCTGCATAATAGTAGCAAGGGCTATCTCAGGCGCTAACATGGTATATAGTGTATGTTAAGCAATAAAGGAATATGTGTACGATTGATGTTATAAAAGGCAGATCATATATAAACATTGAGTAGGGAGGAGGAAAGTTGGGACACAGGGTGGGGGAGGAAAAAAAAAAGTAAATTAACAGAAAGGTAAAAGGTTAGAGGAAAACGGAGGGGAATGAAGGAAAAAATGGAGAAAGGAAGGCAAATAGAAAAGGGGGGAAAAGAGGGAAGTAGGGAAAAAGTGAGGAATTGTGAGATGGGGAAAGGCATAGGGAAAAGGGTAAATAGAGGTTGTTTGGGGGAGACTCGGGGGGGAATAAAGTGAGAGGGGAAGAGAGTGGAGAAAAAAAGGAGATATAGAGGAATTGCGATCTGGACCATCCAGGGTTGCTCGGCACTCATCAGTTTCATCATGAATCTTCATGTCTGCTGAGGCCACAGCAGGCATTTTTGCTGGTGAGCGCTGTTTATGGGCTGCTGAACGGGAGGTTTATGCACCTCTGCAGCCTCTAGAGGATCCTTCACCTTGAAGTTCCTGGACTCGAGCAGCTTCAGGTTCCGGTTTGCTGTTAGTAATGGGATTTCAGCAGCCTTCCTCATTCTGCTTTTATCTGCTTGAACATTTCTGTGCTATTTATCAGCCACAAATGTCTTCACAGTGCGATGATCACAGTTATGTTTTCGTGAAATAGCTAATGTTTTCATACTATGTCCTGGCTATGCACTGTGGGCTGCCATTAACTCCTTTTAGCCCGATTGCCAACACACCATGGTTTTCATACCATGTCCTGGCTAAGCACTATGTCATGCTTTTCGGCAGCAGAGATTCTTTTTCTTTCCCATATTGCTTGAAACCTGTGGCTACGAAATAATGTGGAACGTCCTCAATGGACTAAGTAATTATCGTGAGACCAGGCTGTCCTTACATCTCGCACTCAGCTGTTCTGGGCTGGCCCTTTTGCTTATGATTGGTCCGCATCATACAGGTATAAGTAGGACACGCCCCCAGTGAAATCTCTCCGATAGCGCCCACTTGGATATAGCAAATGTTAACGCCTTAGACGACAAATACTTTTATTGCCAATATCTCTGCAATGGAAAGGAAGCTGAAAACAAAAGTTTGATTCCACTCTACAGCTACGATTACATTTTGTGTCCAATTCAACATGTAAAATTTGGTGACCTGAAATCTTTTCTGTCGGAAAAAGAAATATAAAGAAGTTAAATAATGTAATTGCATAAATCTGTACAGCCTTACATTAATACTTTGGTGATGTCCCCTTTGAATTTCTGTCACATTCAGTCTTTTTGGGTCAGGGTCTATCATCTCTAGAATCACTGATCTTTGCCCCCTCCTCTCCCTCTGGCAGATTGCGGGGGTCTCCTGTCTACAGCGCCCTCTTCAGGTCAACACAGATTTCCCCTTGAAACAACAAAGAGCCAGCACCAATGTGCACTAAGGCATCAAATATTCCAAACTGCATTATAAAAATTTTTTTTAAGATTTTTGGCAAAAAATTGCAATTTCTTGAGCTGCTTCGCCACGTCACGGCAAATCTCATTTGAAGCAGTCCTACACTAAAATATTTTTATAAAATGTGCCATGCGGCCTCACATATAAATAGCAGAACTGCTCTCAGCAGCACTCACCTGGTCTATTGCAGTCCCGTACCCATGACTGAGTCACGGTTGTGGGCGGGACAGGTCCAAGCAAATGCTGCATGAAGTATATATATAGCCTGTGGACAAAGCCTGATGACCCAATGTGAACAGTCACCAAACGCCAAAATCTATACAGATGGAATACATCCCAAATTGGGGTGCATAGCAAGGTGGAGGTCAACCACCGACCAATTCAACAAAGAAACAACAAAGAGCCAGCACCAATGTGCACTAAGGCATCAAATATTCCAAACTGCATTATAAAAATTTTTTTTAAGATTTTTGGCAAAAAATTGCAATTTCTTGAGCTGCTTCGCCACGTCACGGCAAATCTCATTTGAAGCAGTCCTACACTAAAATATTTTTATAAAATGTGCCATGCGGCCTCACATATAAATAGCAGAACTGCTCTCAGCAGCACTCACCTGGTCTATTGCAGTCCCGTACCCATGACTGAGTCACGGTTGTGGGCGGGACAGGTCCAAGCAAATGCTGCATGAAGTATATATATAGCCTGTGGACAAAGCCTGATGACCCAATGTGAACAGTCACCAAACGCCAAAATCTATACAGATGGAATACATCCCAAATTGGGGTGCATAGCAAGGTGGAGGTCAACCACCGACCAATTCAACAAAGAAACAACAAAGAGCCAGCACCAATGTGCACTAAGGCATCAAATATTCCAAACTGCATTATAAAAAATTTTTTTAAGATTTTTGGCAAAAAATTGCAATTTCTTGAGCTGCTTCGCCACGTCACGGCAAATCTCATTTGAAGCAGTCCTACACTAAAATATTTTTATAAAATGTGCCATGCGGCCTCACATATAAATAGCAGAACTGCTCTCAGCAGCACTCACCTGGTCTATTGCAGTCCCGTACCCATGACTGAGTCACGGTTGTGGGCGGGACAGGTCCAAGCAAATGCTGCATGAAGTATATATATAGCCTGTGGACAAAGCCTGATGACCCAATGTGAACAGTCACCAAACGCCAAAATCTATACAGATGGAATACATCCCAAATTGGGGTGCATAGCAAGGTGGAGGTCAACCACCGACCAATTCAACAAAGAAACAACAAAGAGCCAGCACCAATGTGCACTAAGGCATCAAATATTCCAAACTGCATTATAAAAATTTTTTTTAAGATTTTTGGCAAAAAATTGCAATTTCTTGAGCTGCTTCGCCACGTCACGGCAAATCTCATTTGAAGCAGTCCTACACTAAAATATTTTTATAAAATGTGCCATGCGGCCTCACATATAAATAGCAGAACTGCTCTCAGCAGCACTCACCTGGTCTATTGCAGTCCCGTACCCATGACTGAGTCACGGTTGTGGGCGGGACAGGTCCAAGCAAATGCTGCATGAAGTATATATATAGCCTGTGGACAAAGCCTGATGACCCAATGTGAACAGTCACCAAACGCCAAAATCTATACAGATGGAATACATCCCAAATTGGGGTGCATAGCAAGGTGGAGGTCAACCACCGACCAATTCAACAAAGAAACAACAAAGAGCCAGCACCAATGTGCACTAAGGCATCAAATATTCCAAACTGCATTATAAAAATTTTTTTTAAGATTTTTGGCAAAAAATTGCAATTTCTTGAGCTGCTTCGCCACGTCACGGCAAATCTCATTTGAAGCAGTCCTACACTAAAATATTTTTATAAAATGTGCCATGCGGCCTCACATATAAATAGCAGAACTGCTCTCAGCAGCACTCACCTGGTCTATTGCAGTCCCGTACCCATGACTGAGTCACGGTTGTGGGCGGGACAGGTCCAAGCAAATGCTGCATGAAGTATATATATAGCCTGTGGACAAAGCCTGATGACCCAATGTGAACAGTCACCAAACGCCAAAATCTATACAGATGGAATACATCCCAAATTGGGGTGCATAGCAAGGTGGAGGTCAACCACCGACCAATTCAACAAAGAAACAACAAAGAGCCAGCACCAATGTGCACTAAGGCATCAAATATTCCAAACTGCATTATAAAAATTTTTTTTAAGATTTTTGGCAAAAAATTGCAATTTCTTGAGCTGCTTCGCCACGTCACGGCAAATCTCATTTGAAGCAGTCCTACACTAAAATATTTTTATAAAATGTGCCATGCGGCCTCACATATAAATAGCAGAACTGCTCTCAGCAGCACTCACCTGGTCTATTGCAGTCCCGTACCCATGACTGAGTCACGGTTGTGGGCGGGACAGGTCCAAGCAAATGCTGCATGAAGTATATATATAGCCTGTGGACAAAGCCTGATGACCCAATGTGAACAGTCACCAAACGCCAAAATCTATACAGATGGAATACATCCCAAATTGGGGTGCATAGCAAGGTGGAGGTCAACCACCGACCAATTCAACAAAGAAACAACAAAGAGCCAGCACCAATGTGCACTAAGGCATCAAATATTCCAAACTGCATTATAAAAATTTTTTTTAAGATTTTTGGCAAAAAATTGCAATTTCTTGAGCTGCTTCGCCACGTCACGGCAAATCTCATTTGAAGCAGTCCTACACTAAAATATTTTTATAAAATGTGCCATGCGGCCTCACATATAAATAGCAGAACTGCTCTCAGCAGCACTCACCTGGTCTATTGCAGTCCCGTACCCATGACTGAGTCACGGTTGTGGGCGGGACAGGTCCAAGCAAATGCTGCATGAAGTATATATATAGCCTGTGGACAAAGCCTGATGACCCAATGTGAACAGTCACCAAACGCCAAAATCTATACAGATGGAATACATCCCAAATTGGGGTGCATAGCAAGGTGGAGGTCAACCACCGACCAATTCAACAAAGAAACAACAAAGAGCCAGCACCAATGTGCACTAAGGCATCAAATATTCCAAACTGCATTATAAAATTTTTTTTAAGATTTTTGGCAAAAAATTGCAATTTCTTGAGCTGCTTCGCCACGTCACGGCAAATCTCATTTGAAGCAGTCCTACACTAAAATATTTTTATAAAATGTGCCATGCGGCCTCACATATAAATAGCAGAACTGCTCTCAGCAGCACTCACCTGGTCTATTGCAGTCCCGTACCCATGACTGAGTCACGGTTGTGGGCGGGACAGGTCCAAGCAAATGCTGCATGAAGTATATATATAGCCTGTGGACAAAGCCTGATGACCCAATGTGAACAGTCACCAAACGCCAAAATCTATACAGATGGAATACATCCCAAATTGGGGTGCATAGCAAGGTGGAGGTCAACCACCGACCAATTCAACAAAGAAACAACAAAGAGCCAGCACCAATGTGCACTAAGGCATCAAATATTCCAAACTGCATTATAAAAAATTTTTTTAAGATTTTTGGCAAAAAATTGCAATTTCTTGAGCTGCTTCGCCACGTCACGGCAAATCTCATTTGAAGCAGTCCTACACTAAAATATTTTTATAAAATGTGCCATGCGGCCTCACATATAAATAGCAGAACTGCTCTCAGCAGCACTCACCTGGTCTATTGCAGTCCCGTACCCATGACTGAGTCACGGTTGTGGGCGGGACAGGTCCAAGCAAATGCTGCATGAAGTATATATATAGCCTGTGGACAAAGCCTGATGACCCAATGTGAACAGTCACCAAACGCCAAAATCTATACAGATGGAATACATCCCAAATTGGGGTGCATAGCAAGGTGGAGGTCAACCACCGACCAATTCAACAAAGAAACAACAAAGAGCCAGCACCAATGTGCACTAAGGCATCAAATATTCCAAACTGCATTATAAAAATTTTTTTTAAGATTTTTGGCAAAAAATTGCAATTTCTTGAGCTGCTTCGCCACGTCACGGCAAATCTCATTTGAAGCAGTCCTACACTAAAATATTTTTATAAAATGTGCCATGCGGCCTCACATATAAATAGCAGAACTGCTCTCAGCAGCACTCACCTGGTCTATTGCAGTCCCGTACCCATGACTGAGTCACGGTTGTGGGCGGGACAGGTCCAAGCAAATGCTGCATGAAGTATATATATAGCCTGTGGACAAAGCCTGATGACCCAATGTGAACAGTCACCAAACGCCAAAATCTATACAGATGGAATACATCCCAAATTGGGGTGCATAGCAAGGTGGAGGTCAACCACCGACCAATTCAACAAAGAAACAACAAAGAGCCAGCACCAATGTGCACTAAGGCATCAAATATTCCAAACTGCATTATAAAAAATTTTTTTAAGATTTTTGGCAAAAAATTGCAATTTCTTGAGCTGCTTCGCCACGTCACGGCAAATCTCATTTGAAGCAGTCCTACACTAAAATATTTTTATAAAATGTGCCATGCGGCCTCACATATAAATAGCAGAACTGCTCTCAGCAGCACTCACCTGGTCTATTGCAGTCCCGTACCCATGACTGAGTCACGGTTGTGGGCGGGACAGGTCCAAGCAAATGCTGCATGAAGTATATATATAGCCTGTGGACAAAGCCTGATGACCCAATGTGAACAGTCACCAAACGCCAAAATCTATACAGATGGAATACATCCCAAATTGGGGTGCATAGCAAGGTGGAGGTCAACCACCGACCAATTCAACAAAGAAACAACAAAGAGCCAGCACCAATGTGCACTAAGGCATCAAATATTCCAAACTGCATTATAAAAATTTTTTTTTAAGATTTTTGGCAAAAAATTGCAATTTCTTGAGCTGCTTCGCCACGTCACGGCAAATCTCATTTGAAGCAGTCCTACACTAAAATATTTTTATAAAATGTGCCATGCGGCCTCACATATAAATAGCAGAACTGCTCTCAGCAGCACTCACCTGGTCTATTGCAGTCCCGTACCCATGACTGAGTCACGGTTGTGGGCGGGACAGGTCCAAGCAAATGCTGCATGAAGTATATATATAGCCTGTGGACAAAGCCTGATGACCCAATGTGAACAGTCACCAAACGCCAAAATCTATACAGATGGAATACATCCCAAATTGGGGTGCATAGCAAGGTGGAGGTCAACCACCGACCAATTCAACAAAGAAACAACAAAGAGCCAGCACCAATGTGCACTAAGGCATCAAATATTCCAAACTGCATTATAAAAATTTTTTTTTTTTTAAGATTTTTGGCAAAAAATTGCAATTTCTTGAGCTGCTTCGCCACGTCACGGCAAATCTCATTTGAAGCAGTCCTACACTAAAATATTTTTATAAAATGTGCCATGCGGCCTCACATATAAATAGCAGAACTGCTCTCAGCAGCACTCACCTGGTCTATTGCAGTCCCGTACCCATGACTGAGTCACGGTTGTGGGCGGGACAGGTCCAAGCAAATGCTGCATGAAGTATATATATAGCCTGTGGACAAAGCCTGATGACCCAATGTGAACAGTCACCAAACGCCAAAATCTATACAGATGGAATACATCCCAAATTGGGGTGCATAGCAAGGTGGAGGTCAACCACCGACCAATTCAACAAAGAAACAACAAAGAGCCAGCACCAATGTGCACTAAGGCATCAAATATTCCAAACTGCATTATAAAAATTTTTTTTAAGATTTTTGGCAAAAAATTGCAATTTCTTGAGCTGCTTCGCCACGTCACGGCAAATCTCATTTGAAGCAGTCCTACACTAAAATATTTTTATAAAATGTGCCATGCGGCCTCACATATAAATAGCAGAACTGCTCTCAGCAGCACTCACCTGGTCTATTGCAGTCCCGTACCCATGACTGAGTCACGGTTGTGGGCGGGACAGGTCCAAGCAAATGCTGCATGAAGTATATATATAGCCTGTGGACAAAGCCTGATGACCCAATGTGAACAGTCACCAAACGCCAAAATCTATACAGATGGAATACATCCCAAATTGGGGTGCATAGCAAGGTGGAGGTCAACCACCGACCAATTCAACAAAGAAACAACAAAGAGCCAGCACCAATGTGCACTAAGGCATCAAATATTCCAAACTGCATTATAAAATTTTTTTTAAGATTTTTGGCAAAAAATTGCAATTTCTTGAGCTGCTTCGCCACGTCACGGCAAATCTCATTTGAAGCAGTCCTACACTAAAATATTTTTATAAAATGTGCCATGCGGCCTCACATATAAATAGCAGAACTGCTCTCAGCAGCACTCACCTGGTCTATTGCAGTCCCGTACCCATGACTGAGTCACGGTTGTGGGCGGGACAGGTCCAAGCAAATGCTGCATGAAGTATATATATAGCCTGTGGACAAAGCCTGATGACCCAATGTGAACAGTCACCAAACGCCAAAATCTATACAGATGGAATACATCCCAAATTGGGGTGCATAGCAAGGTGGAGGTCAACCACCGACCAATTCAACAAAGAAACAACAAAGAGCCAGCACCAATGTGCACTAAGGCATCAAATATTCCAAACTGCATTATAAAAATTTTTTTTAAGATTTTTGGCAAAAAATTGCAATTTCTTGAGCTGCTTCGCCACGTCACGGCAAATCTCATTTGAAGCAGTCCTACACTAAAATATTTTTATAAAATGTGCCATGCGGCCTCACATATAAATAGCAGAACTGCTCTCAGCAGCACTCACCTGGTCTATTGCAGTCCCGTACCCATGACTGAGTCACGGTTGTGGGCGGGACAGGTCCAAGCAAATGCTGCATGAAGTATATATATAGCCTGTGGACAAAGCCTGATGACCCAATGTGAACAGTCACCAAACGCCAAAATCTATACAGATGGAATACATCCCAAATTGGGGTGCATAGCAAGGTGGAGGTCAACCACCGACCAATTCAACAAAGAAACAACAAAGAGCCAGCACCAATGTGCACTAAGGCATCAAATATTCCAAACTGCATTATAAAAATTTTTTTTAAGATTTTTGGCAAAAAATTGCAATTTCTTGAGCTGCTTCGCCACGTCACGGCAAATCTCATTTGAAGCAGTCCTACACTAAAATATTTTTATAAAATGTGCCATGCGGCCTCACATATAAATAGCAGAACTGCTCTCAGCAGCACTCACCTGGTCTATTGCAGTCCCGTACCCATGACTGAGTCACGGTTGTGGGCGGGACAGGTCCAAGCAAATGCTGCATGAAGTATATATATAGCCTGTGGACAAAGCCTGATGACCCAATGTGAACAGTCACCAAACGCCAAAATCTATACAGATGGAATACATCCCAAATTGGGGTGCATAGCAAGGTGGAGGTCAACCACCGACCAATTCAACAAAGAAACAACAAAGAGCCAGCACCAATGTGCACTAAGGCATCAAATATTCCAAACTGCATTATAAAAATTTTTTTTAAGATTTTTGGCAAAAAATTGCAATTTCTTGAGCTGCTTCGCCATGTCACGGCAAATCTCATTTGAAGCAGTCCTACACTAAAATATTTTTATAAAATGTGCCATGCGGCCTCACATATAAATAGCAGAACTGCTCTCAGCAGCACTCACCTGGTCTATTGCAGTCCCGTACCCATGACTGAGTCACGGTTGTGGGCGGGACAGGTCCAAGCAAATGCTGCATGAAGTATATATATAGCCTGTGGACAAAGCCTGATGACCCAATGTGAACAGTCACCAAACGCCAAAATCTATACAGATGGAATACATCCCAAATTGGGGTGCATAGCAAGGTGGAGGTCAACCACCGACCAATTCAACAAAGAAACAACAAAGAGCCAGCACCAATGTGCACTAAGGCATCAAATATTCCAAACTGCATTATAAAAATTTTTTTTAAGATTTTTGGCAAAAAATTGCAATTTCTTGAGCTGCTTCGCCACGTCACGGCAAATCTCATTTGAAGCAGTCCTACACTAAAATATTTTTATAAAATGTGCCATGCGGCCTCACATATAAATAGCAGAACTGCTCTCAGCAGCACTCACCTGGTCTATTGCAGTCCCGTACCCATGACTGAGTCACGGTTGTGGGCGGGACAGGTCCAAGCAAATGCTGCATGAAGTATATATATAGCCTGTGGACAAAGCCTGATGACCCAATGTGAACAGTCACCAAACGCCAAAATCTATACAGATGGAATACATCCCAAATTGGGGTGCATAGCAAGGTGGAGGTCAACCACCGACCAATTCAACAAAGAAACAACAAAGAGCCAGCACCAATGTGCACTAAGGCATCAAATATTCCAAACTGCATTATAAAAATTTTTTTTTAAGATTTTTGGCAAAAAATTGCAATTTCTTGAGCTGTTTCGCCACGTCACGGCAAATCTCATTTGAAGCAGTCCTACACTAAAATATTTTTATAAAATGTGCCATGCGGCCTCACATATAAATAGCAGAACTGCTCTCAGCAGCACTCACCTGGTCTATTGCAGTCCCGTACCCATGACTGAGTCACGGTTGTGGGCGGGACAGGTCCAAGCAAATGCTGCATGAAGTATATATATAGCCTGTGGACAAAGCCTGATGACCCAATGTGAACAGTCACCAAACGCCAAAATCTATACAGATGGAATACATCCCAAATTGGGGTGCATAGCAAGGTGGAGGTCAACCACCGACCAATTCAACAAAGAAACAACAAAGAGCCAGCACCAATGTGCACTAAGGCATCAAATATTCCAAACTGCATTATAAAAATTTTTTTTTTTTTAAGATTTTTGGCAAAAAATTGCAATTTCTTGAGCTGCTTCGCCACGTCACGGCAAATCTCATTTGAAGCAGTCCTACACTAAAATATTTTTATAAAATGTGCCATGCGGCCTCACATATAAATAGCAGAACTGCTCTCAGCAGCACTCACCTGGTCTATTGCAGTCCCGTACCCATGACTGAGTCACGGTTGTGGGCGGGACAGGTCCAAGCAAATGCTGCATGAAGTATATATATAGCCTGTGGACAAAGCCTGATGACCCAATGTGAACAGTCACCAAACGCCAAAATCTATACAGATGGAATACATCCCAAATTGGGGTGCATAGCAAGGTGGAGGTCAACCACCGACCAATTCAACAAAGAAACAACAAAGAGCCAGCACCAATGTGCACTAAGGCATCAAATATTCCAAACTGCATTATAAAAATTTTTTTTTTTTTAAGATTTTTGGCAAAAAATTGCAATTTCTTGAGCTGCTTCGCCACGTCACGGCAAATCTCATTTGAAGCAGTCCTACACTAAAATATTTTTATAAAATGTGCCATGCGGCCTCACATATAAATAGCAGAACTGCTCTCAGCAGCACTCACCTGGTCTATTGCAGTCCCGTACCCATGACTGAGTCACGGTTGTGGGCGGGACAGGTCCAAGCAAATGCTGCATGAAGTATATATATAGCCTGTGGACAAAGCCTGATGACCCAATGTGAACAGTCACCAAACGCCAAAATCTATACAGATGGAATACATCCCAAATTGGGGTGCATAGCAAGGTGGAGGTCAACCACCGACCAATTCAACAAAGAAACAACAAAGAGCCAGCACCAATGTGCACTAAGGCATCAAATATTCCAAACTGCATTATAAAAATTTTTTTTTTTTTTTAAGATTTTTGGCAAAAAATTGCAATTTCTTGAGCTGCTTCGCCACGTCACGGCAAATCTCATTTGAAGCAGTCCTACACTAAAATATTTTTATAAAATGTGCCATGCGGCCTCACATATAAATAGCAGAACTGCTCTCAGCAGCACTCACCTGGTCTATTGCAGTCCCGTACCCATGACTGAGTCACGGTTGTGGGCGGGACAGGTCCAAGCAAATGCTGCATGAAGTATATATATAGCCTGTGGACAAAGCCTGATGACCCAATGTGAACAGTCACCAAACGCCAAAATCTATACAGATGGAATACATCCCAAATTGGGGTGCATAGCAAGGTGGAGGTCAACCACCGACCAATTCAACAAAGAAACAACAAAGAGCCAGCACCAATGTGCACTAAGGCATCAAATATTCCAAACTGCATTATAAAAATTTTTTTTAAGATTTTTGGCAAAAAATTGCAATTTCTTGAGCTGCTTCGCCACGTCACGGCAAATCTCATTTGAAGCAGTCCTACACTAAAATATTTTTATAAAATGTGCCATGCGGCCTCACATATAAATAGCAGAACTGCTCTCAGCAGCACTCACCTGGTCTATTGCAGTCCCGTACCCATGACTGAGTCACGGTTGTGGGCGGGACAGGTCCAAGCAAATGCTGCATGAAGTATATATATAGCCTGTGGACAAAGCCTGATGACCCAATGTGAACAGTCACCAAACGCCAAAATCTATACAGATGGAATACATCCCAAATTGGGGTGCATAGCAAGGTGGAGGTCAACCACCGACCAATTCAACAAAGAAACAACAAAGAGCCAGCACCAATGTGCACTAAGGCATCAAATATTCCAAACTGCATTATAAAAATTTTTTTTTAAGATTTTTGGCAAAAAATTGCAATTTCTTGAGCTGCTTCGCCACGTCACGGCAAATCTCATTTGAAGCAGTCCTACACTAAAATATTTTTATAAAATGTGCCATGCGGCCTCACATATAAATAGCAGAACTGCTCTCAGCAGCACTCACCTGGTCTATTGCAGTCCCGTACCCATGACTGAGTCACGGTTGTGGGCGGGACAGGTCCAAGCAAATGCTGCATGAAGTATATATATAGCCTGTGGACAAAGCCTGATGACCCAATGTGAACAGTCACCAAACGCCAAAATCTATACAGATGGAATACATCCCAAATTGGGGTGCATAGCAAGGTGGAGGTCAACCACCGACCAATTCAACAAAGAAACAACAAAGAGCCAGCACCAATGTGCACTAAGGCATCAAATATTCCAAACTGCATTATAAAAATTTTTTTTAAGATTTTTGGCAAAAAATTGCAATTTCTTGAGCTGCTTCGCCACGTCACGGCAAATCTCATTTGAAGCAGTCCTACACTAAAATATTTTTATAAAATGTGCCATGCGGCCTCACATATAAATAGCAGAACTGCTCTCAGCAGCACTCACCTGGTCTATTGCAGTCCCGTACCCATGACTGAGTCACGGTTGTGGGCGGGACAGGTCCAAGCAAATGCTGCATGAAGTATATATATAGCCTGTACAGCCTTACATTAATACTTTGGTGATGTCCCCTTTGAATTTCTGTCACATTTAGTCTTTTTGGGTCAGGGTCTATCACCTCTAGAATCGCTGATCTTTGCCCCCTCCTCTCCCCCTGGCAAATTGCGGGGGTCTCCTGCCTACAGCGCCCTCTTCAGGTTAACACAGATTTCCCCTTGGTCTCAGGTCTGGGCTCGGCCGTTCCAGAACTTCTATCTTCTCCTGGTGACCCCGGTCTTTTGCTGATATGGGAGTTGCTCTGGGGCATTGTGATGAAAGGTTAATTACCTCCTCATTTTCAGCTTTTTAGCCGAGGCGGGAAGATTCTATGCAGAATTGTTTGATGTTTGTTCTTTTCTTAATTTCCTCCCTCTTGGCTAAATCTCCAGTTCCAGCTGCTGAAATCCCCAGCATAATGCTGCCCCCAGCAGGCCTCACTTGAATTCCGACCTTAAATTTCCTTCTTGATCTTATCAAAGAGAACACATTTCCCACATGCTTTTGGAACATGTGATGGGATTTTTAGTAAAAGACAGCTGGGCCTTGATGTTTTGTAAGAAAAGGCTCACTCTTTCCCCCTCCCCAACAGACCGGACGTATGAATAACACAACCAATACTGGCCAGAAATCCTTGCAGCTCCTTTAATGTTGCTGTTGGCCTCTTTCCGCCTCCATACCAATTTTCTACCATGGACCATTTTCACGTGGTCCATGGTAGATCTGACGGAAAAAATGCTTTTATCCCTTCCTCTCTCCTGGTCACTTTCCTCCGTGAAACCCTTTGCTGTGTTGTCAGCTGTTTCCAGAAAATATCAGGAAAATCCTCCTAGAACAGCGACACTTTCTTTGGCCTTAAAGGTATACATGACGGCGGACGAGCTCTCACTACTATGTAACATGAGGGTAAATGTGAACAGCTTATTCTGATCACCCTACTTTGGCCTCAATTATCAGAGGGAGTGAAACTTATGCAATAGCATTATTGTACTTTTATTTTATTGGCTCCTTAAAAATTATTTCAGTTTGTTTCTCAGTGGTTTGTGCAGATTATCGGTGACGTTATGGTAGAAAAAGTTCTGAACTGTTTCTTCTTGTCAGGATGTACAAAAATCTGTCATTTTACCAGGGGCGTGTAGACTTTTTATACTAACTTTTTCGGCTATCCTCTGTTATTCTAGGCATCCTACCCTCAGGTCCTCACCATAATGTCTGTGATTGTAATTCTCCGCACTGCTGTTTTTCAGACTTTCTCAGGTCTCTGACTTCTCCCTGCACCACTGGAATGATCACATCCCATTAGTTCTTAAGGTAACCCTGCATCCCTCCTCATCCGACCTCCGCCTTCCATCCTGAGTCTCTCACCTCTGCCTCATGCCTCTCACTCTTAGTGTCTCTCGCCTCTGCCTCGTGCCTCTCACTCTTGGTGTCTCTCACCTGCGTGTCGTGCGTCTCGCTCTTGGTGTCTCTCGCCTCTCGCTCTTGGTGTCTCTCGCCTCTCGCTCTTGGTGTCTTTCACGACTGCCTTGTGCTTCTCAGTGTCTCTCACCTCTGCTTCGTGCCTCTCACTCTCAGTGCCTCTCACCTCTGCCTCGTGCCTCTCACTCTCGGTGTCTCTCACCTCTGCCTCGTGCCTCTCACTCTTGGTATCTCTCACCTGCGCCTCATGCCTCTCACTACTCGGTGTCTCTCGCCTCTCGCTCTCGGTGTCTCTCACCTGTGCCTCTCACTCTGTTTCTCTTGCCTCTCGGTGTCTCTCACCTCTGCCTCGTGCCTCTCACTCTTGGTATCTCTCACCTGCGCCTCGTGCCTCTCGCTCTGTGTCTCTCGCCTCTCACTGTTGGTATCTCTCACCTGTGACTTCTGCCTCTCGCTCTCGATGTCTCTCGCCTCTGCCTTGTGCCTCTCACTCTGGATGTCTCGTGCCTCTTCCTTGTGCCTCTCACTGTCGGTGTCTCTCACCTCTCGCTCTCGCTGTCTCTCACCTCTCGCTGTCTCTCACCTCTCGCTGTCTCTCATCTCTCGCTGTCTCTCACCTCTCGCTGTCTCTCACCTCTCGCTGTCTCTCACCTCTCGCTCTCGCTGTCTCTCATCTCTCGTTGTCTCTCACCTCTCGCTCTCGCTGTCTCTCACCTCTCGCTCTCGCTGTCTCTCACCTCTCGCTCTCGCTGTCTCTCACCTCTCGTTCTCGCTGTCTCTCACCTCTCGCTCTCGCTGTCTCTCACCTCACGCTGTCTCTCGCTCTCACTGTCTCTCAACTCTCGCTCTCGCCGTCTCTCGCTCTCGCTGTCTCTCACCTCTCGCTCTCGCTGTCTCTCACCTCTCGCTGTCTCTCATCTCTCGCTGTCTCTCACCTCTCGCTCTCGCTGTCTCTCACCTCTCGCTCTCGCTGTCTCTCACCTCTCGCTGTCTCTCACCTCTCGCTCTCGCTGTCTCTCGCTCTCGCTGTCTCTCACCTCTCGCTCTCGCTGTCTTTCACCTCTCGCTCTCGCCGTCTTTCACCTCGTGCCTCTCGCTGTCTCTCGCCGTCTCTCACCTCCGCCTCTCGCTGTCTCTCGCCGTTTCTCATCTCCGCCTTTCGCTGCTGTCTCTCACCTCTGGCTCTTGCTGTCTCTCGCCGTTGCCTCACGCTGTCTCTCGCCTTTCACTGTCTCTCGTCTCCACCTCTCGCTGCTGCTGTCTCTCGCCTCCGCCTCTCGCCGCTGCCTCTCGCCGCTGTCTCTCGCCTCCGCCTCTCCCCGCTGTCTCTCGCCTCCGCCTCTCGCCGCTGTCTCTCGCCTCCGCCTCTCGCCGCTGTCTCTCGCCTCCGCCTCTCGCCGCTGTCTCTCGCCTCCGCCTCTCGCCGCTGTCTCTCGCCTCCGCCTCTCGCCGCTGTCTCTCGCCTCCGCCTCTCGCCGCTGTCTCTCGCCTCCGCCTCTCGCCGCTGTCTCTCGCCTCCGCCTCTCGCCGCTGTCTCTCACCTCCGTCTCTCGCCTCCGTCTCTCGCCGCTGTCTCTCGCCTCCGTCTCTCGCCGCTGTCTCTCGCCTCCGCCTCTCGCCGCTGTCTCTCGCCTCCGCCTCTCGCCGCTGTCTCTCTCCTCCGCCTCTCGCCACTGTCTCTCGCCGCTGTCTCTCGCCTCCACCTCTCGCCGCTGTCTCTCGGCTCCCCTTCTTGCTTTCTCTTGCCTCCCCTTCTTGCTTTCTCTTGCCTCCCCCTCTCGCTTTCTCTCGCCTCCCCCTCTCGCTTTCTCTCGCCTCTCGCTGTCTCTCGCCTCCGCCTCTCGCTCTCGCTGTCTCTCACTTTCCATTTTTGTGTCTTGCAGAGTCTCTCCTCCTTCTGCCCATTGCTCACCTCTCTCACACTGTTTAACTGCAGTAAGGTGACAACAGATGCTCTGATGTCTGTAGGTTATCACTGTCCTCTTCTGTCCTCCCTCAACCTACAGGACACTCAGGTGAGTATGCTGACAGACATAAATCCCTGGGTAATGGCATTCAGGGGTTTGTTGTGGGCTCTCCTACCTGAGTGTGGGGTGTTGTAGGTTGTGGGTGCTCCTTCCTGAGTGTGGTATGGTGTAGGTTGTGGGCGCTCCTTGCTGATTGTGGTATGGTGTAGGTTGTGGGCGCTTCTCCCTGATTGTGGTATGGTGTAGGTTGTGGGCGCTTCTACTTGAGTTTGATATGGTGTAGGTTGTAGGCGCTCCTCCCTGAGTGTGGTATGGTGTAGGTTGCACCCTGAGTGTGTCAAATAGCGAATAGGTGTACATAAAAGAAAAAAGTCCTAAAATGTAACTTTTAATAAGTTAAACTATAAAAAACACACAATAAACGAACATAAAGCATTACATCTGGACCACAAAGCTCAAACGGGTCCAATTGTAGTATGCTGTGGAACAATAAAAGAGAAATGACCACAACGGTCTGTACTAGACCCAATAACAGCCATCCAATTCACGGACCAAAGCTTATTAATAGGTTAGGTAATAATATATACATAAAGTTTCATAAACCCACGGGAACCGCCCATCAGGTAAACATATAACTAAACATAGGGTCAGTACAGGTTTATGACACCTTGAGGAGAGCAGCCTTCATAGAGATGATACCTTTCATTCACCTACATAAATCATAATAAAGGAACGCTCTCACCCATGTGTGTAGCTGTAGTCCCAGCAGGATTCCCCAAACTCGTAGAATCACAGTCAGGGACGAGAATAGAGATGATTAAATCGCTCCCAACGCATTTCTTCTGGGCAGATTCATCAGGGGAGCAAAAGACCCTTGCACGGATAGATTGCGCCAAATTCCACCATTCAACATGGTCACCGCTTACTGGGCTGTAAAATACATGTACCACAACAAAGGCTCATTATAGCCACTACATCCTATACATTACACATATTAACATTTAAGTGATCAAATGATCTCTTACCACTACCAACAATCTTCAGTTCATCTGAGGTGTGCCATACCTGCTTCCTACTCAAAAACTGCCCCTTATATGGACAGCAGGGGCAGTGTGATAACAGGGGAAACTAATCACTTCCGGGTCCACACACTGCTCGCTTCCTGTCAGCATGACATCCGCCTTATCACGCCCACGGGACCGCCTCACACTATACAGACTGCTGAGTGGAACGCAAATATGCGTTCCACTGCGGCGGTATTCAGCATAGCCTCTAATCATCCTGGAATGCACCAGTTTTCACATATAAACATAATTCTACTAGGACGGAGAGCAAAAGAAACGCTTACTCACCCATGGTATCAATAGACCGCAAAATGCAACCATAAAACCCTGTCCTATTTAGAATACTAAATAATGTAAAGAAAGATATCTCAAATCTATTGAGATTGTGAAGGCCTATGCTATGAATCGTTTGTCCAGTATAATATTATAATATAATAAGATGATCTGTCCTCATATATAATCCTTATACTGTTTTGCCACGTATACTTAACTGAAATGTTGAAGGTATGTATAAGCAAATAAACTATGCTTAGGGTCAAAGTAGAACAGATACACAGGAAACTGGTTAGAAAAAGGCTTTAGTTTTATGAATAAGTAACTGACATTCTTGCATAGACTCTCATCCACGTCTAGACGAATGCTTTGCTAACGAATGTTGTTGACATATAGGAAAGACTGTTCAAACAAGGAATGAACTATGCCCATCTAGTAGGTTGGTTAATAGATAACGTGGATGTACTGAGTAAGCTGTATCAATATGCTGTGTTTTGAATACAAGGGTTAGAAGAACTCCATTGTGCTTCTCCCAACTAGAGATAAGTCTCTGTGTGGTCATTTTCTGGTTTATATACATCTGGGCAGATCTAATTCGGAATCCTCCTCAGAGACCCTGAGAGACCCCCTAGAGGTCTCCCCCAACAACATTATAACATCTAGGAGCTCATATAGATAGCTATTAATGCAGAATGATTACAACACAGGCAGGAACTTAGTATAATATATCCCATATTGATCTCACCACCATGATCCGCTATGCCTCGCCCCTCAGCAAAATACCAATCCACAGAATAGTACAAGAAATAATATAAAAAGCTATTAGTACAGAATGATTACAATACAAAGCAGGAGCATAGTTTAATATTCTTATCCCATATTGATCTCACTACCACGATCCACTAAGCCCTGCCCCCAAATGAAATGCCAACCCACATGGCCCCTCAACAAGGAAAAAGGACCGGACGAATATTAAGACAATTCTAAAGGGAATAATTCTTTAGAAAAACACATAGCCCATAACATTCATCAAATTACAAAATTGGGCGTATTCGTCCTAGATCTTTTAGATGTTAGTTGTAAGTAATCGGGGACAAAAATTTCCTATATCAGGATCCATTTTAAGTATCGACCAATATTTAGAAAGAACTTTCCTTTCTGCACCAGCACCATTGGTATAGGTAGTTATAAAGCGGGGGGTTGTCACAGTTGTCCGTCCTATCCTTGTTGGGGGTGAGGGTGGCATTTCGATTCAAATCCTTTTTCTGTTCCCATGCCTCTTTAATTATTTTGTTGGGATAGCCCCTCTCCTTCAGTCTAGCCTTTAGGTCCACAGACTGTAGGTGAAACTGAACATCATCTGAGCAGTTCCTCCTCATACATATGAACTGCCCCATTGGTATTCCTTGTTTTTGGCTATAAGGGTGTGCGCTCTCCCAGTGTAATAAAGCATTAGTGGAGGTTTTCTTCCTGAATGTACTAGTTACCACCCTACCCTCATCATCTTTCTCAATCAAAATGTCAAGAAATGGCAATCGCTCATGACTAAATTCACAGGTGAAACGGAGACCGATCGTGTGTACATTAACCCCTTCAGCCCCCGGGCATTTTGCGTTTTTCCGTTTTGTTTTTTTTCCCTCTCTTTCTTCCGAGAGCCGTAACTTTTTTATTTTTCCGTCAATCTTGCCATGTAAGGGCTTGTTTTTTGCAGGACGAGTTGTACTTTTAAATGAAACCATAAGTTTTACCATATAGTGTACTGGAAAACGGCAAAAAAAATTCCAAGTGCGGAAAAATTACAAAAAAAAGTGTGATCATACAATAGTTTTTGGGATATTTTATTCACTGTGTTCACTATATGGTAAAACTGATGCCTCGGATCAGTACGAGTTTGAAGACACCAAACATGAATAGGTTTACTTGTATTTAAGGGGTTAATTCACAAATTCACAAGGTTGTCCAAAGTGGCGCACATTTTGCACCATTTTCCGAAACCTGTAGCGTTCTCATTTTTCTGGATTTATGTCTCAGTGATGGCTTATTTTTTGAGTCTCGAGCTGACGTTTTTAACTGTACTATTTTTGCGCAGATGCTATGTTTTAATGACCTCTTATTGCATTTTGCGCCAAATTTGCGGCAACCAAAAAACGTAATTTTGGCGTTTGGAATTTTTTTGCCGCGTTGCTGTTTACCAATCAGATTAACTGATTTTATATTTTGATAGATCGGGGATTTCTGAATGCGGCGATACCAAATATGTGTATCATACTTTGTGTTAACCACTGAGAGTATCAGGTATAGAATCTATCATTATATTGGTAGGGCTATTTAGGGAGAGTGAGGGTCAGCCGTCGAGGAACGGGGGCGCCCAGCTACGTTAGGGCGTCATACCCTCCGTTGATAGGCAGAGCCAGACGCAGTGACATATTAGGGTCACTGGAGTGCAGAGAGGTTTGTGCTGCCTTGTCATTCTATTATGATCATATCTGCCTACATAATTTACAAATTTTGGGCTGTACCTCACCCTTTTTATCAATTAGTATTCAAGTTATTGTTTGAGTTTTTGGATTAATCACCTGGGCGATTTTAATATTATCTATTAAAGATTAACACGTTGCTAAGCAAGAACGAGGAGTCAACCTCCCACATGTCACATCCCACATTTCACATGGTGATGAGAACTAACTGATTACAGATTCTCTTAGTATATTATAAATACCTCTTTGTTCATTGTTCATTTTGGCTTCATTATCTTTAACACCTTACTGTACACACATCTTAGAATCATATTATAAAGCTTCTATGCAATTGTCATATAGACACTCAGATAATTATGCAACGACATCTATACTTTGATTATTTACACACACAGATAATCTTATTACATCTGGACAAATGACCTATAGTCCAGGCCTACCCCACAAAAGTACTGCCCATCAAAAGCGAAGGTGTTGTGGGTCAAACAAAACTCCAATGCTCTCAACACAAAAGTCATTGTGTTTCTCTTGATGAATACCTCGGATCTAAGATATCTTGTGGCCTCTAATCCTTTGTTGTATGGAATTGATGAGTATAAAGATTCAACGTCTATACTACACAGGAGCATATCTTCCTCAATACATATACCCTCAATTTTCCTCAATAGGTCTGTGGTATCTCTTGGATAAGAATTTAAGGAAATCACAAAAGGCCTCAAAATTCTATCTATATAGATACTTAGATTTTGTGTAAGACTCCCCACTCCTGACACGATCGGTCTCCCCTTCAGATTATCCATTCCTTTATGAACTTTTGGAAGACAATAAAACGTTGCCATTATAGGATGCTTAGGAAGTAAAAAGTCGTATTCATTCTTGTCAATCACATTCTGTAGCAATGCTTGATCAACCAAATATTTCAATTCTTTTCGATAATCCTGTATTGGGTTAAACAACAATTTACAATAGCTATCTGCATCACCTAGAATATCAAGACACATCCTCTTGTATTTGATCGAATCCATCACAACAGTGTTACCACCTTTGTCAGATGGCTTCACTGTTATGCTAGTGTCTGTTTCAAGACCCTTCAGACTCGCCATTTCTGCCCTGGTCAGATTATGATGTCTTATTATCCTTGACCTCACTTTTCTTTATATCTTCAGTTACCAAGTTCACAAAAATATCAATAGAATCCAAGTCATTTGTTATGGGAGGCATCTTACTACTTTTACATTTTAGATCCATAAAGGGACCTGTTATGATCTGGTAACCGTGGACGATCACAAAAATCCCATCAGCAGAAAAACACAAAAAAAAAACAACCCCCATGAGTAGTTGGAACCTGAGCTGACTGCAATCCCCTATCTGTTAGACCACACTAGAAGTAGCCATGGAGCGTTCCTAAACACACCTAGACGCCTCGTCACAGCCGGAGACACTTACTACACCTCACAGATAGAAATGAGGAAACCTATCTTGCCTCAAAGCAGTCCCCAAAGGAATAGCAAGCCCCCAACATATAGAGCCAACAGTGATGTAAGAAAACACAATACACAGATAGGAAAAATAGATTAGCAAAGGTGAGGCCCGAATTCCTAGATACAACAGGAAAGGAAAGAAAACTGATTGCGGTCAGTGCAAAACCCTGCGGAAAAATACCAATCTCCTGATATACAAAAACCCTGAGACCACTGGGTCTCTCCCCCACTATATCAGGTACTCTTGTAAATAATGGGCGAAACAAAATAACAAAAAAACACAAGGAATACAAAAGTACAAATAATCAAGTAGAACAGGGAGAATCTCCCTTTTCTTGCAGTGGGGCTTGCAGAGGGGGAACCCCCATGCTCATCAAAACAGACAATTCCTCTTCTGCAAAAAAACAGACCTTAATCAAAATGAAAAGAAATACCAAACACCCTTAGGTGTGGATCTGGCAATAAAGCAAAGACCTTGCAACTTATCTGGAATGGTACAGGCACAGGATAAATGGAAGGACAAACTCCAAGCCAATTCAGAGACTGAGGAAAAACATCTATCACCGGCCCCAGCCAGCAGACACTGCTCTTCTATATAGCCCAGGATGATCTGCAATTGGACTTCCCAAACTCCCAATTAACTCCCACACATGTTGAGTCACAGTCAGCTTCACCCCCAGTCCTGACCCCCAGAGGGAGCTGCAAACTATCACCCCCTCGGATGACATTCACAACAGGGACCCTCACCAATAGCATTAAGATTAGTTTCACTCAAATTGTAACGCAACCTCTCATCACTAAGCAGGTCATCTGTTATACCCAATTCTGAACACTCCCTCCTCTGTTCTTTTTTAAGTGTTTTTTCCATTTGAGTTTTCTTGCATACAAGTGTAAGTCCTTGATGCAACCGAACTCATCAAAGTCCGTTGTAGGGATAAAAGAGAGACCCCGTACCAGAACTAACAGTTCAGTCTCATCGAGGACTCGAAATGATAAATTAATCACTTGTGGTCCCTTAAAGGCCCCTTGTGAGGCACATATTAATATGGGGGTTGGTGCTGGTTCATATGGCTTCTCAGGAAGTAAGTGTGGTCTAAAAAAAACCACCTATTCATCTTCCATTAATTTTCGGAACAGATCTGCCCCTCCCCCCTATAGTTTTGTTGTCTTCCATACTGTTTTTAATACTGCCCTCAGTGTCAGAGGCTTCAGTCTGAAGATGACACATCAGAGACACTGTTCCTTTGGGCAGAACTAAAAATATAGACCCTGTTATCTTTAAAATCCTGTAGGTCACGCATGTAGAAACGATGTGCAGTATGGTGTAGGTTGCAGCCTGAGTGTGGTATGATGTAGGTTGCAGCCTGAGTGTGGTATGGTGTAGGTTGTGGTCCCTCATCCCTGAGTGTGGGGTGTTGTAGGTTGCACCCTGAGTGTGGGGTGTTGGTGCAGTCGTGCCTCGGTTCTGTGAGTAGATTTTCGTTGACATGTGACTGTCTCTGCAGGTGGATAGTAAAGCCATGCCTGTCTTTTTGGGGGTGCACGGCTCCAGTCTCCGCTGCTTGTTTTTGACTGTCAACTGCCAGACCAATAGCATCCTGAGCCTGCTCGCGGTGAGACCTCTTCTGACTATAACCCCCATTTTCCTCCTGGTGATTGTATCTCCTGGGCCCCTGTATTTTGGTGTTGTTTATGTGTTTCCCATCAGAGTGGCTCCTGCCCAGAACTGAGGATGCTGGAGGTGAACCGAGGGGAACCGCATGTGCAAGTCTATGCCGGGGGTCTCCAGGCGTTTTGTCCGAAGCTAGAGGTGAGGAGGGGTCGACTGCACCCCAGGATCCTATGCTGGTGAATATCTGACTTATCCTCTCCACACTCAGGTTCTGCGGCTAATGAATATCGTCTTAGTGCTGAAGTTCCACTCATCTACAGGGGGCCCTGTGGGTCCTGGGTTCAACCATCTCCATGAGCTGTCTCTCGCCACCTGCATGTTATCCAGCATTACCGACACGGATATCAAGAGACTCCTGAAAGACTGCACCAATCTGAGAGTGCTGGATCTGCGCGGCTGCTACAGAGTCACCCCAGAGGGCATCTCTGAGCTGCCGTGCACAGGTAAGGGGGTCTCTCTGCTTTATTTCTGGGGTCTTGGGTTGTAAGGCGGCACTGGGAAAAAATAGCTAATGATTATGGGTTTAATGGTCGCTCCACTTATTCCACATGTGGACACCCCCATGAAATCTCTACGTACACAGTGGGTTGACTCTCACACCCCCATGGGCACTCCACATACACCTCGTGTGCAGTCTCACACCACCATGGGCACTCCATATACACCTCGTGTGCAGTCTCACAACCCCATGGGCACTCCATATACACCTTGTGTGCAGTCTTACCCCCATGGGCACTCCACATACACCTCGTGTGCAGTCTCACACCCCCATGGGCACTCCACATACACCTCGTGTGCAGTCTCACACCCCCATGGGCACTCCATATACACCTCGTGTTTAGTCTCACATCCCCCATGGGTGCTCCACATATACCTTGTGTGCACTCTCACACCCCCATGAGTGCTGCACATACACCTCGTGTGCAGTCTCATACCCCCATGGGCACTCCACATACACCTCGTGTGCAGTCTCACACCCCCATGGGCACTCCACATACACCTCGTGTGCAGTCTCACACCCCCATGGGCACTCCATATACACCTCGTGTTTAGTCTCACATCCCCCGTGGGTGCTCCACATATACCTTGTGTGCACTCTCACACCCCCATGGACGCTCCACATACACCTCGTGTGCAGTCTCACATCCCCCATGGGCGCTCCACATACACCTCGTGTGCACTCTCACATCCCCATGAGCTCTCCACATATATAGTGAGCACGGAAAGTATTCAGACCCCTTTAAATTTTTCACTCTTTTTCATTGCAGCCATTTGGTAAATTCTCATTAATGTGCACTCTGCACCCCATCCCCCAACTTGTCAGAAAAAAACAGAAATGTAGAAATTTTTGCAAATTTATTAAACAAGAAAAACTGAAATCTCACATGGTCATAAGTATTTAGACCCTTTTCTCAGACTCCTATCTAAGTCACATGCTGTCCGTTTCCTTGTGATCCTCCTTGAGATGGCTCTACTCCTTCATTGGAGTCCAGATGTGTGTAATTAAACTGATAGGACGTGATTTGGAAAGGCGCACACTTGTCCATATAAGACCTCACAGCTCACACTGCATGTCAGACCAAATGACAATCATGAGGTCAATGGAACTGCCCAAGGAGCTCAGAGACAGAATTGTGGCAAGGCATAGATCTGGCCAAGGTTACAAAAGAATTTATGCAGTACTCAAGGTTCCTAAGAGCACAGTGGCCTCCATAATCCTTAAATGGAAGACGTTTTGGACCAGCAGAACTCTTCATAGACCTGGCCGTCCAGCCAAACTGAGCAGTCGTGGGAGAAGAGCCTTGGTGAGAGAGGTAAAGAAGAACCCCAAGATCACTGTGGCTGAGCTCCATAGATGCAGTAGGGAGATGGGAGAAAGTTCCACAAAGTCAACTATTAGTGATGGGCGATCCCGAACTGTAAAGTTCAGGGTTAGTACAGATCACATAGTGATTGTGTACACGGTCCCGATCATGAGCTTTCTTGGGAAGCTCTTGTTACAGATCGGGTCCAGATCAGGTCAGGGGCTGTAAAAAAAAAAAAAAAAAGCACATTATTAAAAAACATTATGATCATACGTACAGGTCCTGCGACGCGTCCTGCAGACTGTCTCCTGGCCGCTTCTGCTTCCGATTATTGCTGTGCCGCCCGTTAACCAGCACTGACTTACAGGACCTTCAAAGATGTCATAGCCATGTGACTAGTCTGGTGTGAATATTGTACAGACATTGGCTTACAGACTAGTCACATGACTGACGTCATCAAAGGTCCTGTTAACTGAACGTTGATTGTCACTGTGCGAGTGTCGCATCGAATCACTGCGCACACTTTCCTGACAGGAGCGATCGGCTGCATGTATGTCCATGCACCTGAGACGCTCCTGTACTGAGATCGTTCCGTGCGAGGTGATGCAATGCAAGACCCAAGTGGAATCATACCCTCACTGTCAGCCTGCTTCTCGCTCTGTACAGAAAGATGTAATAGAGCTGACATGGCTCTCTGCTTCTCACTGTGTATAGTCGCTTGTCTTTACAGAGTGATGAAGCAGAGTTGACATGGCTCTCCCGTTGGACTACGTCGGACTTAGGGGTTTTTTACAATAAAGATGGAGTCTCTAAATTTATTTTTACATTTATTTCTAATAAAAAAAATAATTTTCTGTGTTGTGGGTTTTCTTTTACTGTTTACTAAAAATTCATGGTGGCCATGTCTAATTTGGCGTGACACAATGAATTTCGGGCTTAGTACCATCTGAGAATACAAAGCTGGTATTAACCTCTTTATTACCCAGCGAGCCACCTGCCACTAGGGCTGCTGGACAAGCCATTTCCAGGCGCTAAGAAACAATGCGCAATTTCCAGAAACGGCTGTGGAGAATCCAAGCCCCCAGCTGCCTAATTTTACCTGACTGGCAATCAAAATACGGAAGGAGCCCACACTTTTTTTTTTTATTTGTTTAAATAATTAAAAAAAAAAATTAATAGGCCTCCCTGTATTTTGATTGCCAGCCAAAGTAAAGCCAGGTTGATGGGGGTTGCAGCCCCTAGCCGTCTGCTTTATCTGCGCTGAGAATCAAAAATATCGCAGAGCACTACGTCATTTTTTTACATTTTTATACAACTATATATTGTGTATTTTATATAATATATATGCACACTATAGTTCAAAAATTTGGGGTGAGCCTGACAATTTTGTCTTTTCCATGAAAAATCATACTTTTATTTATCAAATCAGTTGCATAATGGATAGAAAATATCGTCCAGAGAGTGACGAGGCTAAAAATAATGATTTTTACTTGAAATAATAATTTCCTCTTCACACTTTGCTTTCGGCACAGAATGCTCCTTTGCAGCAATTCCAGCTTTGCAGACCTTTGGCATTCTAGATGTTAATTTGCGGAGGTAATCTGGAGATATTTCACCCCATCCCATACTTCCAGAAGGCCTCCACAAGTTTGATTGGCTTGATGGGCACTTTTTGCGCACCATACGGTCAAGCTGCTCCCACAATAGATCAATAGGGTTGAGATCTGGTGACTGGGCTGCCACTCCATTACAGATAGAATACCAGCTGCCTGCTTCTTCCATAAATAGCATAATTTGGAGGTTTGCTTTGTGTCATTGTCCTGTTGTAGGATGAAAATGGCTCCAATCAAGCGCTGTCCACAGGGTATGGCATGGCGTTGCAAAATGGAATGATAGTCTTCCTTATTCAAGATCCCTTTTACCTTGTACAAATCTCCCACTTTACCAGCACCAAAGCAAGCCCAGACCATCACAATACCTCCACCATGCTTGACAGATGGCGTCAGGCAATCTTCCAGCATCTTTTCAGTATTTCTGCGTCTCACAAAAGTTCTGTGTGATCCAAACACCTCAAACTTCGATTCGTCTGTCTATAACACTTTTTTCCAATCTTCCTCTGTCCAATGTCTGTGTTCTTTTGCCCATATTAATCTTTTCCTTTTATTAGCCAGTCTCGGATATGTTTTTTTCTTTTCCTCTCTGTCCTGAAGGCCGGCATCCTGGAGTCGCCTCTTCACTGTAGACGTTGACACTGGCATTTTGCGGGTACTATTTAATGAAGCTGCCAGTTGAGAACCTGTAAGGCGTCGATTTCTCACACTAGAGACTCTAATGTACTTGTCTTGTTGCTCAGTTGTGCAGCGCGGCCGCCCACTGCTCTTTCTACTCTAGTTACAGCCTGTTTGTGCTCTCCTCTGAAGGGAGTAGTACACACCGTTGTAGGAAATCTTCAGTTTCTTGACAATTTCTCACATGGAATATCCTTTATTTCTAAGAACAAGAATAGACTGTCCAGTTTCACATGAAAATTGTCTTTTTCTGGCCATTTTGAAAGTTTAATGCAGCCAACAAATGTAATGCTCCAGATTCTCAACTAGCTCAAAGGAAGGTCAGTTTTATACCTTCTCTAATCAGCAAAACTGTTTTCAGCTGTGCTAACATACTTGCACAAGGGTTTTCAAGGGATTTCTAAACATCTATTAGCCTTCTAACACAGTTAGCAAACACAATGTACCATTAGAACACTGGAGTGGTGGTTGTTGGAAATGGGCCTCTATACACCTATGTAGATATTGCATTAAAAACCAGACGTTTGAAGCTAGAATAGTCATTTACCACATAACAATGTATAGAGTGGATTTCTGTTTAACTTAAGGGTGCTTTACACGCTGCGACATCGCTAGCGATGTCAAGCGCGATAGCTCCCGCCCCCATGCGACATTTGTTGATCGCTGCTGTAGCTGTTAGGGATGTGATTATCATTATTATGAGTATATAGGAGTTACATGGAGATATCCATAAAGAACAAGATTTAAGATGTTGTTTGAACTGTACCCCACATATCTCTTGGCATAAGACTCAGACAGACAGTCTGGGCTATTCTTGTGACCAGTGAATCATGCTGACATTGCTTAATATAAATGAGGAACCAAGCACATTACAGTAAATTGTATATCACAGAATAAGCTGTATCTAGTTTATCCAATAGGAGACGTGTTACGTATTCTTGGCACCTAGCCAATAAGGTTATATATATTTGTAACACTTCCGGAAATAAATCAGTCTTACTTTCTATTCATATCTGAGTACGTCTCTCTGGTGTGAGCGAAAGAGAGGGTAATGCATGCTACCACGAGTGACTCATAATTTGGACTGCAGACAGTTTAAGAGGGATGCATGATTAGATTGCATCAACCTAAATTACGGCCTTATCATTTGGCGCCCAACGAACCTTAGGACGGAGCTCTGGATGGCGGACGGCCGTGCTGACACCTTCAGTCGGAAGGCAACTACACGAGAGGTGGAGAATTGCGCAACTCCAGCTGCAGGTGAGATCGTTTGTATAATCTCACCTTGCAAACCTCTTGCGTGTACTTGCATTTCGAAGGGGGGGTTGGGCTGTCCCAGTCTAGACACCTAATGACCGCCATCTCGCATGAGATAAGCCGTCCTAAGAGATCTCACACCAAGGTGGTCAGGTTCACCTTAAGCTGTCTGTAATTTATGTAATGTGGTTTTTGTCTGCTCTTTGAGAAAAGCAGAAGTTCTATAGTTTCGTTTTTCTCTGAGTTGAAAGTAGAGGAAAATGAGGAAGTTGTGATATACGCTGCATATATGAATATATATGGTTATATCTGCAGGTGAGATCAGCCACCTGGATGGTGTATATAGTGTCCTTATTGTTATGTCATTGTATTGACCTGTGTCTACCTGTGTAAAAATGTCTGTCTATTTGCAGCAGGTGGAATACTTGCTGGTATCGCTCTAATCACTGTGTTTGTTTGCAGCGAGGTGGGCTGCAAAAAGAGGAAGTTCTATGTGCTTTGTTCGTTCGTACTTGCAGGTTACGCGAAAAGAGGAAGTTGTGTCACGGGAATATACTTTGATGTATTGAAGTATATTGAAGCTGGTTTCTTCTATGAGTGAAGGAGAAACTGGAAAAAAAAAATAAAATTAACTGTTGTGTATAAGAGGAGATACACTGGTGTGTTAACAAGCCCGGTCGATAGTTGATGTTTGATAAGGCCTTGGACGGACCTGATCTTCGGGGATAGAAGATTTGGAAGGGTTTTCTATGTACATGTGCAGTCTTGTATAAAGTTACAAAAGTGGGGGACTGACCCTGACTGTTACTTGGTATGGTGTTCCTGCTAAGCAGTGAGTTTAAGTTGTACTCATTGGTCTTGTTTTAGTGGATGTCAGTGTATTCTTACCTAGGAATTGAATATACTGGGGAAAATCCTTGATGTCAGGCTTAATCATTGATTATTGATGTTCTGGACGGACCGTTCAAAGAAGGTGTATATAGTGTGAACAGAGGTTACCAGTACATGAAGTAAGAGATAGTGAGGGTGAATTTAGTATCTATCACCCACGTGACACCTCTTCCTGGTAGGACAACCTGTCAAGTTATGGTTTGTGGACTGAGGTAGAAATTCTATGTATTCTGTGGATGTGTATAGTCTATGGTCCAGAAGAGGAAGTGGATTACGGCATAGCAGACATCCAGATTGACGTGTTAGTTTTGGGTTGTATACCCTTGAAGCATGGGGTCTAATCAGTCCACACCTGTCAAGTTTTGTTAAATAAGCGAGGGATCTTGAAAGATAAAGATCTCCTTATGGATGCTGAGGCATGGTATAGAACGTCAAAAGATGTTAGAAAATTGGCATAGTAGATATTTCTATATTGCACCAGATCAGAAAATGGCATCTCAGGAAGTGGCCAAGCCCATTAGGAAACAACGCCCCCCTCCTTATAAGTCGTCCCCAGAGGGTTGGACTTGTGTAGTTTGTCCCCCTGCCCACCAAACGCCCTCCCTAGCCTGCCCAGACGTCATTTCAGGTTGGGCCGCACCTAGTTCCCTTTTCCGGCCATCTTAAGTCCCAAGGCCACTGGCCTATTTGTTGCTGGAGCAGCATTAGACACCGAGGGGTGTCAGGAAGATGACAATGATTTAACAATGATCCACCCCACCACCAACACTGTCCCTAGTAGAGGTAAACCACAGGTGCTGTCCTATTTGAGGACGTCAGGCCACACATGGCATCGCACCATTATTCCTATAGTCCCAGACAAGAACGCCCTAAATATGTGACATGGAAGCCTCAAGAGGCTGCAGTCCTTGTGAAGGAACACTGAGATATATACACCTATGAGTGACGTGTCATCAATAATTGATGTTTGATACCTTGGACCTGATGTACAGGTGCAGTGTTAAGGAACAAGTGGGTGAAAGAGCCCTGACTGTTACCTGGTACGGTTTTCATGCTAAGCAGTGAGTTGAACGTTGTATGCGTACTCACTGGTCTTGTTTTAGTAGATGTCAATGTATTCTTACCTAGAATTGAATACATTGGGGAAGACCCCTAAACTTTGGTCTTAATCGGAATTATTGAGTAGTCGATAGACCGTTCTCATGGAGGTGTATGTATATCGTGAATTCTCTCTCTGACATAATATCTCATATATAGTTTTCCCTGAAAGATGTTTTCACCCAGATTAAAGCTGGGGATTCTTTCTGGCCAGTAATGGAGCCAGGTTTGCAGTGAGGGTGTATGTACCTTATCACCCAAGTGACACTGGAAGACGTTTTATGTATAATGTACGCAGTTTTTGGTGTGAAACACCGTAGGAGAGTTGAAAAGAAAGAAAAAAAAACAGGGAAGTGTTCGTTTCCATTTCAGTCCTGTGAATGAAATTCGGTGAAGTTTAGTTGTAAATGACACACGTATGTTGAAATGGAGAATTCTAGATGTGAATTGATGAGTAATTCTTAATCTAGCAACTGCACTATGTGTATTTTACCTGTCTGTGAACATAAGAAACATAAGCACTGTGTCCACGTAAGCCCACCCCATTATTCCTGTTCTGAATGTAGATTTCTTTCTGTCACTCAGTGTTTTACTCAGCCCTGGGTGGGGTATGGTATGGGGATATTATTGCAGGGTCTGACAGGAGATAGGGATACGCTGGAGGCTCGGCCCTGACCACCATCAGGTCTACCGTCGAGATGAGGGCGAGTACAGGGTCCCTAGTTACAGGGTCAGCCCAGGGGTCCCTATATAATCCATATTCCCGGTGACAGATTGAATACCTCCTGAATGTAGATGTCACAATACATGACATCTTTCTTTTCACTCTCTCCCAGGACTCTTCAGACGCCATTTTTGGCCAACACCTACTTCCTCTTTTAGCGGCTGTTTCTTATCGGTAATTATCTTTAGTGGACGTTTTAACTCAGACACTACATAGTTCATCTTTAGACGCCATTTTAGTCCAGCCGACACCCGGTTCCCCATTTTTGTTTTAGCAGCCAAAGTCACTGCTCTGTTTATTGCCGACATAGCAGGGACTGCAGAGAGGGGAGACAGGGACCTGGAACACACACACTCCATTTTTCCACTAATGAACCTTAGCAGAGGTTATTGCTGATAGTCCTGTGGACTTTTTCCCTTCACTTTTGCATATTTGTTTTTTCTGTATGTTATACAATTTAGTAGACCATATAGACTGCTCACTATTAGTCCTGGTGGACAGTGAATATTTTTCTGCATATGGCAGTTGTTACTTAGCCTAGTTTTGAGATATTTTCACTTGTATGTTATCCTGCCTGGTGTCTTGCACAAGAGTTCCCTGATAGAGAGGGTGAAGGTTCATGTGGTCCCAAGGGGACATTGATCATCAGGAGTTGACATATATTAAAGTTTTCGTTGGCAGCACCCAGTAATCCTTTGTGTCTTAGTTTGCAGGGTCTGACAGGAGATAGGGATACGCTGGAGGCTCGGCCCTGACCACCATCAGGTCTACCGTCGGGATGAGGGAGAGTGCAGGGCCCCGAGTTACAGGGTCAGCACAGGAGAGGTAGAGTAGATACGCTCCACTGCTTTTTCCTAGTTGTGTAGATGTAGTCAGGGGGTGCTGCTTGGTAGTTTCCAAACCCTCTTGTGCTCTTTTCTCTTTCCCCGGGGTTTTAGGGGATCTTAGTTTTTAGAATTTCAGTGTTCTCCTGACCCCAAGTTACACTCATTGCTCTTTCTTACAAACCTGGGTATAGTCCTTTGTATCAGGTCTCCGAGAGCCCATATGCAAACAACTACGGCTGGTGACTCCTGAGTTACAGTCGTAGTCACCTGAGTTACAGTCACAGTCACCTGAAGAGTATCATCACGTCATCTCCAGCCCAGAAGTCATTCTACATGTTTGCCATGGAAGAAGATAGCAGTCCTTTGAACACTACTCAGCCAGATTGAACACCTACCTAAAGCACCAGTTGAAGATCAGTGCCCGTATGACATCACTGCTCCCTGACAAAGTCACCATCTCTCGGTGTGGGGTCCTTAATCCTGCTGAACTTCTCCCTCTTCCAAGGGGGGAGTGTCCCACCTCTGACGTGTCCCACCTCTGACACCTTGGTGGAAGAGGTAGTCGACTCTGGCATAGCTGAAACTCTGGATTCGATACCCTGACTTAACACCTTTGGACCCTGACTTAACATCTTTGCGGATGGATCAAGATGTGCATCAAGAAGACGGTTCAACATGGGTATGGTGCTGGTAGCAGAAGACGCTGTGCTGATAGAGCAGTCGCTACCCGCATGCCTGTCTGTAAAGAAGCAGATGTATGTGCTCTCGCTGAAGCCTGCAAGATGGCAGCCAGCATCTACTCTGTGGAGGACAAGAGACTTGATCACTGCCAATGGAACTGTATGCCGCCATGAGGCCATAGAAGAACGGATGGAAGCTTTGCTATTGCCAGACAGAGTCGTGGTGAGCAGGGTTGAGGCCTACATTGGAGGAGTCAAGGGAAGCAGTAAGAAGTGCCCTCACTGACAGAACATCCAAAGAAGCCCCAAGACCACTTACGAGAGAAACAGTCAGTCAATCTGTGCTTTTCGAATGACCCAGATGTAAAGAAGAAAGGAAAGATGGAAAGTCTTGAGAAAACGTTGTCCTGACCCTACAAGAGCAAGTCCCAGAAGAAGAAGAGGACTGGGATAGGGTGCAGCTGTGGGCTCCCGGAGACCATGGGAAGTGGCTAGTGACCTGCTTTCACTGCCAGCCAAAGAGATATGGCAGGCCTTAGACACAGAACTGACTCTACACACCCCATACCAGCCACAGAATAGAGGGAAGGTTGGGAGGTTGGGGCAGTGTAGAAAGCAAGGGCATGAGAGTCTTCGCTTGCATTGTTCAGTGTCAGACACACCACAGCAGGGACCACTAGGTTGAGACCCTATGAAATCCTGTTTAGAAGTACCCCCAGATACTTCAACTAAGCTTGTTGTTTGTTTAAACATTTGCCTAATACACGTTTTTGAGTTTTCTCCTCCAGATCCAGCCAGATCTAGATTTCTTCTCTTTTCTCTTTCTCTCATTCCTCTTTTTCTCTCTCTTCTTTTCCTCTCTCTTTTCTCAATCTTTTTCTCTCTCTTCCTCTCTTCTCAATCTTTCTCTCTCTTTTTCTCTCTCTCTTCTCTCACTCTTTTTCTTCGGACGAAGATCCATGCATTCCACTACAAAGAGATGTCGGACCTGCCTGAGACCAGGAGATGGCTGTCTTCCCTCTTCTACCCGATACTTTGTGCCAGGATGATGATATCTAAGCATGTGGACTGGAAGACGACTCTACATCCCACCTTTGATGATGTCCCACCATCACCGCCTAAGGACTGAGGAGCATGAGACTCTGAGAGAAACCAACCCTGATAAATATTAGCCCATTAGAGGACTACTGCCACGTTCCCCCTTCCTGAATAACGTGTGCCAGCGGAACATAGCCATGAGAACAGTCTAGAGAATACGGTCAGGATCTGGCTTCCTATGCATAGTCTGTTGGGTGGGGAGATTCATCCACAAGGGATGGGGTATCTCGTATGTGAGTGAGGTAACCATCAGCATTAGGACAGATCAATAGACCTGGAAACGTAAGGAAAGACTTTTTGGCTATCTCCAAAGGGGGGGACTGTTAGGGATGTGATTATCATTATTATGAGTATATAGGAGTTACATGGAGATATCCATAAAGAACAAGATTTAAGATGTTGTTTGAACTGTACCCCACATATCTCTTGGCATAAGACTCAGACAGACAGTCTGGGCTATTCTTGTGACCAGTGAATCATGCTGACATTGCTTAATATAAATGAGGAACCAAGCACATTACAGTAAATTGTATATCACAGAATAAGCTGTATCTAGTTTATCCAATAGGAGACGTGTTACGTATTCTTGGCACCTAGCCAATAAGGTTATATATATTTGTAACACTTCCGGAAATAAATCAGTCTTACTTTCTATTCATATCTGAGTACGTCTCTCTGGTGTGAGCGAAAGAGAGGGTAATGCATGCTACCACGAGTGACTCATAATTTGGACTGCAGACAGTTTAAGAGGGATGCATGATTAGATTGCATCAACCTAAATTACGGCCTTATCATAGCGAACATCGCTACAGCAGATTCACACGCACATACCTTGTCAGCAACGTCACTGTGACCGCCGAACAATCCCTCCTTCAAGGGGGAGGTGCGTTCTGCATCATAGCGACGTCACTAAGCGGCCGGCCAATAGCAGAGGAGGGGCTGAAATGAGCGGCCGGAACATGCCGCCCACCTCCTTCCTTCCACATTGCCGGTGGATGCAGCTAAGGAGATGTTCGTCGGTCCTGCGGTGTCACACACAGCGATGTGTGATGCCTCAGGAATGACGAACAACATCGTACCGGTGGCAGCAGCGATATTAAGGAAATGAGCGACGTGTCAACGATCACCATTTTGGAACGATTTTGCAATCGTTCATCGTCGCTCATTAGTGTTACACGCTGCGATGTCGCTACCGGCGCCGGATGTGCGTCACTAACGACGTGACCCCGACGATATATATAGCGATGTCGCAGCTTGTAAAGCACCCTTTAATGTTAGCTTCATTGAAAAAAAAATGTGTTTTTCTTTCAAAAATAAGGAACTACCTAAGTCACCCTAAACTTTTGAACTGTAGTGTGTGTATGTATGTGTGTGTGTGTGTGTATATAATATATATATATGCTCGGGCAAAAGTTATGAGACCACTGCAAAATTTTCAGTTTTTCAGATTTTTCTCTTTTATAGGTATATTTTTTTGTAAAATGCAAATTGTTGCTTTATTCTATGAACTAGTATTTTCAGAAAATGAATACAACATTTCTTGTCTAGAATTTTATAGATATGTTGTCAGTAGTTTATGGAACAAAAGTACAATTTACATTTTACTCAAAAATATATCTATAAAGAGAAAAATCAGAAAACCTGAAACTTTTGCAGTGGTCTCTTAATTTTTGCCAGAGATTTTATACTAATTTTTATATATATATATATATATATATATATATATATATATATATATATATATATATATTAGTACACAATATATAGTTGAATAAAAATAATTTAAAAAAAATGACAGCGCTCCGCGATATTTTTTGATTCTCAGCTCAGATAAAGCAGACGGCTAGGGGCTGCCACCCCCATCGACCTGGCTTTACCTTGGCTGGCAATCAAAAAACAGGCAAGACGATTAATTTTTTTTTAGTTAGTTAAAAAAAATAATTAAAAAAAACATGCGTGGGCTCCCGCAGTATTTTGATCGCCAGTCAGGTAACACCAGGCAGCTGGGGGCTGGAATTCTCGGCAGCCCGCATCTGCCCCTGGAAATGGCGCATTGTTTCTTAGTGCCAAGTCCAGGCGCCTTACCCAGATCATCAGCGGCCCTGGTGCCCAAGTGGCTCACTGGGTAATAAAGGGCTTTGTATTCTCAGATGGTACTAAGCCCGAAATTAATGGTGTCACGCTAAATTAGACATGGCCACCATGAATTTCTAGCAAATAGTAAAAAAAAAACACCACAAATTTTATTTTTATTAGAAATAAAACAAAAAAAATTTAGAAACTCCATCTTTATTATAAAAACAATCCTTAGTCTGACATAATCCACAGGGAGAGCAATGTCAGCTCTGCTTCATCACTGTGCACAGGCAGCGTATATTTAGTGTGAGAAGCAGGCTGACACTTGCGTATGACTCGTGCAGTCTCGCATCAGCATCATCCCGCGCGGACTGACACTCTCCGGACACGAGCGCCTCAGCTGCATGGAAACAAATGCAGCCGACTGCTACGGTCAGGAGAGGGTGTGGCCGTATCAGGTGATGCCGATGCGACACTCGCATAGTGACAGTCAAAGTTCAGTTAACAGGACCTTCGATGACGTCATAGCCATGTGACCAGTCTGTAAGCCAATGTCTGTACACACCAGACTGGTCACATGGCCATGATATCACGTAAGGTCTTGTAACCCGAGGGCGCAGCAATGTTCGGAAGCAGAAGCGGCCGAGAGACAGCGCTGCAGGACGCGTCACGGGACCTGTAAGTATAATGACAATGTTTATTATTAAATATATTCTTTATTGTACTGCCCCCCCGCCCCATCCCATAACTGTAAAGTCCAAGATTGGTGATTGGACGAAAGTTCATGTTATCTCGATCCTGATCTCGATCTTTACAAAACGATCGTCGAGTCTCCCGATCCTGACCATCGGGGGGATCGCCCATCACTATCAACTATCACTGCAGCCCTCCACCAGTCGAGCCAATTGAGCATCTCTGGAGAGATCTGAAAATGGTGTCCACCAACGTTCACAATCCAACCTGACGGGACTGAAGAGGATCTGCAAGGAAGAATGGCCGAGGATCCCCAAATCCAGGATCCCAAGAAGACTCATGGCTGTACTAGCTCAAAAGAGAGGGTGCGTCTACTCAATACCGAGCAAAGGGGCTGAATACTTATGACCATGTGATATTTCAGTTTTTCTTGTTTAATAAATTTGCAAAGAATTCTACATTTCTTTTTTTTTCTGTTAAGATGGGGGATGGGTGCAGAGTGTACATTACTGAGAAAAAAAATGTACCAAATAGCTGCAATGAAACAAAGAGGGAAAAATGTAAAGGGGTCTGATTACTTTCCGTACCCACTATACCTCGTGTGCGCTCTACATACACCTTGTCTCACACCCCCATAAGCGTTCCATATACACTTCAAGTGCAGTCTCACACCCCCATGGGGTTTTATCACGTTGTGGACACCTGACAATGCACCCACTCTGTGGCCTTTAATTCATATTGTACCTGCTGGGGGAGGATGGGCACAGCGCCCCCTCATTTATCTGCCATTATTCCTCTGCCCCTCACCTGTTCTGTCCTTTCAGATCTGGAGAGCCTGTACCTGGGCATGCACTGCTATACATCATGCTTCATTCACTACTGTGCTAATTGCTGCTCAATCACCAGACGATGGCGGCACAGTCTGCAGGAGCTGGACCTGTCAGGGCTGACCTTCAGCAAGAGTGAACTAACAGAAGCCCTAGCCATCCTCACTGAAGATGGGACCAACGACACACTAAAGTCCCTTGTTCTCTCGGGGACTAAGGTCTCTGGGGCCGCCGCCAGGTGATCACCCTTACGTATGGTGTGCACTGTGCTGTCATACCCTGTGCTCATACTCTTTTCCCTCTGCAGAGACGTGCTGTCCGGCTGCCAGGCACTCACACACCTGGACCTCTCCTCATGCCGTAACGTACCCCGGGGATTGAAGTGCGTCTACCGTGGCCGGGAGAGCATCCTGCAGTGTCTGAACAGGTTAACCAGCAGGGTGCAGGAGGAAGATTTGGAGTAACCGGCTACACTGGGCACCACCATCTTGTATTACACATTGGATTTCTTACTTTCTACAGATGTAAATAGTTTTGTTTCTCCGCTTGGGAGTGAGTTACGTTTCTATAATACATTTCAAACAGTTTTGGTTACTTTGTCTCAGTTTTCATTGTGTTTCCTCACCAGCACAGATGCATTGTAACGAGGCCTGCGTTGTGAGGAACAGGGGTCATGAGGGACTTTCTGCCTCCAGAAGGAATCAGTCGTGTTCCTGCTCACTTGCAACTTGCAGGAAGAGTAAAAGACCAGGTCTATTTCTTGGTCGGCAAATCTTCAATCACGACTATCGGACCTGCTACGCACTTGTCTCAGCTCCGCCTGTCCTCTACTGTCAGATTTTACAAGTGTATCCAAGACCTCATGTCCCCTGTCCTTTTAAGATCTGCTAGGACAAACCCCTGTAACTGGGACCCCGTCACCTCTGCACAATACCTGCCAGTAACTCCTCAATAAGCATCGTCAGCTGTTATTGGAGACTACACATTACTGTGGCTCTCTACATCTGTTTCTGTGGACTACAGTATGTGCTGCGTTGCCTGTTTGCAGCCCATCATAGCCCGTTAGTCCTCATTGTACCAGGTGCCTCCCATTCTGATGTGGCGGTGACGTGGGTCTGTGTGTTCACCCGGACCTGCAGTTTCATGGACCCACTTCACCAGGATGCTCAGGCCGTGAATTACTTAAGTGCAGCAGCTATAACACATGAACCAGGGAATGAAGCCGCAGGATGCTCATCTTGGAAGAAGTAAGAGTCGTGTTAAGCTGAACAATTGCTGGGTTTAGTCGGGTCTCGCTGTTTTGAGAACCTTGGAAAACCAAGGATTGGAGCCACAGGAAGCGCAACCACATTTCCAGTGCATTCTGGGAAGAAGGAAGAGTCGCCTTAACCTGAACGATTGCTTGGATTAGCCAGTTCTCGCTGCTCTGAGGATATCGCAAAACCAATTTGTCCGCTTCATACACTGGGACAGCGGATACACAGGTAAAGTAAGAAACACACACACACACACACACACACACACACACACACACAGGAACATACAAATGTAAGAGCAATATGGAAGAGATGGTGAGTTGCAACACATGCTACATGTTCACAGATCTACTGGACAAAAAAGCCTAGTTCGCCTGCCACAGGTGCAGACTAGTGGCCCTTTTAGGAAAAATGGGGCAGGGGCTGGAAGGAAGAATAGCAACACTGAAGCTCATTACAGATGAGGATTTCTTGGGTGAAGCAGAAGCAACCCTTCAAGACATGGAAAGGAGAAAAGCTTCAGAGCCCCTATAGGGGCAGAAAAGTGGATACACATGACCAAAGGGAGCCAACAGATCACAAGGATGTCCTCACCCATGCAGCTAAGGAACCTATATCAAACCCTCATGCAGAAGGACAAAAATGGCACAACTGAAGAAGAGACCATTCCAACAAAAGAAGAAACAAAAGTCACCCAGAAAATGTCCCGGGTGTGTCACGATTGACAGGCTGTCCCGTGGTGTCCGGCTCTAGAAGGTCGCAGCGTTTGGCTGCAGAAACTGCTCCTTGGCATTCTATTCTTCCTGTTGTGGTTTAAATTTGATCTAATGTATCTTCTCTGCTGGGGGTTAATCCCTCCCCTTTTAGGACCCTAAAGATATCCTCACCTTTCAGCTGTAAATCATCATTACTTCCCTTTGTGTCCTTATATTCCCAGATTTCCCCTTGGTGTTTGCTGGTGATTAGAGTTAAATTCCTGTAGGTTTCAGTGTAAAGGCTGCTTTACACACAACGATATCGCTAGCGATCTCGTTAGCGATGTGACACGCCAGATCGTAGATATGATTTGCCGAGATCGCACATAGGTCGAGCCGGTCACAAAACGACCTATGTGCGATCTCGGCAAATCGTATCTAAGATCTGGCGTGTCACATCGCTAACGAGATCGCTAGCGATATAGTTGTGTGTAAAGCAGCCTTAAGAGTCTGTTTGTAATCATCTGGAGAAACATTATTTTGTGTTGCAGTTCCTCTCCCTGAGTCTTCTTGGAGATAAGTTATTAATTTATTTCTTCGGCGCTCCATTGGGAGACCCAGACGATTGGGTGTATAGCTTCTGCCTCCGGAGGCCACACAAAGCATTACACTAAAAAGTGTAAGGCCCCTCCCCTTCTGGCTATACACCCCCCGTGGGATCACGGGCTGCTCAGTTTTCAAGCTTTGTGCGAAGGAGGTCAGACATCCACGCATAGCTCCACTGTTTAGTCAGCAGTAGCTGCTGACTATGTCGGATGGAAGAAAAGAGGGCCCATACTTGGGCCCCCAGCATGCTCCCTTCTCACCCCACTCTTGTCGGGTGTTTGTTAAGGTTGAGGTACCCATTGCGGGTACGGAGGCTGGAGCCCACATGCTGCTTTCCTTCCCCATCCCCCTGAAGGGCTCTGGTGAAGTGGGATCTTACCGGCCTCCAGACTCTGAGGCCGGGCTCCATCCACAGACCCGGAGATCCTGCTGGATACGGAGCTGGGTACCATCAGGGACACGGGAGCAGGAGAAATTCCATTTCAGGTATCCTAAGCGTAAATTGAGCTCTTTTCTGGACCACTCTGACTTCAGAGAAGCAGTCCAGAAACACAATGCTTATCCAGATAAGCGCTTCTCCAAACGTCTTAAGGATACACGTTATCCCTTTCCCCCTGACGTGGTCAAACGCTGGACCCAGTGTCCAAAGGTGGATCCCCCAATCTCCAAGCTTGCGGCTAGATCCATAGTTGCGGTGGAAGATGGGGCTTCACTTAAAGATGCCAATGACAGGCAGATGGACCTTTGGTTGAAATCTGTCTACGAAGCTATCGGCGCGTCGTTTGCTCCAGCATTCGCAGCCGTGTGGGCGCTCCAAGCTATTTCAGCTGGTCTGGCGCAGGTGGACTCTGTCATACGTCCATCAGTGCCGCAAGTGGCGTCCTTAACTTCACAGATGTCTGCATTTGCAACTTATGCTATCAATGCTGTCCTGGACTCTACGAGCCGTACCTCAATGGCGTCCGCCAACTCTGTGGTGTTACGCAGAGCCTTGTGGCTAAAGGAATGGAAAGCAGATTCTGCTTCCAAAAAATGCTTAACCAGTTTAAGAAAGCAGCCGGAGGTACCGCTTCCAAAGCGGCGACCTCATGACTTTCGGCCTCCTCCCTCCGCATCCTCGGTCAGTGGCAGGCTCTCCCGCTTTTGCGACATTTGGCTGCCACAGGTCAAAGACCGGTGGGTAACAGACATTTTGTCCCACGGGTACAAGATAGAGTTCTGTTCTCGTCCTCTGTCGCGGTTCTTCAGAACTGTTCCACATCCCGACCGAGCCGATGCTCTTCTGCAGGCGGTGGGCTCTCTAAGGGCAGAAGGAGTGGTGATCCCTGTTCCCCTTCAGGAACAAGGTCAAGGTTTTTACTCCAATCTCTTTGTGGTACCAAAAAAGGACGGCTCTTTCCGTCCTGTTCTGGACCTAAAACTGCTCAACAAGCACGTGAAAACCAGACGGTTCCGGATGGAATCCCTCCGCTCCGTCATTGCCTCAATGTCTCAAGGAGATTTCTTGGCATCAATAGACATCAAAGATGCCTATCTCCACGTGCCGATTGCGCCAGAACACCAGCGTTTTCTACGCTTCGTGATAGAAGACGAACATTTTCAGTTCGTAGCCCTGCCATTCGGTCTGGCGACAGCCCCACGGGTTTTCACCAAGGTCATGGCAGCAGTGGTAGCAGTCCTGCACTCGCAGGGACACTCGGTGATCCCTTACCTGGACGATCTACTTGTCAAGGCACCCTCTCAGGAGGCATGCCAACACAGCCTGAACGTTGCGCTGGAGACTCTCCAGACTTTCGGGTGGATCATCAACTTTTCGAAGTCAAGTCTGTCACCGACACAATCACTAACGTATCTTGGCATGGAGTTTCATACTCTCTCAGCGATAGTGAAGCTTCCGATGGACAAACAGCGTTCACTACAGACGGGGGTGCATTCTCTCCTTCAAGGCCAGTCGCACCCCTTAAGACGCCTCATGCACTTCCTAGGGAAGATGGTGGCAGCAATGGAGGCAGTCCCGTTTGCGCAGTTTCATCTGCGCCCGCTTCAATGGGACATTCTCCGCCAATGGGACGGGAAGTCGACGTCCTTAGAAAGTCTCCCTTTCCCAGGCGGCCAAGGACTCTCTTCAGTGGTGGCTTCTTCCCACCTCTTTATCACAGGGGAGGTCCTTCCTACCCCCATTCTGGGAGGTGGTCACGACAGATGCGAGTCTGTCAGGGTGGGGAGCAGTTTTTCTCCACCACAGGGCTCAGGGTACGTGGACTCAGCAGGAGTCCACCCTTCAGATCAATGTTCTGGAAATCAGGGCAGTGTATCTAGCCCTACTAGCCTTCCAGCAGTGGCTGGAAGGCAAGCAGATCCGAGTTCAGTCGGACAACTCCACAGCGGTGGCATACATCAATCACCAAGGCGGGACACGCAGCCGGCAAGCCTTCCAGGAAGTCCGGCAGATTCTGATGTGGGTGGAAGCCACGGCCTCCACCATATCCGCAGTTCACATCCCGGGCGTAGACAATTGGGAAGCAGACTTCCTCAGTCGCCAGGGCATGGACGCAGGGGAATGGTCCCTTCACCCGGACGTATTTCAGGAGATCTGTCGCCGCTGGGGAATGCCGGACGTAGACCTAATGGCGTCTCGGCACAACAACAAGGTCCCAACCTTCATGGCGCGGTCTCGCGATCAAAGAGCTCTAGCGGCAGACGCCTTAGTGCAAGATTGGTCGCAGTTCCAGCTACCCTATGTGTTTCCCCCTCTGGCACTCTTGCCCAGAGTGCTACGCAAGATCAGATCCGATTGCCGCCGCGCCAGACTGGCCGAGGAGGTCGTGGTACCCGGACCTGGGGCATCTCACGGTCGGCGAACCGTGGGCGCTACCAGACCGGCCAGACTTACTGTCACAAGGGCCGTTTTTCCACCTGAATTCTGCGGCCCTGAACCTGACTGGGTGGCCATTGAGTCCTGGATCCTAGCGTCTTCAGGGTTGTCTCAAGGGGTCGTTGCCACCATGAGACAAGCTAGGAAACCCACGTCTGCTAAGATCTATCCAGGACGTGGAAGATTTTCTTATCCTGGTGCTCGGCTCAGGGAGTGTCCCCCTGGCCATTTGCATTGCCTACCTCTCTTTCCTTTCTGCAATCTGGTTTGGAAAAAGGCTTATCGCTCGGCTCCCTTAAAGGGCAAGTCTCAGCGCTATCGGTATTCTTTCAGAAGCGCCTAGCACGACTTCCTCAGGTACGCACGTTCCTGCAGGGGGTTTGTCACATTGTCCCGCCGTACAAACGGCCGTTAGATCCATGGGATCTGAACAGGGTTCTCATAGCTCTACAGAAGCCGCCCTTCGAGCCTCTGAAGGATGTTTCACTTTCTCGACTCTCACAGAAAGTGGCCTTTCTAGTAGCGGTTACGTCTCTTCGGAGGGTGTCCGAACTGGCAGCGCTGTCGTCCAAAGCTCCCTTCCTGGTGTTTCACCAGGACAAGGTGGTGCTGCGCCCGATTCAGGAGTTTCTCCCTAAGGTGGTATCCTCCTTTCACCTCAATCAGGATATCTCCTTACCTTCCTTTTGTCCTCATCCGGTTCATCGGTATGAGAAGGATTTGCATTTGTTAGATCTGGTGAGAGCACTCAGAATCTACATTTCCCGCACGGCGCCACTGCGCCGCTCAGATGCACTCTTTGTCCTTGTCGCTGGAAAGCGCAAAGGGTCGCAGGCTTCCAAATCCACCCTGGCTCGATGGATCAAGGAGCCAATTCTTGAAGCCTACCGTTCTGCTGGGCTTCCGGTTCCATCAGGGCTGAAGGCCCATTCTACCAGAGCCGTGGGTGCGTCCTGGGCGTTACGACACCAGGCTACGGCTCAACAGGTGTGCCAGGCAGCTACCTGGTCGAGTCTGCACACTTTCACCAAACATTATCAGGTGCATACCTACGCGGCGGCGGACGCCAGCCTAGGTAGAAGAGTCCTGCAGGCGGCAGTTGCCTCCTCGTAGAGGAGGGCTGTTTTGCAGCGGTATCTTGAGGTATTAATTTACCCACCCAGGGACTGCTTTTGGACGTCCCAATCGTCTGGGTCTCCCAATGGAGCGCCGAAGAAGAAGGGAATTTTGTTACTTACCGTAAATTCCTTTTCTTCTAGCTCCAATTGGGAGACCCAGCACCCGCCCTGTTTCCTTCGGGATTTTTGTTTTTTTCGGGTATACATGTTGTTCATGTTGAACGGTTTCAGTTCTCCGAGGTTCCTTCGGATTGAATTTGTTTAAACCAGTTATTGGCTTTCCTCCTTCTTGCTTTAGCACTAAAACTGAGCAGCCCGTGATCCCACTGGGGGGGTATAGCCAGAAGGGGAGGGGCCTTACACTTTTTAGTGTAATGCTTTGTGTGGCCTCCGGAGGCAGTAGCTATACACCCAATCGTCTGGGTCTCCCAATTGGAGCTAGAAGAAAAGGAATTTACGGTAATTAACAAAATTCCCTTCTTCCCCCTGTTTGAGCTCCCTGTGTCCTCTTTAGAGCTTAGTGGGGTTGATTAAGTGCTCATCCCACCATTTATTACCCAGGGCCCAGTTCAGGGTCAGCCAGAGCCAGGAATCTTGCTTGGCACATAGGTGTAAAACTTATCTAGTAACATCAGGGAAACCAGGAGCCAGCGGAAGATTGGATCAGGGGTCACCATCTCCCCCTTCCCTAAACACAGGGCTTCCCTTCAGGGCCGACGTCAGCACCTGGCACATATGAGCAAATGCCGGGGCCCTGGACCGCCGGTGGGGCACACTCGCCGTCGCCAGTGGCGGTGATGTATCCCGCGGCCCCCGGGTTGAGTTCCGGGAACCGCAGTGCTCGGGCAGCAGCTGCACTTTCCTGCATTTTCTTTGGGAAATGGCTTTCTCCTTGCCACTCTTCCATAAAGGCCAGATTTGTGCAGTGTACGACTGATTGTTGTCCTATGGACAGACTCTCACCTCAGCTGTAGATCTCTGCAGTTCATCCAGAGGGATCATTGGCCTTTTGGCTGCATCTCTGATCAGTCTTCTCCTTGTGTGAGATGAAAGTTTGGATGGACGGCCGGGTCTTGGTAGATTTGCAGTGGTATGATGCTCCTTCCATTTCAATATGATCGCTTGCACAGTGCTCCTTGGGATGTTTAAAGTTTTCTAAGTCTTTTTGTAACCAAATCTAGCTTTAAACTTCTCCACAACAGTATCATGGACCTGCCTGTTGTGTTCCTTTGTCTTCATGATGCTCTCTGTGCTTTAAAGAGAACCCTGAGACTATCACAGAGCAGGTGCATTTATACGGAGACTTGATTACACACAGGTGGATAATATTTATCATCATCATTTAGGACAACATTGGATCAGTCAGAGATCCTCAATGAACTTTTGGCATGAGTTTGCTCCAATTAAAGTAAAGGGGGTGAATAATATTGCACGCCCCAATTTTCAGTTATTTATTTTTTAAAAAAAGTTTAAAATAAGCAATAAATTTCGTTCAACTTCACAATTGTGTCCCACTTGTTGACTCTTCATAACATTATAATTTTTATGTTTGAAACCTGAAATGTGGGAAAAGGTTGAAAAATGCAAGGGAGACGAATACTTTCGCAAGGCACTGTATGTACTGTACGTATGCCTGTATGTGTACGTATCTGTACAAGTGCGTGTCTACGTGTAGATGGGGCCCACTGAGACTCTTTTGACCAGGGACCACAAAAACCTGGAGCCGGCCCTGCTTCCCTTCCCTCCTTTTTCATCGTTCACTCGCTACTTCCCATACCTAACGTGATAGAAACATATAATAGTGTTCCCAGGAAGAAAATAAGAGTGGTAGTTATGAGGGACTCTACTAAGAAGCAGCTGTCTGTCTTTGTTGGGCATGGAGTATGGGTGCACTGTTATGTAATTGTGTGTTTTTGTTTCTGACTTTAATTTAGATGATAAATAAAAATGAACCTGATTTAACCCCTTAGTGACGGAGCTAAGTTTCACCTTAATGACCAGACCAAATTTTGCAATTCTGACCAGTGTTACTTCATGAGGTTATAACTCTGGAAAGCTTCAACGGATCCCAGTGATTCTGTGACTGTTTTTTTCGTTACACATTTCCGACATGTCTACTTTACATCAGCACAATTTTGGAAACAAAATTTTTTTTTGTTAAGAAGTTAGAAAAGTTCAAAGTTCATCAGCAATTTCTCATTTTTACAACAAAATTTACAAAACCATTTTTTAGGGACCACATCACATTAGAAGTGACTTTGAGAGGCCTAGGTGACAGAAAATACGAAAAAGTGACACCATTCTAAAAACTGCACCCCCCAAAGTACTCAACACCACATCTAAGAAGATTATTAACCCTCAAATGGTGAGGTGGGATTTTTGTCATGCAACTGGTGATGTGGGGCTTCCTATTGGGGTAAACACACTGGGGTGTTTTTAGAAATCTCTAATTTTTACAGAAAATGCAAAGATCACGTTTGTTTTAATTGTTTTCTTATTGGCGATTGATTACACATGTGGGTGTCAAAAATTTGTTATACTCAAGTATTGGAAAATGTAATACATTGATGATTCAATCAGAGGGAATTATGAAACATGACTTTTAGGATAATGTAAATAAAAATCCCAAATTTTTAAAAAAACAAGTGATTATAAGTATTAACATGAAAATTGAAAACACCACAAACCGTTCAAGAGAAATTAAAAGAATATCGTTTTTTTTGGTTTGCATGAAATTAGTTATTTTTTACAGTCATCGCAATACCTTACGGTACAATTACCAAAAATTGGGATCTCGCACTCTTCGCACATAAATTTTGTCTTCATGTCCTTCTTCCTAGGACACTTGCCACACCTCACTTGTCTATCTAGTTGTCGTTTTCTTGGTGTAGGCAACTGTTTCTGAAGAATTTGGGCAATGTTCTGCTGCAACTCATGCGGACGTAGATTGTTCAGCATCCTAACATTGAGGTAGGGTTCTGACAGAGCTCTGGCATGAGACTTTACAAAATCAAGGCGACTGTTCTTTACATTCACTGGATAAGATAAAAAGAGTACGTATGCATTCACAAGGCTGATGTTCAAGATGGAGTAGAAGATTGCAAGCGGCCATCGTCTCCTATGTCGACTAGTTGAGTAAAGTGTGCACTTTTCATCCAGAGCATCAACAACACCTTTTGTTGTATTGTAAAATTCAATGATTTCTGGCTTGCCAGATTCTGGGTCGATGCTTTTCGCATGATGCATGGATGAAATCAAAATTACCGCTTTGTTGGGGTTTTTTTTGGGACGTAGGAAACTAAGGTCATGTCATTTGCAAATCCAAAGATTGCAGAACGTTCTTCTTTGGTTTTTGACGGGCAGAATTGTGGTGGAATCTCTTTCTTGTTCTTTCTTATTGTTCCCACATATGTAAGTCCTCTTTTCTTCAACTCTGCCACAAGTTCAATGGAAGAGAACCAGTCCAGTTATCAGCAGTAATATTTCTGTTTGTTCTAAATATTGGCGTTGATAGACGCAAGACAGACTGAGTAGGTTTATAAAAATGTTTTTCCTCATTGGAGAGAAAGGTTCCTGTTACGAACCGGCGCCGCCATAGCCGCAAGCAGCCTGCTGTGGTTCCTGTTTCGCCCAGGCGCCGGCTGCCGTTCTTGGCCGTGCCTCGGGTCGTCCAGTTGGCTGTTCCTTCCACCACGTCTAAGTGTGGAGAGGCGGCTAGTACGCATGCGTGCGCCGATTTACCCCAGCCAGAGTTGAAGCCCGGTGTTTTGCCTAGTGAGCATGCTCAGCCTGATTGTGTTATGTCTGGGACTAAGTCCTCAGTACAGGCTACTGAGCATGCTCCCACAATTAACCCTAACAGCCTCTTTGCACAGGTACTTGGACTTCGTGCTGTGTCTAACTGCTGGGATGTGCCTACTGAGCATGCTCAAACTGATAGTCTGCTTTCTGAGCCTGTTGCTCAGGCTACTGGGCATGCTCAGGCACTTAGTGCACCAGAGGCTAGGTCCGGTAAGGACCTCACTGAGCATGTCCGTGAGGTGGCAGGCCCTGATAGGGCAGAGGGTGTCAGGTGTCCTGATGACGTGGCAACTCCGGACTGGCTCGCAGAGGCCCGCCCCTATGATCTGGCACCTCAGTATTGGTCGTCAGACGATGACTGGTGAAGTGTTTGGGGCGTGGCTGCCATGAGGTCATCAATGACGTGGCGGTTCCGGATAGGTCGCATGTGAAGTCACTGATGACATGGCACTCTGCTATTGGACCTTGGTGGTTCCACCCTGGATTTGGGGTGGACCCAGGTTATAAAAGGGGCTGGAGACAACATGGAGGTGCGCAGTCTTCACTTTTGCTCAGTCAGAGCACACCTCCATGTTAGAGCCTCATTGCGGCATAAGCCTATGTTGGGAAGCGGTAGGTAGGGTTAGGCGAACGGTGCCTGTCACACCAAGATTCGTGGCTCGGCACATCAGGGTCAGGCGCCGTGCTTCCCTCCTGCCGTTCCAGTCTTGCTATAGCAGCCCAGTGGCGTTAACTGGGTTGCGGCTGCTGTGCTTCCTGTCCGATTGTGCCCCCTACGCACACGGACAACGCACCTGCTGCGCCACCTGTCTGATTGTGCTCCCTACGCACACGGACAACGCACCTGCTGCGCCACCTGTCCAATTGTGCCCCCTACGCACACGGACAACGCACCTGCTGCGCCACCTGTCCGGTTGTGCCCCCTACGCGCACGGATAGCGTACTCCAGGACCTCTGTGGAGTTAACAGGGTGTTCCTTATTTTCCTCGGCTTCCCGGTCAACGCTACTGGTGTACCCATCTGGCCTGACGTGTCCTACACACACGTGGCCAGTCGAGAGGTGGCCAGAAACGCTAATCGGAGGACCGCTCGGCCTGACGTGTCCTACACACGTGGCCGACAGTGCGCTTTCGTGGCGGTCTTCCGGTCAACGCTACCTGGTTACCACCCGGCCTGACGTGTTTCCTGCACACGTGGTTGGTGTAGCGCTAGGTGCACCAAAACGCTAATCGGGTTGTCGTCCGGTCTGACGTGTCCCAACACACGTGACTGGTTCCCAGAGTTCCTGGGTTATCTCAGAGCCATCCAGCTCTATAGTCTCCGCCTAACCCTCGGGTGCCAGCAGCTCCTTTGTCATCTGGAGCACGGTGGGCCCCGACTGGCGATTAGGATATATACCCCCTGGTCCTAATCTGCCGGTCCCCCCGTAACAGTTCCATTGCTGTCTTTACCAGTGTAAATATACGCATTCAGTAAGTAATGAGTTTTCGTGTCAGTGATTGCCATGATTTTTATGCCATACTTACGAGACTTACTTGGAATATACATTTCTTTGTCGCTCCTAATTGGGAGACCCAGACAATTGGGTGTATAGCTACTGCCTCCGGAGGCCACACAAAGCACTACACTTAAAAGTGTAAAGCCCCTCCCCTTCTGCCTATACACCCCCCGTGGGATCACGGGCTCCTCAGTTTTCATGCTTTGTGCGAAGGAGGTCAGACATCCACGCATAGCTCCACTGTTTAGTCAGCAGCAGCTGCTGACTATGTCGGATGGAAGAAAAGAGGGCCCATACTAGGGTCCCCAGCATGCTCCCTTCTCACCCCGCTTTTGTCGGCGGTGTTTGTTAAGGTTGAGGTACCCATTGCGGGTACGGAGGCTGGAGCCCACATGCTGCTTCCTTCCCCATCCCCCTTAGGGCTCTGGGTGAAGTGGGATTTTACCGGTCTCCAGGCACTGAGACCGTGCTCCATCCACAGCCCCTGGGGATTCTGCTGGATTTGGAGCTGAGTATCATCAGGGACAGGGCCCTGCTACGTCAAGGTACTCTGTGTCCCCGTACAGACCGCGCGCAGACACACTGCAGCATTGCTGGGTGTGTTGGTGCGCCGGGGACAACAGCGCTGCGCGCTTGTGCCACTACTCACTACAGCTCTGCTGAGTGAGTCAATATATTGGGAACTGCCGCGCCGGCCGCTGCTGTCAGTTCACGCTGCGGCGCGGCTGGGACTTGTGGTGCGCCGGGGACTTCCGCGCTGGCCGTGCATATATGACGGCCGCGCTTATTACTCGAGTCCCCGGCTTTTGCGGCCTAGTTTCGTTTCGTTCCCGCCCCCAGGCCTGCCAGTCAGGGGAAGGGCGGGACGCTGTACAGAACGTCAGCGCCGAGGGCTGGAGTCTACTTTACATACTCCAGCCCTCACACTGGGCACAGTGGGACGCCAGTTTCCCGCACTTTGTCTGAGGCACGCCCACGGTCCGGCCCTCTTCACAGAACGCCGGCAGCCATTCCTGTGTGCAGTCTGAGCTGGAGAGGGGAGACAAGTTCTGGGAGACCCAGACACGGGATTCTGGCGACCACACACCCGCGTTTGAGCGGGCGGTAAGCGGCACCTCTGGTGCTGACCCCACTAGTGCCGAAGTGTACATTTGTATTTTTATGCTTGCATGCTATACATTGCACTGTACGGTCGCTGGTGATTCTTGGCTATATACCCTCCTAGATTGCTCAGAGGAGACAACAGCATGTCATCCGCAAAAAGCAAGGGTGCCAAGGCACAGGCTTTCTATGCTGCTTGTACCGCATGTGAGGCTACTCTACCGGCAGGTTCCACTGACCCCCATTGTGTGCAGTGTTCGGCCCCTGTGGCACTTGCTCGGCCGGGGCCTCTGCTAGAGGTGACCCAGGGAGAACCACCTGTGAATACTGTCCAGGTGACAGGGACGGAGTTTGCAGTTTTTGCTGATAGATTGTCTGTGACTATGACTAAAATTCTAGAAACTTTGCAGTCTAGACCAGTAACTCAGACCATGGGCACTGTTGAATCATTGCTCCCTGGTCCCCCTCAGTTGGAACAGCTCCGGGCTCCGGGGGTGTCCCATGCATCCCAGGGTGAAGGCTCTGACACGGACGACAGTCCCAGACAGCCTAAGCGAGCTCGCTATGAGCGGCCCTCGACTTCATCACACTGGTCAGGGTCCCAGCAGGAGGGCTCTCTGTATGATGAGGCGGAGGTAGCTGATCAGGATTCTGATCCTGAGACCGCTCTCAATCTGGATACTCCTGATGGTGACGCCATAGTGAATGATCTTATAGCGTCCATCAATAGAATGTTGGAGATTTCTCCCCCAGCTCCTCCAGTGGAGGAGTCAGCTTCACAGCAGGAGAAATTCCATTTCAGGTATCCCAAGCGTAAATTAAGTACTTTTCTGGACCACTCTGACTTTAGAGAGGCAGTCCAGAAACACCACGCTTATCCAGATAAGCGTTTCTCCAAACGGCTTAAGGATACACGTTATCCCTTTCCCCCTGACGTGGTCAAGGGCTGGACCCAGTGTCCCAAGGTGGATCCTCCAATCTCCAGGCTTGCGGCTAGATCCATAGTTGCAGTGGAAGATGGGGCTGCACTTAAAGATGCCACTGACAGACAGATGGAGCTCTGGTTGAAATCCATCTATGAAGCTATCGGCGCGTCATTTGCTCCAGCATTCGCAGCCGTATGGGCACTCCAAGCTATTTCAGCTGGTCTTACACAGATTGACACGGTCACACGTACATCTGTTCCGCAGGTGGCATCCTTAACCTCTCAAATGTCTGCATTTGCGTCTTACGCGATTAATGCTGTCCTGGACTCTACGAGCCGTACGGCAGTGGCGTCCGCCAACTCCGTGGTTTTACGCAGAGCCTTGTGGTTAAGGGAATGGAAGGCAGATTCTGCTTCCAAAAAGTGCTTAACCAGTTTGCCATTTTCTGGTGACCGACTGTTTGGTGAGCGTTTGGATGAAATCATTAAACAGTCCAAGGGTAAGGATTCATCCTTACCTCAGCCCAGACAAAACAAACCCCAACAGAGGAGGGGACAGTCGGGGTTTCGGTCCTTTCGAGGCTCGGGCAGGTCCCAATTCTCCTCGTCCAAAAGGACTCAAAAGGATCAGAGGAGCTCAGATTCTTGGCGGGCTCAGTCACGCCCAAAAAAGACAGCCGGAAGACCCGCTACCAAGGCGGCTTCCTCATGACTTTCGGCCTCCTCTCTCCGCATCCTCGGACGGTGGCAGGCTCTCCCGCTTTGGCGACATTTGGCTGCCACAGGTCAAAGACCGTTGGGTGAGAGACATTCTGTCTCACGGGTACAGGATAGAGTTCAGTTCTCGTCCTCCAACTCGATTCTTCAGAACTTCTCCACCTCCCGACCGAGCCGATGCTCTTCTGCAAGCGGTGTGCACTCTAAAGGCAGAAGGAGTGGTGACCCCTGTTCCTCTTCAGGAGCAAGGTCACGGTTTTTACTCCAATTTGTTTGTGGTGCCAAAAAAGGACGGGTCTTTCCGTCCCGTTCTGGATCTAAAACTGCTCAACAAGCACGTGAAAACCAGGCGGTTCCGGATGGAATCCCTCCGCTCCGTCATCGCCTCAATGTCTCAAGGAGATTTCCTAGCATCAATAGACATCAAGGATGCTTATCTCCACGTGCCGATTGCTCCAGAGCACCAGCGTTTTCTACGCTTCGTTATAGGAGACGAACACCTTCAGTTCGTAGCTCTGCCTTTCGGGCTGGCGACAGCCCCACGGGTCTTCACTAAGGTCATGGCAGCAGTAGTAGCAGTCCTGCACTCTCAAGGTCACTCTGTGATCCCGTATTTGGACGATCTACTTGTCAAGGCACCCTCTCAAGAGGCATGCCAACACAGCCTGAACGTTGCGCTGGAGACTCTCCAGAGTTTCGGGTGGATCATCATCTTTTCAAAGTCAAATCTGACCCCGACCCAATCGCTAACATATCTTGGCATGGAGTTTCATACTCTCTCAGCGATAGTGAAGCTTCCGCTGGACAAACAGCATTCACTACAGACAGGGGTGCAATCTCTCCTTCAAGGCCAGTCACACCCCTTGAGACGCCTCATGCACTTCCTAGGGAAGATGGTAGCAACAATGGAGGCAGTCCCTTTCGCGCAGTTTCATCTGCGTCCACTACAATGGGACATTCTCCGCCAATGGGACGGGAAGTCTACGTCGCTCGACAGGAACGTCTCCCTTTCTCAGGCGGCCAAAGAATCTCTTCGGTGGTGGCTTCTTTCCACCTCATTGTCAAAAGGAAAGTCCTTTCTACCCCCATCCTGGGCGGTGGTTACGACAGACGCGAGCCTATCAGGGTGGGGAGCAGTTTTTCTCCACCACAGGGCTCAAGGTACGTGGACTCAGCAAGAGTCCACCCTTCAGATCAATGTTCTGGAAATCAGAGCAGTGTATCTTGCCCTACAAGCCTTCCAGCAGTGGCTGGAAGGCAAGCAGATCCGAATTCAGTCGGACAACTCCACAGCGGTGGCATACATCAACCACCAAGGAGGAACACGCAGTCGGCAAGCCTTCCAGGAAGTCCGGCGGATTCTGACGTGGGTGGAAGACATGGCATCCACCATATCCGCAGTTCACATCCCAGGCGTGGAAAACTGGGAAGCAGACTTCCTCAGTCGCCAGGGTATGGACGCAGGGGAATGGTCTCTTCACCCGGACGTGTTTCAGGAGATCTGTCGCCGCTGGGGGATGCCGGACGTCGGCCTAATGGCGTCCCGGCACAACAACAAGGTCCCGGCTTTCATGGCACGGTCTCACGATCACCGAGCTCTGGCGGCGGACGCCTTAGTTCAAGATTGGTCGCAGTTCCGGCTACCTTATGTGTTCCCACCTCTGGCACTGTTGCCCAGAGTGCTGCGCAAGATCAGGTCCGACTGCCGCCGTGCCATCCTCGTCGCTCCAGACTGGCCGAGGAGGTCGTGGTACACGGATCTGTGGCACCTCACGGTAGGCCAACCGTGGGCACTACCAGACCGACCAGACTTGTTGTCCCAAGGGCCGTTTTTCCATCGGAATTCAGCGGCCGTGAACCTGACTGTGTGGCCATTGAGTCCTGGATCCTAGCGTCTTCAGGATTATCTCAAGAGGTCATTGCCACCATGAGACAGGCTAGAAAACCATCCTCCGCCAAGATCTACCACAGGACGTGGAAGATATTCTTATCTTGGTGCTCTGCTCAGGGAGTTTCTCCCTGGCCATTTGCATTGCCTACTCTTCTTTCCTTCCTGCAATCCGGTTTGGAAAAAGGTTTGTCGCTTGGCTCCCTTAAAGGACAAGTCTCAGCGCTATCTGTATTTTTTCAGAAACGCCTAGCACGACTTCCTCAGGTACGCACGTTCCTGCAAGGGGTTTGTCATATCGTCCCTCCTTACAAGCGGCCGTTAGAGCCCTGGGATCTGAACAGGGTTCTAATTGCTCTCCAGAAGCCGCCTTTCGAGCCTATGAGGGATGTTTCCCTTTCTCGCCTTTCACAGAAAGTGGCCTTTCTGGTAGCGGTCACGTCTCTTCGGAGAGTGTCCGAGCTAGCAGCGCTGTCATGCAAATCTCCCTTCCTGGTGTTTCACCAGGACAAGGTGGTTCTGCGCCCGATTCCGGAGTTTCTCCCTAAGGTGGTATCCCCCTTTCATCTCAATCAGGATATCGTCTTACCTTCTTTGTGTCCTCATCCAGTTCATCAATGTGAAAAGGATTTGCATTTGTTGGATCTGGTGAGAGCACTCAGAATCTACATTTCCCGCACGGCGCCTCTGCGCCGCTCGGAGGCACTCTTTATCCTTGTCGCTGGTCAGCGTAAAGGGTCGCAAGCTTCCAAATCCACCCTGGCTCGGTGGATCAAGGAACCAATTCTTGAAGCCTACCGTTCTGCTGGGATTCCGGTTCCCTCAGGGCTGAAGGCCCATTCTACCAGAGCCGTGGGTGCGTCCTGGGCATTACGGCACCAGGCTACGGCTCAGCAGGTGTGCCAGGCGGCTACCTGGTCGAGTCTGCACACTTTTACCAAGCATTATCAGGTGCATACCTACGCTTCGGCGGACGCCAGCCTAGGTAGACAAGTCCTTCAGGCGGCGGTTGCCCACCTGTAGGAAAGGGCTGTTTTACGGCCCTATCACGAGGTGTTATTTTACCCACCCAGGGACTGCTTTTGGACGTCCCAATTGTCTGGGTCTCCCAATTAGGAGCGACAAAGAAGAAGGGAATTTTGTTTACTTACCGTAAATTCCTTTTCTTCTAGCTCCAATTGGGAGACCCAGCACCCGCCCTGTTTTCTTAGGGATTTTTGTTTTTTCGGATACACATGTTGTTCATGTTGAATGGTTTCAGTTCTCCGATGTTTCTTCGGATCGAATTTGTTTTTAAACCAGTTATTGGCTTTCCTCCTTCTTGCTTTTGCACTAAAACTGAGGAGCCCGTGATCCCACGGGGGGGTGTATAGGCAGAAGGGGAGGGGCTTTACACTTTTAAGTGTAGTGCTTTGTGTGGCCTCCGGAGGCAGTAGCTATACACCCAATTGTCTGGGTCTCCCAATTGGAGCTAGAAGAAAAGGAATTTACGGTAAGTAAACAAAATTCCCTTCTTTGAATGAACACCTACCTCTGAAACCAACCAGCATTTTGTCTATGCATGCATATTCCCCAATTGAGTAACACGGCTGGCTGTTCCTAATGAACTTGTCATACACAAACGATATAGCTGCCACACGGTCAGTCTGCTGCCTTTCTTTTCGGTCTGTGCGATTATCGAAGCGAAGGGCCAGAAGTATGATAAACTCGTTTCCAAGACATAACGCAACAAAAAATTCTTGCCCCGTTCCATCAGTGGCAAAAAGCGCTGCGAGAGCTTCATGATTAGATTTTAAAATTGCAGAATACATCAAGATGGCCAGGAATGCTTTGAACTTGATCACGTCTAAATCTTTGTAGTCACTTCGATCTGTATCAGTCAGTTTTAGACGCAATTCAGACAGCTTTACATTCGTACAAAGTATTACTTCATCAATGAGGTATTCAGTAAACAGTAACTCCCACGATGACTGATCTGTGCAATCACAACCAAGCTGCCTGGCAAATGCGATATGATGTTGTGCCTTCTCATACGGATATTTGGCTGTTCTCCTGACCGCTTGAATTTGTTTTTTCCATAGAAATTTGTTGTACCTGGACGTGATTGTGCGGAGTCATCGTCATCTGAGGCAGATGTAGTGTCTTCACTTTCGTCCTCAGGCGCATCTTATCTTCCTCAGACTCGCTATTGTGTTCACTCTGGAAATCGGCTGGTACAACATCTCCTTCATCGCCACTAAAATAACTCTCTTCATTTTCAAGGATTGAATCTGCCCAATCCGCGAAACGGGGATCATCTGACCTCATAGACGTCCTGGAATTCGCCAGTTTTCATTTTTTGCCTGAGAGCAAGTGCACTAACAAACAGAAACACAGTTATACATTTGTGCAAAAATAAAACATTTTTCAAAATTTGAAAATGTGAAAAAAAAATTACCCGAGTGGTGATGTGGGGGTTCCTCAAGCCCAAGACTGCACTTAGCGACAGCTAACTCTGATATCCGTGTCCAGAAGAGAGGCCTTGACGACATCCTGTTGACAAGGAAATGGATGGAAGCTAGTGAGACACCTATCCTCATACCAACATTTTCCGATGAATGCCAGCTGAACAAAATTTCCCTGGGGTGTGGCAAACCCCACCTCACCAGTTGAGGGTTAACCCTTTAGGTGCTTCACAGGAACTAAAGCAATGTGGAATGAAAAAAGGAAAAAAAAAATTTTTACCTAAAAATGTTGCTTTACCCTAAATTTATTCACTTTTAGAAGAAATAACACAACAAAATGGACCCCAAAACTTGTTACCCACTGTCTTATGAGTGCGCCGATACCCCACATGTGTTAAAAAAACTCTGTTTGGACAAATGGGAGGGCTCGGAACAGAAGTAGCAATATTTGAATTTTAGAAAACAAATTGCACAAAGTGCGCTGGTGTGCGTGTCGCCATCTTGGATGCTCCGGAGGGAGGGCTCTGGAAAACCGGAGGGGGCTTCGGGGGACCAGAGAGAACTCCGGTGTACCGGAGGAGGGCTCAGGGGGAGGACATTTCTCTCCGATCTGAAATGTTTGATCATTTTCAGATCAGAGGGAAATTAATGCAGAGGAGGCGGCGGCAGTTTTCGGCGCGCTCCGGCGCCATCTTGAATGTTCCGAGGGGGGGGGGAGGAAAGAGGGAGGGGAGATTTCTCTGGTACCAGGGGCCTTGGAGGCATAACTGGCTTATTTTTTTCTCATCTGACATGTTTGATCACGTCAGATGAGAAAGAAATAAGTTTTACCTGCCATTTCTTTTTTTTTTTTTAATATGATCGGCGGTATACCAGCGATCACATTATCGGGGTCCAAAAAAACCACCCCGATTCATAATCTAGGGGGGGTCTCAGCTACCTCCGGTAGCTGAAACCCCTGAGATTTTCCGTCGCGTGGGGCACTAGTCTTTTTTTGGCATGACGTCTTAAAGCGTCGGAACAGAATAAGTATCCTATTTTTCCGACATTTTAAGTCGTAAAGCCGTCGTTATGGGGTTAAAAGGAAAGAAAAAAAAAAAAAAAGGTGAGCGAACCCTTGGAAATTTGGTTTGATGGGTTCAGACATACAGATAGGGACTTTAGATTTTGAGCCCCAATGGGGACAGTGTTCCTGATGTATGTAATGGTGCAGAGAAAACCTTGCATCACCTCTTGTGGGTGCTCTGGAGAAAAATGAGTCAGACAATAGGAACTCCGGCACACTCACTATCACCCTTAGAGACACAAAGAGTCGGAAAACATGAAACTGATATCAAAATCCTTTTCTTTTTATTTTGTAGTGAAAAAATGGGACGCATAGGACGTGCGGTTCACCCCTGACACCACGCAGGCATATGCTACCCGGACTCCCACCACTGTACCTCTAGGACCCCTATCCAGACTAAATACCAGTGGAGTCTCAGTCAGGTAGTCATCTAAACCAACATGGATTCCTTTTAGTGCTGACAAGTGTTACCACATTGTGGCTTTTCACCCCTGGTCCCCATACATTACTCCAGTCATCAATAGAAATCACCATATTTAACAGGCCATTTTAGACGTCTGACCACGTCAGAGACCTATCTACATACTATGGATCACTGAGGTGTTGGCCTCAATATAATCCAGCCCCTTTGCGCATGATCTTGCACCACCATACTATTGATTAAATACAATGTTTGGGACTCATACACCTTGATAACACTGCTACCTTCTACGTATAGTGTATCCCGATACTGACTAACTTGCATTCCCTAATCCATACAGCACTTCAGCATTGGTCTAACAATAGTGTCCTGTGCATATTCATCCGCTTTGTGTCCTTCCATTCTTAAGCCCATCCGACCTGATGAAGGCCAAATTGGCCGAAATGTTGTGATTGGCGGACCATTGTACAGCACTTTTGACACATTTTTTCACTACAAAATAAAAAGAAAAGGATTTTGATATCAGTTTCATGTTTTCCGACTCTTTGTGTCTCTAAGGGTGATAGTGAGTGTGCCGGAGTTCCTATTGCCTAATGTATGTAAAGCGCTGCAGAATATGTTAGCGCTATATAAAAAATAAAGGTTTTTTTTTTTCTTCAGACGGATTTTAGATAAAGTTTGGTTTTGGACCCAGACTTGACCTGAACCCCAATGGAAGTCACTAATTGGGCAGTCCGAGCCTCCACCCACATGCAGCCAGCCATAAACAGATCACTTCAATAGCGAGTAGATGGTGTTTTCCTTATTTTTGGGTGCAAGCTACATTGGATCACGCTGTTCTTGTCTCCAGTGCGAGCAGATCAAACACTGCACACGGCTCGCTCTGGGCTGAGCACCAGGTACCCGAGCACAGCGATGTGCTTGTGAGTTGTTTGCATACAGAAAGCACCCAAACTCTGTTTTTTGTAAAGTGTGTGTTTGGTACGAACATCGAACCTCGGGTTCGTTCAGTTACTAAGAACAACTACCCATTCCTACATGTAGGCACAAACGACACCACAAAAACCGACCTACCAACTATCTGCAAAGACTGAAAATCTGGAGAAAGTGAAGAAATTGGAGATGCAGGTAGTTTTCTCATCAATCCTCCCAGTTAATGGTCATCGCATCAGGAGATAGAATAGGATACTAGACGTGAACAGCTGGCTACGATAGTGGTGCAGACAGCAAGGATTCAGATTTTTGAGCCATGAAGTGAATTACCTCTACGATGGATACCTTCCTACAGTGCTGGCCAAAAGTATTGGCACCCGTGCAGTTCTGTCAGAGAATACTCAGTTTCTTCTTGAAAATGATTGCAATCACAAATTCTTTGGTATTATTATCTTCATTTATTTTGCTTGCAATGAAAAAACACAAAAGAGAATGAAACAAAAATCAAATCATTGATCATTTCACACAAAACTCCAAAATTGGGCCAGACAAAAGTATTGGCACCCTTAGCCTAATACTTGGTTGCACAACCTTTAGCCAAAATAACTGCGAACAACCGCTTCTGGTAACCATCAATGAGTTTCTTACAATGCTCTGCTGGAATTTTATACCATTCTTCTTTGGCAAACTGCTCCAGGTCCCTGAGATGTGAAGGGGGCCTTCTCCAAACTGCCATTTTGAGATCTCGCCACAGGTGTTCTATGGGATTCAGGTCTGGACTCATTGCTGGCCACTTTAGTAGTCTCCAGTGCTTTCTCTCAAACCATTTTCAAGTGCTTTTTGAAGTGTGTTTTGGGTCATTGTCCTGCTGGAAGACCCATGACCTCTGAGGGAGACCCAGCTTTCTCACACTGGGCCCTACATCTTGCTGCAAACTTTGTTGGTAGTCTTCAGACTTCATAATGCCATGCACACGGTCAAGCAGTCCAGTGCCAGAGGCAGCAAATCAACCCCAAAACATCAGGGAACCTTCGCCATGTTTGACTGTTGGTACCATGTTCTTTTCTTTGAATGCCTGTTTTTTTTTCCTGTAAACTCTATGTTGATGGCTTTTCCCAAAAAGCTCTACTTTTGTCTCATCTGACCAGAGAACATTCTTCCAAAACGTTTTAGGCTTTCTCAGGTAAGTTTTGGCAAACTCCAGCCTGGCTTTTTTATGCCTCGGGGTAAGAAGTGGGGTCTTCCTGGGTATTCTACCATACAGTCCCTTTTCATTCAGACGCCCACGGATAGTACGGGTTGACACTGTTGTACCCTCAGACTGCAGGGCAGCTTGAACTTGTTTGGATGTTAGTCGAAGTTCTTTATCCACCATCCGCACAATCTCGCGTTGAAATCTCTCGCTAGCCACAGTGCCATGGGCTTTAAACGTCTTGATGACACTGCGCACTGTAGACACAGGAACTTTCAGGTCTTTGGAGATGGACTTGTAGCCTTGAGATTGCTCATGCTTCCTCACAATTTGGATTCTCAAGTTCTCAGACAGTTCTTTGGTCTTCTTTTTTTTCTCCATGCTCAATGTGGTACACACAAGGACACCGGACAGAGGTTGAGTCAACTTTAATCCATGTCAACTGGCTGCAAGTGTGATGTAGTCATTGCCAACACCTGTTAGGTGCCACAGGTAAGTTATAGGTGCTGTTAATTACACAAATTTCAGAAGCATCACTTGTATTTTCAAACAGTGCCAATACTTTTGTCCACCCCCTTTTTTATGTTTGGTGTGGAATTATATCCAATTTGGCTTTTTGACTTTTTTTTTTCCATTGAAGACAAATCAAATGAAAATACCAAAGATTTGTGATTGCAATCATTTTCAGGAAGAAACTGAGTATTCTCTGACAGAATTGCAGGGGTGCCAATACTTTTGGCCAGCACTGTATAGACAGATTACACCTCACAAAACCTGGAAAACACACATTTCCCAGAAGACTTGCCACGCTCATCAGTAGGCTTTAATTGAGAAGAAGAAGAAGGGATGGGAAGAAAAAACACCAGACAGGAACATGCAGCTAAGGACGAATTAACGAAGGATACTACTATATGTGGTGAGGAGGACAGAATACTCACAAGGAAGCTAAGAGAAGGGGAGCAACAGAGCACAAAGCAGGGAGAACTAGAGCTTGTAATACAGAAGGAGAATGATGGCGTCATTGGCATCACAGAAACCTGGTGGAGTGACACGCATGATGGGAACATACAGATGGAAGGATTCAACTCCAAAAAGAAGATCTAGCAAAAGAGGTGGAGGAGTTGCATTGTATGTCAAATAAATCACGTCTCCACAGAAATTGAAGTTTCAGTTAATGAGAATCTGTTAGAAGATATTTGGGTAAGAAATCATGGAGAAAACAATGGCAAGGATATCATAATAGGCATTTATTATAGACCACCTTGTCAAACCGAGGATATGGCTGAGATTATTTCCCACCAAATGGCCACATTCTCAGAAAAACATGAAATGGTGAACATGGGAGATTTCAACTACCCAGAAGACATTCATTGGGAAACCCTCACCCATAAGAGGAAAGGCTCCATCTAATTCTTATGCTCCTCGCAGACAACTTCATCTCCCAGCTGGAAGAAGACAATATGAGGGCAGCAGCCATCTTGGACCTCCTCCTAAACAACAAAGAGGATATTGGTAATAGGCTAAAAGGTAGCAGGGACACTGGCACTCAGCGATCATGCCATCCTTGAATTTGGGGTTGTAAAAGGAGGATACCTGAGAAGACACAGGCTTCAATGCTTGACTTTAGCAGAGGGCCTAGAATGATAAAAGACCAAGGAAGTCTCCAGATAACACCATGAAGACCAATTAGGTCTCCAAACAACACCATAAAGACCAAGGAAGTCTCCAAACAAGTCGTAGACAAAGTGATGAGAAGTACAAGTCAGGGTTGGGTTCTAAAGAAAAGAAAAAAAAATAGCCCAATCTCTTATGATCCCTTGGAACACCATCAAACCTATTATCACATGGAAAGAACATGGTACAACAACAAAACTACCAAGATAAGGCCGCCCAGCACAACTCTCAGTCCGGGCAATGAGAAAGGCAGCACAGAGGCCAAAGATGAACCTGAAGGAGCTGCAAAGTTCCCAAGAAGAGACTAGAGGATCTGTCCATATGACCACAATAAGCCGTACTCTCCATAGAGCCAACCATTATGGAAAAGTGGCCAGAAAAAAGCCTTTACTTACAGGCAAAAAATTGGAGGCTCGCTTTGAGTTTGACAAAAGACATGTGGGAGACTCCCCAAATGTATGGTGGAAGGTGCTGTGCTCAGATGAGCCCAAAATTGAACTTTTTGGCTACAAACGGAAACGTTATAAAGAAAAAAGATTTAAGGACAAATGAACAAATCATATTTAATAATGTGCATATGGGGTAACTCCCAAATTAACAACTTCAAACAAAACGATACCTGGAGTTTTGAACACCCCTGTAATATTAAAGGTCATATTGATCTGTCCATACAAAAGATCATGAGCTGGTTCTTTAATAAAAAAAACAATACCTTTATAAAACAATTTTAGAAATTCTGGACAGACGTACATGATTTATAGTTATGAAACAAAAAAATAGTGGCCCAGGACAAAGAGGTGAGGACAAGGAAAAAAAACAAACAAAAAAACCCCACATCCATAAGGTAGGACTTCAATTGAAGTCAGAGTAACATCAGCCAAAGAAATACACGACTGGAATATCACAAAAGACCGCCATACAACAGCACTCAAGCCTATATTCAACATTCACCACAAGGTGGTGCTAAACTAGCACACTATCCAAGGCCGGTTTCAGAAGACCGTGTTTAATCGGGTACCAGTCACACGCTTGGTTATGGTCATACGTGTGTCACTTGTGTGACATCCGTGTTTGCATATGTGTGACAGGTACCGGAGAAAACACGGGTCTGTGAATTAAAATGATTTTCCATATTTACCTGCTTTCTTCAGCTCTGCTGCCTCCCGCTCCTGATCCCCGCTCATTATATTCATCACCGCACTCAGGACCTGGAAGCTGGAGCAGCGCTGTCCCCAGCGCCGGGCACAGCACCGCCGAGGACAGCATCGCGGGGACAGGTGAGTATTCTGCAATCACAGTGACATCCAGGAGGTCATCAGAGTTCCCAATGAACTCTGATGACATCCTGATGATCCCCGCGCTACATCTTCATGGGTTCATCAGAGTTCATTGGGAACTGTGATGAGTCCCCGATGCAATCCCTGCAATGCTTCAACTTCCAGGTTTTCACCACACACACACACACACACACACACACACACGTATACACACATGTATACACACAAAACAGACACATATGGATACACTGAGCACATACACACACTCTGCTGTATACTCACCCAGCGATGCGGTCCCCGGCACTGAAGTCCCCAGCGCTGTCCCCGCTTCCAGCTCCACAAGGCACTGAATATTCAGTGAGTATAATGAGCGGGGGTGAGGAGCCGGAGACAGCATCGCTAGAGAGAGGTAAATGTAGAAAATCTTTTCATTAAAAAGACCCATGTTTTCTCCGGTACGTGTCACACTGATGTCACACAGATCACATCAGTGTGCGATCCGTGTCACACCCGTGCTGCCAGCGAAAAAATGGACATGCCTGCGTGTGTGCGTGCGTGGTCATGAGAGGTCACACGGTCCGTGTGACAACACGGACGTGTGAGTAACAGCAAATAATAACATGGGTACGTGTGGCATCCGTGTTAAAAACGGATGTCACAAGGACATCTGAAACCAGCCTTAGGCAATCTAAGCCAATGATTGAAAAACTGTTCAACAACATTTCCTACGGAGGAACAGAAATAGCAATGTGACGTGGCCAGATGGTTACTCACCCATAAAGTGTACAGTTCCTGGATGTGCCACGACGCGCGTTTCACACTTGGCTTCCTCAGGAGGTTGCTTAGATATTGTGCTACTTTAGCACCATCTTGTGGTGAATATTGAATATTGGCTTGAATGCTGTTTTATGGCGATCATTTGTGATATACCAGTCGTAACTGTGAAATTCCAGATTGTGAGGTAGCAAACCATGAAAAAAAGAGAATTTTGTTTACTTACCGTAAATTCTTTTTCTTATAGTTCCGTATTGGGAGACCCAGACCATGGGTGTTTAGCTTCTGCCTCCGGAGGACACACAAAGTACTACACTTAAAAGTGTAGCTCCTCCCTCTGAGCTTATACACCCCCTGGTGAGCAGACTTAGCCAGTTTAGTGCAAAAGCTGAAGGAGAATAGCCACCCACAAGTAAAACAGAGCAAAAGCCGTAACAACCGGAGACTCTGTCAACGACAATAGCCGGTGAAACACGCGGAACAAGAAATTGCCAATAGGCAACAGGGAGGGAGCTGGGTCTCCCAATACGGAACTATAAGAAAAAGAATTTACGGTAAGTAAACAAAATTCTCTTTTTCTTTATCATTCCTATGGGAGACCCAGACCATGGGACGTCTCAAAGCAGTCCATGGGTGGGAAATAAACAGAAAAACTAAGAAGTAGGCGGAGCCTAACTTCACAAATGGGCGACAGCCGCCTGAAGGATGCATCTGCCCAAGCTCGCATCTGCCGAAGCATGAGCATGCACTTGGTAGTGCTTCGAGAAGGTATGCAGGCTAGTCCAAGTGGCAGCCTGACAGACTTGTTGAGCCGTAGCCTGGTGCCTGAAAGCCCAAGAGGCACCGACAGCTCTGGTCGAATGTGCCTTGATCCCCGGCGGGGGAGGCACCTGAGTACACTGGTAGGCGTCCGAAATGGTCGACCTAATCCAACGGGCTAAGGTCGGCTTAGAAGCAGAGAGGCCCTTGCGCCAGCCTGTGGTTAGCACAAAAAGAGAAGTGCACCGCCTAAGAGCAGCGGTGCGAGACACATAGATCCGGAGAGCACGCACCAGATCCAGAGTATGCAACGCTTTTTCAAAGCGATGAACAGGAGCCGGACAAAAGGAAGGTAGGGTAATGTCCTGGTTAAGGTGGAAAGGAGAGACCACCTTAGGAAGAAAGTCCGGAGTCGGACGGAGAACCACCTTGTCTTGATGAAAAACCAAAAAAGGTGACTCCGAAGAGAGCGCAGCCAAATCAGAGACTCTCCTGAGGGAAGTTATGGCCACCAGAAAGGCCACTTTCTGTGAAAGACGAAACAAAGAAACCTTCCTAAGGGGCTCAAAGGGGGGTTTCTGCAAAACCGTGAGAACCAAATTAAGGTCCCAGGGATCTAAGGGCCGCCGGTAAGGCGGAATGATGTGAGACGCGCCCTGCGTGAAGGTGCGGACCTGAGCCAGCCGAGCGAGACGCCGCTGGAACAGCACTGACAGAGCTGAGACTTGTCCCTTGAGAGAGTTGAGGGACAGTCCTAGCTGTAGACCGGACTGTAGAAAGGACAGAAGGGTCGGCAAGGAGAATGGCCAAGGAGGATGGCCGGAAGAGCGACACCAGGACAGGAAAATTTTTCAAGTCCTGTGAGAGATCTTGGCGGAGGAAGACTTACGGGCCCGAGTCATAGTGGAGATGACTTCAGGAGGAATACCAGAAGCCGTCAAGATCCAGGACTCAAGAGCCACGCCGTCAATTTGAGAGCCGCAGAATTCAGGTGGAAAAACGGACCTTGCGAGAGAAGGTCTGGACGGTCCGGGAGATGCCACGGCACCTCTACGGACAGATGGAGCAGGTCTGGGTACCAAGCTCGCCTGGGCCAGTCCAGTGCAATGAGGATGACTCGACGGCCCTCCATTCTGATCTTGCGCAGGACTCTGGGCAAGAGAGCTAGAGGGGGAAACACGTAGGACAGACGAAACTGGGACCAGTCTTGAACCAGAGCGTCCGCGGCGAAGGCCTGAGGATCGTGGGAGCGAGCCACGTAAACCGGAACCTTGTTGTTGTAACGGGATGCCATTAGATCCACGTCCGGAGTGCCCCACTTGCGGCAGATTGACTGAAACACTGCCGGGTGCAGGGACCACTCGCCACCGTCCACGGATTGACGGCTGAGATAATCTGCCTCCCAGTTTTCTACGCCTGGGATGTGGACTGCGGATATGGTGGACTTGGAGTCCTCCGCCCATTGAAGAATGCATTGGACCTCCAACATTGCCAGGCGGCTGCGTGTCCCGCCTTGGTGATTGATGTAGGCAACCGCTGTCGCGTTGTCTGACTGGACTCGAATGTGCCTGCCCGCCAACAGGTGGTGAAAGGCTAGGAGAGCTAGAAGCACAGCTCTGGTTTCCAGCACATTGATTGAAAGGGCTGACTCGGACAGAGTCCAAGTGCCCTGTGCTCTGTGGTGGAGATATACCGCTCCCCAGCCGGATAGGCTGGCATCCGTGGTGAGAATCACCCAGGACGGGGCCAGGAAGGAGCGCCCCTGGGACAGAGAGAGGGGCCGAAGCCACCACTGAAGAGAGCTCCTGGTCTGTGGCGACAGAGCCACCAACCTGTGCAAGGAGGAAGGCCGCTTGTCCCAACAGCGGCGAATGTCCAGCTGCAGGGGACGCAGATGGAACTGGGCAAAGGGAACAGCCTCCATTGACGCCACCATTTGACCTAGCACCTGCATCAGGCGCCTGAGGGAATAATGGCGGGGTCTCAGCAGAGAGCGCACCGCCAGTTGGAGGGACTGCTGTTTGACTAATGGCAACTTCACAAGTGCCGGCAAAGTCTCGAACTGCATCCCTAGGTACGTGAGACTCTGGGTCGGAGACAGAGTGGATTTGGGAAGATTGACAAGCCACCCGAACTGGGCTAGAGTGGCGAGAGTGAGCGAGACACTCCGCTGACAGTCCACGCTGGATGACGCCTTGACTAGAAGGTCGTCCAGGTAAGGAATCTGCCAACCCCTGTAGGTGCAGGACCGCAATCACTGCTGCCATTACCTTGGTGAATACCCGAGGAGCTGTGGCCAACCCGAAAGGAAGAGCCACGAATTGGAAATGATCTTCTCCGATTGCAAAACGTAGCCAACGCTGGTGTGAAACTGCAATTGGCACATGCAGATAGGCATCTCTGATGTCGATGGACGCCAGGAAATCTCCTTGGGTCATTGAGACAATGACTGATCGCAGAGACTCCATGCGAAAGTGCCGCACCTGAACATGCTTGTTGAGAAGCTTGAGATCCAGGATGGGCCGGAAGAAACCGTCCTTTTTGGGAACTAGGAAGAGATTTGAGTAGAAACCTCTGAACCGTTCCCGTGCGGGAACCGGTACAATTACTCCGTTGGCCTGCAAGGATGCCACGGCCTGTGAGAAGGCGGCGGCCTTGGAGCAGGGGGGAGTTAAGAGAAAAAATCTGTTTGGCGGGCTGGAAGAGAATTCTATCCTGTAGCCGTGGGAGATGATATCCCTTACCCACTGATCGGAGACGTGTTGAAACCACGCGTCGCCAAAGTGGGAGAGCCTGCCACCGACTAAGGACGTTGCTGGCGCGGACAGATAGTCACGAGGAGGCTGCCTTAGCGGCAGCACCTCCTGCGGTCTTCTGTGGACGTGCTTTTGGGCGCCAGTTGGATTTCTGGTCCTTGCTGAGTTAGTGGACGAGGCCGAGGGCTTAGAGGACGACCAGTTGGAGGAACGAAAGGAACGAAACCTCGACTGATTCCTACCCTGGACAGGTTTCCTGGTTTTGGTTTGTGGCATGGAAGTACTCTTCCCGCCAGTAGCTTCCTTAATAATTTCATCCAGCTGTTCTCCGAACAGCCGGGACCCAGCAAAAGGGAGCCCCGCAAGGTACTTCTTTGAAGAAGCATCTGCCTTCCACTCTCGAAGCCACAAGATCCTGCGGATAGCGAGGGAATTAGCCGAAGCCACCGCAGTGCGGTGAGAAGCCTCCAGCATGGCAGACATGGCATAGGATGAAAAAGCTGAAGCTTGGGAAGTTAAGGCAACCAATTCGGGCATAGATTCCCTGGCGAGGGAATGCATCTCCTCTAGAGAAGCAGAGATGGCTTTGAGAGCCCACACTGCTGCAAAAGTCGGGGAAAACGAGGCCCCCGCCGCTTCATATACGGATTTGGCCAGAAGGTCAATCTGGCGGTCAGTGGAATCCTTAAGGGAGGTGCCATCAGCCACCGACACAACGGTCCGGGCTGAGAGCCTAGACACCGGAGGGTCTACCTTTGGGGAATGAGCCCACTCTTTGACCACCTCAGGTGGAAAGGGGAAGCGGTCATCAGAACCACGCTTTGGGAAGCGTTTGTCAGGACAGGCCCTGGGCTTGGTCACAGCGGCCTGAAAACTGGAGTGGTTAAAGAACACACTCTTTGCTCTCTTAGGCGAGGTAAACTGGTGCTTTTCTGCCAGAGAGGGTTGCTCCTCTGATACTGGTGGATTGAGATCCAGTACAGAATTAATGGAGGCAATCAAGTCACTAACATCTGAGTCACTTTCGGACAGATCAATGGGGTACATGGAGGTAGCCTCCGAGCCCCCTGTAAAGGCATCCTCCTCACCCTGCGAGTCAGCTCCTGAATCAGAGCCGCGGGACGAGGAGGGAGAAGGAACCCTGCGTCTCTTCTTAGGAGGACGGGGTCTGGGACCAGATGATGAATCCTCTGTGAGCTCCGGTCCTGAGAGAGCCCTAGCAGCAGAGGCACCCTGTGAAGGGGGCTGATGCATGGTCAGCAAAGTCCTGGACAAAAGTCCCATGGACTCAGCAAAAGACTGGGAGATAGACCTAGAAAAAGATTCTACCCAAACCGGAAGTTCAGCCACAGGAGCAGCCGGAGGGACCACTGGGGGTGAGACTCCAGGCTGTGGCACCGCCAAGTTAGAGCAGGCATCACAATGTGGACAGGTGCTCGGTTCAGGCAGCAGGAGCTTACATGCAGTGCATACTGATTAAAGCTTTGGAGCCTTGCTCCTCGTGTGAGACATGCTGCTGGAGTGGGGGCTCTGCAAGAGAATGAACCCCAGAGAGTATATACAGAGGTCCACAACCAGAGGTTGTGGCTTACCAGACCGCTGAAGCGGTGTTGTGTGCCCTCCAGATCCCAAAGCCCGGACCTCCAAACACAGCACCCAGCAGGGATGCGACCAGCGCTGAGTGAATCTGAGAAAATGGCCGCCGGAGCGAGGAGAGGAGGCGGGACTTGCTCTAAAGAGCGGGATCTGGAGGGCCATAGAAACCTACAGGGGAGGAGGGACGCCCCAGCAGTGGGGAGTGTCCCTCCCCTGTGCAGAACGGCCGCCGGGCGGAGCCGAGCCTGTCCCTCTGCATGAGTGACATGCGAGGGCAGTGAAACTGAAACTAGGCCTCCGGCGAAGCCGGGGCCTAAATTAGAGCGGCGAGGCCGACGCGCAGGCACCATCGGCGCAGTTCTAGTGCGACAGCTAGAGAACCCGCCGGAAATGTCAGTAAACACAGCAAGCACACTCTCCCCAACAAATAAAGCACAGGGACCCCCATAAATAAACGTCTCAGGTACTTAGCTGCCGAGACGCAGGGCCAGGTTCCTGGGGATGAGTGCTCCGGTCCAGCAGGGTCCGGAAGGGCTGCGGATGGAGACCGGCCTCCTGCCAGGCATGGAGACCGTGCTGGCTCCCACTTCAAGCCAGAGCCCAGGAGGGATGGTGAAGGAGCGCGACATGTAAGGCTCCAGCCTTGGAAATCAACCTTAACAACACCGCCGACACAGTGGGGTGAGAAGGGACATGCCGGGAGTCCAGACGTGGACCCGCTTTTCTTCAAACTCTTTCCAAAAATCAAACAAATCAGATGAGAATGCATGTGTGGATGTATGCCTCCTGAACACAAAGTGATAAACTGGCTAAGTCTGCTCACCAGGGGGTGTATAAGCTCAGAGGGAGGAGCTACACTTTTAAGTGTAGTACTTTGTGTGTCCTCCGGAGGCAGAAGCTAAACACCCATGGTCTGGGTCTCCCATAGGAACGATAAAGAAATATCAAGGGGATGAATACTTTTGCAAGGCTGTGTGTGTGTGTGTGTGTCTGTGTGTGGACTCGGTTTATAGTGCAAGAGGAACTAAGCTATTAACCCCCTCATGCACTTGAATGTACATGTACGTCCTAGAAGGGGTGTAGTGTCCGACAGGTCTGCGCCGTCCCTTGCTGTTTAGCCCCCTAAATGCTGCGATCATGGCACTTAGGAGACAGGGAAAGGGATCCCACTCCCTCTCTCCACTGATCGGGATCCTCGTGATGTAACCATGAGGGCCTGATCATCACCATGATGACCTTCGGGTCAGCAGACTATGTGAAGCCTCAATGATCACGCCTGCAGCATGATGCTTGAAGCTTCTGAGTGCAGCTCTGACAGCGGCAGTGTTTTGCAATGATCCATCATTAGGGTATGTGCGCACGTTGCGTACTAGCCCAGCACCGTAAAAGGTGCGCTTCAGAGCGCAGCTGAAAAGCTCCGTTCTGAAGCGCATGGTGCCGGCGAGAACGTGCGCTCTGCCTGCAGCTCCTGCCATAGACAGAGCAGGAGCTGCCGGCAAAGCGCACGGAAGAAGTGACATGTCACTTCTTTTTGCGCAGCGCTTCGGCAGTAGCCGAAGCGCTGCGCACTAAAACGTCACGTGCGCACGGCCCCTGCACAATCTCCATAGACTGTGCAGGGGACGCAGGACGCATGCAGTTACGCTGCGCTGCAAAGCGCAGCGTAACTGCATGAATTTACGCAACGTGCGCACATAGCCTTACAGTACAGCTGTGATCAGACCGGTGAAAGGTAATGTCCCATATAGGGACTAAGCAAAAAAGTAAAAAAAAAAAGTTATTCCAAGAAATACTTATATTTGAGTAATAAAAAAAAAAAAAAGGTAGACATATTTGGTATTGCCGCATAGGTAACAACCTGATCTATAAAACTATTACTCTAGTTAACCCTCTCTGTGAACACAGTAAAAAAATAAAGAAAAAAGTTGTAAAAAAACTGTCTGCAGCTGACAAAAAAAGTTGAATAAAACTTGATCAACGTGAGGTTGTCGGCAGAGCGGAGGAGGGGCGGTTGTCGGCAGAGCGGAGGAGGAGCGGTTGTCGGCAGAGTGGAGGAGGGGCGGGGCGGTTGTCGGCAGAGCGGAGGAGGGGAGGGGCGGTTGCCGACAGAGCGGAGGAGGAGAGGGGCGGTTGTCGGCAGAGCGGAGGAGGAGAGGGGCGGTTGTCGGCAGAGCGGAGGAGGAGAGGGGCGGTTGTCGGCAGAGCGGAGGAGGAGAGGGGCGGTTGTCGGCAGAGCGGAGGAGGAGAGGGGCGGTTGTCGGCAGAGCGGAGGAGGAGAGGGGCGGTTGTCGGCAGAGCGGAAGAGGGGAGGGGCGGTTGTCGGCAGAGCGGAGGGAAGGGGCGGTTGTCGGCAGAGCGGAAGAGGGGAGGGGCGGTTGTCGGCAGAGCGGAGGAGGGGCGGTTGTCGGCAGAGCGGAGGAGGAGCGGTTGTCGACAGAGTGGAGGAGGGGCGGGGCGGTTGTCGGCAGAGCGGAGGAGGAGAGGGGCGGTTGTCGGCAGAGCGGAGGAGGAGAGGGGCGGTTGTCGACAGAGCGGAGGAGGAGAGGGGCGGTTGTCGACAGAGCGGAGGAGGAGAGGGGCGGTTGTCGGCAGAGCGGAGGAGGAGAGGGGCGGTTGTCGGCAGAGCGGAGGAGGAGAGGGGCGGTTGTCGGCAGAGCGGAAGAGGGGAGGGGCGGTTGTCGGCAGAGCGGAAGAGGGGAGGGGCGGTTGTCGGTCGGCAGAGCGGAGGTGGGGAGGGGTGGTTGTCGGCAGAGCGGAGGAGTGGAGGGGCGGTTGTCGGCAGAGCGGAGGAGGGGAGGGGCGGTTGTCGGCAGAGCGGAAGAGGGGAGGGGCGGTTGTCGGCAGAGCGGAGGAGGGGAGGGGCGGTTGTCGGCAGAGCGGAGGAGGGGAGGGGCGGTTGTCGGCAGAGCGGAGGAGGGGCGGTTGTCGGCAGAGCGGAGGAGGGGAGGGGCGGTTGTCGGCAGAGCGGAGGAGGGGCGGTTGTCGGCAGAGCGGAGGAGGGGAGGGGCGGTTGTCGGCAGAGGGGAGGAGGGGAGGGGCGGTTGTCGGCAGAGCGGAGGAGGGGAGGGGCGGTTGTCGGCAGAGCGGAGGAGGGGAGGGGCGGTTGTCGGCAGAGCGGAGGAGGGGAGGGGCGGTTGTCGGCAGAGCGGAGGAGGGGAGGGGCAGCTAAATCAGGAGAAAGGGAATATAAAAATAAAGGAGCAGCAGAAAGTCAGACAAAAGGAGAAAGAGATGGCGAGACGCCTGGGGATAAGGCCATAACTATATGTCCCACCATGTGGAGGGATGATACTGCACAGAGAACGCAGCCATGAGTGTACAGGGCAGTGTGTATTAAGGACGCAGTACACGGGACATTCCCCGCTCCACCGCATGGCGGCGCTCTGCGCCTCTCAGCCCCGGTCACGTGTTCTCACCTCTTGTGCCCATCACTTCCGGCATATCACGTGGTCAGCTGCTCGGCTGCTGGTTGGCGGAAATCGTCACCTCACGACTGAGGTAAATCTGAGGTAAAACCCGGCGGGAAGAACAAGCATCTATCAGGGAGCAAGGTGCGACCAGAACCGCCCGCCGAAGGGAAGAAAGATGTGCAGCTCAGTCCACCAATAGAGTGCGAGCATCGCCCCTGACCCCGCCCATACGGCGAGCAGAGGACGGACAATGAGCCGCCCCCCTTCCCGAAACTGTGCCCCCCCCACCACCTCCAATAATGTGCCCCAATACTCTACCCGTCACCCCCAATACTGTGCCCCCAATACTCTGCCCCACTCCCCATGCTGTGTCCCCCCATACTGCGCCCCCTATATGACCACTCTCTTTCTGCCTCCCCAGTATGGCCCCTCATACTATACCCACCAATATTGCCATCTCCCACACTACAGCACCCCCTCAATGCCCCCAAACTGCACCCTCCACAGACCTCCTCATAACACTGCGCCCCTGCAGGACCCCCGATACCCTGCTGCTCCCCTGATACTGTGCCCATTTTACTGCAGCACCCCTCACTGCCCCCGGACTGCACTGCACCTCGCCTGCATTGCTCCCCCCTAACTTGGCTTTTCCGCTGCAGTGTCCTCCTCACTGCCCCCACACTGCATTTCCCCCCTGCACTGGCTTCCCCACACTGTCACCCCCTCACTGCCTCTGCATTGCAGAACCTCTCCCTGCACTGCGCCCCTCTTCTGCACTCTTACACTGCTGCTCCCTCTGCACTGTACCCCCTCAGGACACTCGTACTGGGCCCCCCAATATTGTATCATTCTCCACCTTCCACAGCGGTGGGTGTGCTGACATTACCGGCGTCTCCAGCACCACCCGCCGGATCCCCATGGCACTGTGGGTGACCTATTTCAAGTAGTTATTGTCCCTGCCTATTGTTGACATCTGCACTGACCGGTGTCGTATTCGACACTGCCAAAGATCGTCAGGATTGCCCGTTGGGAGCGGTGGCACTGCCCATTGTCGGGGCTGCCCGATGTCGCCACCTGCGCTGCCTGTTGTTGGCGGTGTTGCTCCCAGGTGTCTTCTGCGCAGTGTCGTCATCTCTGTGTCTTCTCCACAGATGGCATCTTCCAGCTCTCGTGGACGCCACACAGGAAAACGAGCTAAGAAAGCCGTGCGCAAGAGACGGAGTCGGCTGCAGGAGGAAGAGTATTACGTGCAGCAAACAGACAAGGACATGATGTTTCTCCTCCCCAACGTGATGGGTGATGAGATGGTCACCGTGGTGAAGCGCGTGCGCAGAATAGTGAGGTCCAGCCCCCTCATCACCAAAGACCACGGATGGGGCAGTGTGATGCCACACGAAATCATCCACAGGGTGTTCCAGCTGGTGGTGGATAGTGATGGTGCGGTGCCCGCCCTGTGCAGGTGAGGAGGTGGCCCCAGTGTAGCTGTTGTGAGCATGATCTCTGCATAGAGATGCTGAGAGTCCCTGTCACCTACCTCAGTCTTGTCCCCTCCTGTTGGCAGTGATTTCTCGGATTTTGTGACCTCCTTTTGGCAGTGATTTCTCAGATTTTGTCCCCTTCTGTTGGCAGTGATTTCTCGAGTGTTGTCCCCTCCTGTTGGCAGTGATTTCTCGAGTGTTGTCCCCTCCTGTTGGCAGTAATTTCTCAAATGTAGTCCCCTCCTATTGGCAGTGATTTCTCAAATGTAGTCCCCTCCTATTGGCAGTGATTTCTCGAGTGTTGTCCCCTCCTATTGGCAGTGATTTCTCAAATGTAGTCCCCTCCTATTGGCAGTGATTTCTCGAGCGAGTGTTGTCCCCTCCTGTTGGCAGTGATTTCTCGAGTGTTGTCCCCTCCTGTTGGCAGTGATTTCTCGAGTGTTGTCCCCTCCTGTTGGCAGTGATTTCTCGGGTGTTGTCCCCTTCTGTTGGCAGTGATTTCTCAGATGTTGTCCCGTCCTGTTGCCATTGATTACTCGGGTCTTGTCCCCCCCCCCCTGTTGTTAGTGATTTATCGGGTCTTCTCCCCCCTCCTGTTGTTAGTAATTTCTCGGATCTTGTCCCTTCCTGTTGTCATTGATTACTCGGGTCTTGTCCCCCCTCCTGTTGTTAGTGATTTCTCTTGTCCCCCCTCCTGTTGGCAGTGATTTGTGAGGTCTTGTCTCCTCTTTTTGACAGTGATTTCTCAGCACAAGTTGTCATGATAGAAGGTGTTACCCTAACTGCACAATGTTATGTAGAGACTGTCATTTCCAGGCTGGCGCAGGTATGTCGTCTCTGGCGCCAGGTGGCCTCCAGTCCGGACCTGTGGAAGCGGGTGTCAGTGCACAGATGCTGGTGCTTGCCAGGCAAGAGAAACTCACCCAGTCTTCAGAACAAGATCAGGAATACCATAGAGGAGCTGATACAAAACAGGTAGGTCTGAGTTTTATGTTCTCACCCAGGTCACGTAAGAAACCCTGCACTGGTCACTGATAGCCAGACGTCGACACATCTGGATGCTAACAACCTGATGCAGCTGCCGCTGTAAATTCCTTGAATAACAATATTGAGAAATGGACTGTTGTTGTGAATTTTAATGAAACCAAAAAAATGCTAAAACAAAAAAGCAATATCTACTGAGAACGTCTTGAACTCAAATGCCGGTTTCTGTAATGGAATATTTTATTACATGACCTAAAGCGTTTACACACACGATTCTTCTACCTCTCATTGAGACTTCTGCCCCCATTCTCGGGTCTTTTGGTCACCTCCTCTTGAGCAGATGGCTCCTTCCCTTGTGTCTCCGGTATGTGGCATCTTCTCCAGACTACAGGTGTCGGCTCCGTCCACAGATGGTCAGGAGGATTTAGATCAGGGTCATAGAAGTCTTTCCATAAGAGTCCGGTGCTTTGCTCTCGGTCGTTGTTGGATGTTTTTACCCTGTTGGAAAAGCCATGACTTAAGGCTCAGATCGAGCTTTCTGACACTCGGCAGCAGATTTCTCTCCAGAAGGCCCCGATAATCTTGAGATTTTATTATACCCTGCACTAACACAAACCCACCTGTGCCAGATGCACCGAAGACTCCCTCTGCCTTCGGCCGTGCCTCCCTCCGCTTGCGACTAAAGGGGGTTTTGCACGCTGCGACATCACTAGCGATTGCTAGCGATTTCGCGAGTGATAGCACCTGCCCCCGTCGTTCTAGCGATATGTGGTGATCGCTGCAGTAGCGAACAATATCGCAAAGGAGCGACGTGTCAACGATCCACGATTTTTGCCGTTTTTGCGCGTTTGCACGTCGCTCCTCGGTTTCATACGCTGCGATGTCTGTAACGGCGCTGGATGTGAGTCACTAACGACGTGACCCCGATGATATATCGTTACCGATGTCGCAGCGTGTAAAGCACCCTTTAGTCTCTCTCCGCATGTCACAGCAGGTAAAATGTTCTTTTCTGTTCTTTGCTTTATTCCTGCGTCTGTGAACATAGGGCTCATGTGATGCTAAAAAGCTCCAGTTCTGCCTCCTCTGGCCACAAAACATTTTCCTTAAAGCTTTGTGACTTGGCAGTCTTCATTCTGGGACTTTCCAGTTTGGCTTTTTATGATTTGCTTTCAGCAGTGGTTTCCACTTCGGTCGTCTTCCATGAAATCCACTGTAACCCAGACAGCACCGGGCGTTGCAAGATGACACTGGTGGAGCCTGTGTCACGCAGGACACAGTCATGTAGTTTCCGGTTGTAGAAGTTCGCAGCATTTGGCTGCTCTCTGACTTTCCCTTTTTCCCTAATTGGGGTTTATCTTTAGGACCCTGCAGATTTCCTCCCCTCTTCAGCTGTCAATCTTCAGCACTTCCCTTTAGTACATAGTTACTTAGGTTGAAAAAAAGACCTAGATCCATCTAGTTCAACCTTCCTCCACCAGTTCTACATTTGGTCACTAAGTCATTTATAACCAACAATGTTTTGTAATTTGTACTGAAGAAATCATCCAGCCCTTTTTTAAAAGCCGTTATAGTATCTGCCATTACTACCTCTTGTCGTCGGCATTCCACAGTCTGACTGCTCTAACTGTAAAGAACCATTTCCTATTTAGCTATCGGAATCGCTTTTCTTCCCCCGCAGTGAGTGCCCCCTGGTCCTTAGTATTGTCTTTGGAAGAAATAAGTCATGTGCCAGTCCTTTATATTGACCGCACATGTATTTATACATATACATGAGATCTCCTCTGAGACGTCTTTTTTCTAAGCTAAACATATCTAACTTTCTTCGGCGCTCCATTGGGAGACCCAGACGATTGGGTGTATAGCTACTGCCTCCGGAGGCCACACAAAGTATTACACTAAAAAGTGTAAGGCCCCTCCCCTTCTGCATATACACCCCCCGTGGGATCACGGGCTGCTTCAGTTTTATGCTTTGTGCGAAGGAGGTCAGACATCCACGCATAGCTCCACTGTTTTTAGTCAGCAGCAGCTGCTGACTATGTCGGATGGAAGAAAAGAGGGCCCATACTAGGGCCCCCAGCATGCTCCCTTCTCACCCCACTTTTGTCGGGTGTTTGTTAAGGTTGAGGTACCCATTGCGGGTACGGAGGCTGGAGCCCACATGCTGTTTTCCTTCCCCATCCCCCCTCAGGGCTCTGGGTGAAGTGGGATCTTACCGGTCTCCAGGCACTGAGACCGGGCTCCATCCACAGACCCGGAGATCCTGCTGGATTTGGAGCTGGGTATCGTCAGGGACAGGGCCCTGCTACATTAAGGTACTCTGTGTCCCCGTACACATCGCGCACACACACACCAGCATTGCTGGGAGTGCTAGTGCGCCGGGGACAACAGCGCGGAGCGCTTGTGCTATTATTCACTGCAGCTTAGCTGAGTGAATTTATGTGTTAGAAACTGCCGCGCCGGCCGTTGCGGGGTGTTTTACACTGTGGCGCGGCTGGGACTTGTGGTGCGCCGGGGACTTCCGCGCTGGCCGTGCACAAGGACGGCCGCGCTTATTACTCGAGTCCCCGGCTTTGCGGCCTAGTTTTCGCTTCGTTCCCGCCCCCAGCCCTGTCAGTCAGGGGAGGGGCGGGACGCTGTACAGAAAGTCAGCGCCGAGAGCTGGAGTCTGCTTTGCATTCTCCAGCCCCCTTCACTGGACACAGTGGGACGCCAGTTTCCCGCTCTTGTCTGGGGCCCGCCCACGGCCCGCCCCTCTTCACAAGACGCCGGCAGCCATTCCTGCACGCAGTCTGGGCTGGAGAAGGGAGACAAGCTCTGGGCAACCAGTCACAGGATTCGGGCGACCACACACCCGCTTTTGTGCGGGCGGTAAGCGGCACCTGAAGTGCTGACCCCACTAATACCATTTGTACTTTATGCCTAGATGGCTAGACTACAGCAGCAAAAAGCAAGGGTGCTAGGGCACAGGCTTTCTAGGCTGCTTGTATTGCATGTGCTGAAGTGTTCATTTGTACTTCATGCTGGTATGCTATACACTGCACTGTACGGTCGCTATTCTTGGCTATATACTCCTAGATGGCTAGACAACAGCAGCAAAAAAGCAAGGGTGCTAAGGCACAGGTTTTCTATGCTGCTTGTACTGCATGTGCTGAAGTGTTCATTTGTACTTTCTGCTTGTATGCTATACATTGCACTGTACGGTCGCTATTCTTGACTATATACTTCTAGATGGCTAGACAACAGCAGCAAAAAAGCAAGGGTGCCAAGGCACAGGCTTTCTATGCTGCTTGTACTGCACGTGATACTGTTCCACACGGCAGGTTCCACTGTCCCCATGGTCTGCAATGCTTCCCTGTATCACTTGGTCAGCCGGGGTCTCTGCTAGAGGTGGCCAAAGAAACCACCGGTGAACCCTGTCCAGGGACAGGGTCGGAGTTGCAGTTTCGGCTGATAGATTGTCTGTGACTGTGACTAACATCTTAGAGACTTTGCAGTCCAGACGGACCATGGGCAATGTTGATACAATGCTCCCTGGCCACCCTCATTTGGAACAAATCAGTGCTCCGGGGGGGTCCCATGCATCCCAGGGCGCAGGCTCTGACACGGACGACAGTCCCAGATAGCCTAAGCGAGCTCGCTGGGAGCGGCACTCGGCTTCATCACTGGTTAGGGTCCCAGCAGGACTCTCTGTATGATGAGGCAGACGTAGCTGATCAGGACTCTGATCCTGAGACCGCTCTCAATCCGGATACACCGGATGGTGACGCCATAGTGAATGATCTTCTAGCGTCCATCAATGGAATGTTGGATATTTCTCCCTCAGCTCCTCCGGTGGAGGAGTCAGCTTCACAGCAGGAGAAATCCCTTTTCAGTATCTCAAGCGTATATTGAGTACTTTTCTGGCCACTCTGTCTTCAGAGAAGCAATCCGGAAACACCACACTTATCCAGATAAGCGTGCTCCACGTCAGTGGCGTCCGCCAACTCCGTGGTTTGTACGCAGAGCCTTGTGGTTGAGGGAATGGAATGCAGATTCTGCTTCCAAAAAAGTGCTTAACCAGTTTGCCATTATCTGGTGACAGACTGTTTGGTGAGCGATTGGATGAAATCATTAAACAGTCCAAGGGTAAGGACCCTTCCTTACACCAGCCCAGATCAAACAACACCAACAGAGGAAGGGACAGTCGAGGTTTCGGTCCTTCCCAGGCTCGGGCAGGTCCCAATTGTCCTCGTCCAAAAGGACTCAAAAGGCTCAGAGAGGCGCAGATTCCTGGCGGGCTCAATCACGCCCAAGGAGGGCAGCCGGAGGAACCGCTACCAAGGCGGTTTCCTCATGACGTTCAGCCCTCTCTCTCCGCATCCGCGGTCGGTGGCAGACTCTCCCGCTTTGGCGACATTTAGCTGCCACAGGTCAAAGACCGGTGGGTGAGAGACATTTTGTCTCACGTGTACAGGATGGAGTTCTGTTCTCGCCCTCCGGCTAGATCTTCAGAAATTCCTCACCTCCCGACCGAGCCGATGCTCTTCTGCAGGCACAAGGAGTGGTAATCCCTGTTCCTCCTCAGGAACAAGATACGGGTTGTACTCCAATCTGGTTGTGGTACCAAAAAAGGACGGCTCTTTCCGTTCCGTTTTGGACCTAAAACTGCTCAACAAGCACGTGAAAACCAGGCGGTTCCGGATGGAATCCCTCCGCTCCGTCATTGCCTCAATGTCTCAAGGGGATTTCCTAGCGTCAATAGACATCAGGATGCTTATCTCCACGTGCCGATTGCTCCAGAGCACCGGTGTTGGCTACGATTCGTTATTGAAGACGAGCATCTTCAGTTCGTAGCCCTGCCCTTCGGTCTGGCGACAGCCCCACGGATTTTCACCAAGTTCATGGCAGCAGTGGGAGCAGTCCTGCACTCAGGGTCACTCTGTGATCCCTTACTTGGACGATCTACTTGTCAAGGCACCCTCTCAAGAGGCATGCCAACACAGCCTGAACGTGGCGCTGGAGACTCTCCAGAGTCTCGGGTGGATCATAAACTTTTCAAAGTTAAATCTGACACCGACCCAATCGCTGACATATCTTGGCATGGAGCTTCACACTCTCTCAGCGATAGTGCAGCTCCCGCTGGACATACGGCGTTCACTACAGACGGGGGTGCAGTCTCTCCTTCAAGGCCAGTCACACCCCTTAAGACGCCTCATGCAGAGGCAGTCCCTTTCGCGCAGTTTTCATCTGCGTCCACTTCTATGGGACATTCTTCGCCAATGGGATGGGAAGTCGACGTCCCTAGACAGGAACGTACCCCTTTCTCAGACGGGCAAGGACTCTCTTCAGAGGAGTCCACCCTTCAGATCAATGTTCTGGACATCTGGGCAGGGTATCTTGCCCTGCAAGCCTTCCAGCAGAGGCTGGAAGGCAAACAGATCCGAATTCAGTCGGACAACTTCGCAGCGGTGGCATACATCAACCACCAAGGCGGAACACGCAGTCGGCAAGCCTCCCAGGAAGTCCGGCGGATTCTGATGTGGGTGGAAGACAGAGCATACACCATATCCGCAGTTCACATCCCGGGCGTAGAAAACTGGGAAGCAGACTTCCTCAGTCGCCAGGGCATGGACGCAGGGGAATGGTCTCTGCACCCGGACGGGTTTCAAGAAATCTGTAGCCGCTGGGGGAGGCCGGACGTCGACCTAATGGCGTCTCGGCACAACAACAAGGGCCCGATTTTCATGGCGCGGTCTCACGATCAAAGAGCTCTGGCGGCAGGCGCCTTAGTTCAGGATTGGTCGCAGGTCCAGCTACCCTATGTGTTTCCCCCTCTGGCACTGTTGCCAGGGGGCTACGCAAGATCAGCTCCGATTGCCGCCGCGCCATCCTCGTCGCCCCAGACTGGCCGAGGAGGTCGTGGTACCCGCATCTGTGGCATCTCACGGTCGGCCAACCGTGGGCACTACCAGACCGGCCAGACTTACTGTCCCAAGGGCCGTTTTTTCCATCTGAATTCTACGGCCCTGAACCTTACTGTGTGGCCATTGAGTCCTGGATCCTAGCGTCTTCAGGATTATCTCAAGACGTCATTGCCACCATGAGACGGGCTAGGAAGCCGACGTCTGCCAAGATCTACCACAAGACGTGGAAGATATTCTTATCTTAGTGCTCTGCTCAGGGAGTGTCTCCCTGGACATTTGCATTGCCTACTTTTCCTTCCTTCCTGCAATCTGGTTTGGGAAAAGGTTTGTCGCTCGGCTCCCTTAAAGGACAAGTCGCAGCGCTGTCGGTATTCTTTCAGAAGCGCCTAGTACGACTTCCTCAGGTACGCACGTTCCTGCAGGGGGTTTGTCACATTGTCCCTCCGTACAAGAGGCCGTTAGACCCATGGGATCTGAACAGGGTACTAATTGCTCTCCAGGAGCCGCCCTTTGAGCCTCTGAGGGATATTTCACTTTCTCGACTTTCACAGAAAGTGGCCTTTTTGGTAGCGGTCACATCTCTTCAGAGAGTGTCCGAGCTAGCAGCGCGGTCATCCAAAGCTCCCTTCCTGGTGTTTCACCAAGACAAGGTAGTGCTGCGCCTGATTCCGGGGTTTCTCCCTAAGGTGGTATCCCCCTTTCATCTCAGTCAGGATATCTCCTTACCTTCCTTTGTCCTCATCCAGTTTATCGATATGAATTGGATTTGCATTGGTTGGATCTGATGAGAGCGCTCAGAATCTACTTTTCTTCGGCGCTCCATTGGGAGACCCAGACGATTGGGTGTATAGCTACTGCCTCCGGAGGCCACACAAAGCATTACACTAAAAAGTGTAAGGCCCCTCCCCTTCTGGCTATACACCCCCCGTGGGATCACGGGCTGATCAGTTTTCAAGCTTTGTGCGAAGGAGGTCAGACATCCACGCATAGCTCCACTGTTTTTAGTCAGCAGCAGCTGCTGACTATGTCGGTTGGAAGAAAAGTGGGCCCATATGGGGCCCCCAGCATGCTCCCTTCTCACCCCACTTTTGTCGGGTGTTTGTTAAGGTTGAGGTACCCATTGCGGGTACGGAGGCTGGAGCCCACATGCTGTTTTCCTTCCCCATCCCCCCTCAGGGCTCTGGGCGAAGTGGGATCTTACAGGTCTCCAGGCACTGAGACCGGGCTCCATCCACAGACCCAGAGAACCTGCTGGATATGGAGCTGAGTATCGTCAGGGACAGGCCCTGCTACATTAAGGTACTCTGTGTCCCCGGGCAAGCGCGCACACACACACCAGCATTGCTGGGAGTGTTAGTGCGCCGGGGGCAACAGCGCGGAGCGCTCGTGCTATTATTCACTACAGCTTTGCTGAGTGACTTTATGTATTGGGAACTGCCGCGCCGGCCGCTGCTGGGTGTTTTTTACATTGTGGCGCGGCTGGGACTTGTGGTGCGCCGGGGACTTCCGCGCTGGCCGTGCACATGGACGGCCGCGCTTATTACTCGAGTCCCCGGCTTTGCGGCCTAGTTTTCGTTTCGTTCCCGCCTCCAGCCCTGCCAGTCAGGGGAGAGGCGGGACGCTGTACAGACAGTCAGCGCCGAGGGCTGGAGTCTGCTTTGCATTCTCCAGCCCCCTTCACTGGACACAGTGGGACGCCAGTTTCCCGCTCTTGTCTGGGGCACGCCCACGGCCCGCCCCTCTTCACAGGACGCTGGCAGCCATTCCTGCACGCAGTACGAGCTGGGGAACGGAGACATGCTCTGGGCAACCATTCACAGGGCTCTGGCGACCACACACCCGCGTTATAGGCGGGCGGTAAGCAGCACCTGAAGTGCTGACCCCACTAAATACCGAAGTGTCCATTTGTATTTTATGCTTGTTTGCTATACACTGCACTGTAGGTCGCTATCTTTGGCTATATGCCCTCCTAGATGGCGAGATAACAGCAGCAAACAAGCAAGGGTGCTAAGGCACAGTTTTTCTAGGCTGCTTGTATTGCATGTGCTGAAGTGTTCATTTGTACTTATGCTTGTATGCTATACATTGCACTGTACGGTCGCTACTCTTGGCTATATTCTCCTAGAGGGCTGGACAGCAGCAGCAAAAAAGCATGGGTGCCAAGGCACAGGCTTTATAGGCTGCTTGTATTGCATGTGCTGAAGTGTTCATTTGTACTTATGCTTGTATGCTATACATTGCACTGTACGGTCGCTACTCTTGGCTATATTCTCCTAGATGGCTGGACAACAGCAGCAAAAAAGCAAGGGTGCCAAGGCACAGGCTTTCTATGCTGCTTGTATTGCATGTGCTGAAGTGTTTATGCTTGTATGCTATACATTGCATAGATGGTTAGAATACAGCAGCAAAAAAGCAAACAGGCTTTCTATGCTGCTTTTACTGCATGTGATACTGTTCCACCGGCAGGTTCCACTGACCCCCATTGTGTGCAATGCTCCCCTGTAGCACTTGGTCAGCCGGGGTCTCTACTAGAGGTGGCCAAAGGAACCACCTGTGAACCCTGTCCAGGGACAGGGACGGAGTTGCAGTTTCGGCTGATAGTAGAGACTTTGCAGTCCAGACAGGCCATGGGCAATCTTGATTAATGCTCCCTGGCCACCCTCATTTGGAACATAATCAGTGCTCCGGGGGGGTCCCAGGCATTCCAGGGTGAAGGCTCTGACACGGACGACAGTCCCAGACAGCCTAAGCTAGCTCGCTGGGTGCGGCACTCGGCTTCATCACTGGTCAGGGTCCCAGCAGGAGGACTCTCTGTATGATGAGGCAGACGTAGCTGATCAGGGCTTTGGTCCTGACACCGCTCTCAATCCGGATACACCGGATGGTGACGCCATAGTGAATGATCTTATAGCGTCCATCAATGGAATGTTGGATATTTCTCCCTCAGCTCCCCCAGTGGAGGAGTCAGCTTCACAGCAGGAGAAATCCTTTTTCAGTATCTCATAGCCACGCTGACTTCAGAGAAGCAGTTCAGAAACACCACGCTTACCAGATAAGCGTTTTCTCCAAACGTATTAAGGATACACGTTATCCCTTCCCCCTGACGTGGTAAAGCGCTGGACCCAGGGTCCAAAGGTGGATCCCCCAATCTCCAGGCTTGCGGCTAGATCCATAGTTGCAGTGGAGATGGGACTTCACTTAAAGATGCCATTGACAGACAGATGGACCTCTGGTTGAAATCTGTCTGTGAAGCTATCAGCGTGTCGGTTGCTCCGGCATTCGCAGCCGTATGGGCACTCTAAGCTATTTCAGCTGGTCTTGCGCAGCTGGTCTTGAGCACATGTACATCTGTGCCGCAGGTGGTGTCCTTAACCTAGCAATGTCTGCATTGCAACTTACCCTAGTAATGCTGTCCTGGGGGGACAGTCGAGGTTTCGGTCCTTCCCAGGCTCGGGCAGGTCCCAACTGTCCTCGTCCAAAAGGGCTCAAAAGGCTCAGAGGGGCTCAGATTCCGGCCGGGCTCAATCACGCCCAAGGAAGGCAGCCGGAGGAACCGCTACCAAGGCGGTCTCCTCATGACTTTCAGCTCTCTCTCTCCGCATCCGCGGTTGGTGGCAGACTCTCCCGCTTGGCGACATTTAGCTGCCACAGGTCACAGACCGGTGGGTGAGAGACATTGTGTCTCACGTGTACAGGATAGAGCTCTGTTCTCGTCCTCCGGCTCGATTCTTCAGAACTTCCCCCCCCCCCCACCGAGCCGATGCTCTTCTGCAGGCAGAAGGAGTGGTAATCCCTGTTCCTCTTCAGGAACAAGACACGTTTTTTTCCTCCAATCTGATTGGGGTGCCAAAAAAGGGTGTCTCTTTCCGTTCCGTTCTGGACCTAAAATTGCTCACCAAGCACGTGAAGGCCAGGCGGTTCCGGATGTAACCCTCCGCTCCGTCATTGCCTCAATGTCTCAAGGAGATTTCCTAGCATCAATAGACATCAGGATGCTTATCTCCACGTGCCGATTGCTCCAGAGCACCAGCGTTTGCTACGTTTCGTTATTGAAGACGAGCATCTTCAGTTCGTAGCCCTGCCCTTCGGTCTGGCGACAGCCCTACGGGTTTTCACCAAGTTCAGGGCAGCAGTGGGAGCAGTCCTGCACTCTCAGGGTCACTCTGTGATCCTTACTGGGACGATCCACTTGTCAAGGCACCCTCTCAAGAGGCATGCCAACACAGCCTGAACGTGGCGCTGGAGACTCTCCAGAGTTTCGGGTGGATCATCAACTTTTCAAGGTTAAATCGGGCACCGACCCAATCGCTGACATATCTGGGCATGGAGTTTCACACTCCCTCAGCGATAGTGAAGCTTCCGCTGGACAAGCAGCGTTCACTACAGACGGGGGTGCAGTCTCTCCTTCAAGGCCAGTCACACCCTTTAAGACGCCTCATGCAGAGGCAGTCACTTTCGCGCAGTTTCATCTGCGTCCACTTCAATGGGACATGCTTTGCCAATGGGTTGGGGAGTCGACGTCCCTAGACAGGAACGTCTCCCTTCTCAGACGGTCAAGGACTCTCTTCAGAGGAGTCCATCCTTCAGATCAATGTTCTGGAAATCTGGGCAGTGTATCTTGCCCTGCAAGCCTTCCAGCAGTGGCTGGAAGGAAAACAGATCCGAATTCAGTCGGACAATTCCACAGCGGTGGCATACATCATCCACCAAGGCGGAACACGCATCGCCAAGCCCACCAGGCAATCCGGCGGATTCTGATGTGGGTGGGAGACAGAGCATCCACCATATCCGCAGTTCACATCCCGGGCGTAGAAAATTGGGAAGCAGACTTCCTCAGTCGCCAGGGCATGGACGCAGGGGAATGGCCTCTGCACCCAGAATGGTGTCAGGAAATCTGTAGCCGCTGGGGGATGCCGGACGTCGACCTAATGGCGTCTCGGCACAACAACAAGGTCCCGATTTTCATGGCGCGGTCTCACGAGCAAAGAGCTCTGGCGGCAGGCGCCCTAGTTCAGGATTGGTCGCAGTTCCAGCTACCCTATGTGTTTCCACCTCTGGCACTGTTGCCCAGAGTGCTACGCAAGCTCAGCTCCGCTTGCCGCCGCGCCATCCTCGTCGTCCCAGACTGGCCGAGGAGGTCGTGGTTCCCGGATCTGTGGCATCTCACGGTCGGCCAACCGTGGGCACTCTCAGACCGGCCAGACTTACTGTCCCAAGGGCCGTTTTTTCCACTGAATTCTACGGCCCTGAACCTGACTGTGTGGCCATCGAGTCCGAGATCCTAGCGTCTTCAGGATTATCTCAAGACGTCATTGCCACCATAAGACGGGCTAGGAAGCCGACGTCTGCCAAGATCTACCACAAGACGTGGAAGTTATTCTTATCTTGGTGCTCTGCTTAGGGAGTGTCTCCCTGGCCATTTGCATTGTCTCCTTTTTCCTCCCTTCCTGCATCTGGATTGGGAAAAGGGTTGTCGCTCGGCTCCCTTAAAGGACAAGTCGCAGCGCTGTCGGTATTCTTTCAGAAGCGCCTAGTACGACTTCCTCAGGTACGCACGTTCCTGCAGGGGGGTTATCACATTGTCCCTCCGTTCAAGAGGCCGTTAGACCCATGGGATCTGAACAGGGTATTAATTGCTCTCCAGGAGCCGCCCTTCGAGCCTCTGAGGGATGTTTCACTTTCTCGACTTTCACAGAAAGTGGCCTTTCTGGTAGCGGTCACGTCTCTTCGGAGAGTGTCCGAACTAGCAGCGCGGTCATCCAAAGCTCCCTTCCTGGTGTTCACCAAGATAAGGTAGTGCTGTGCCCGATCCCAGAGTTTCTCCCTAAGGTGGTATTTCCTTTTTATCACAATCAGGATATCTCCTTACCTTCCTTTTATCCATTTCATCGATATGTAATGGCTTTGCATTATTGGATCTGGTGTAGAGCACCCAGAATCTACATTCCCGCACGGCGCCCCTGCGCCGCTCGGATGCACTCTTTGTCCTTGTCACTGGTCAGCGCAAGGGGTCGCAGGCTGCAAAATCCACCCTGGCTCGATGGATCAAGGAACCAATCCTTGAAGCCTACCGTTCTACTGGGCTTCCGGTTCCATCAGGGCTGAAGGCCCATTCTACCAGAGCCGTAGGTGCGTCCTGGGCATTACGGCACCAGGCTACGGCTCAGCAGGTGTGCCAGGCGGCTACCTGGTCGAGTCTGCACACCTTCACCAAGCATTTTCAGGTGCATGCCTACGCTTAGGCGGATGCCAGCCTAAGTAGATGAGTCCTGCAGACGGAGGTTGCCTCCATGTAGGGAAGGGCTGTTTTTACAGTCCAAACTTGAGGTATTCATTTACCCACCCAGGGACTGCTTTTGGACGTCCCAATCGTCTGGGTCTCCCAATGGAGCGCCGAAGAAGAAGGGAATTTTGTTACTTACCGTAAATTCCTTTTCTTCTAGCTCCAATTGGGAGACCCAGCACCCGCCCCTGTTTCCTTCGGGATTTTTGGTTTGTTCGGGTACACATGTTGTTCATGTTGAATGGTTTCAGTTCTCCGATGTTCCTTCGGATTGAATTTGTTTAACCAGTTATTGGCTTTCCTCCTTCTTGCTTTTGCACTAAAACTGATCAGCCCGTGATCCCACGGGGGGTGTATAGCCAGAAGGGGAGGGGCCTTACACTTTTTAGTGTAATGCTTTGTGTGGCCTCCGGAGGCAGTAGCTATACACCCAATCGTCTGGGTCTCCCAATTGGAGCTAGAAGAAAAGGAATTTACGGTAAGTAACAAAATTCCCTTCTTCCCGCACGGCGCCCCTGCGCCGCTCGGATGCACTCTTTGTACTTGTCGCTGGTCAGCGCAAAGGGTCGCAGGCTTACAAATCCACCCTGGCTCGATGGATCAAGGAACCAATTCTTGAAGTCTACCGTTCTGCTGGGCTTCCGGTTCCATCAGGGCTGAAGGCCCATTCTACCAGAGCCGTGGGTGCGTCCTGGGCATTACGGCACCAGGCTACGGCTCAGCAGGTGTGCCAGGCGGCTACCTGGGCGAGTCTGCACACCTTCACCAAGCGTTATCAGGTGCATGCCTACGCTTAGGCGGATGCCAGCCTAAGTAGAAGAGTCCTGCAGGCGGCGGTTGCCTCCATGTAGGGAAGGGCTGTTTTTACAGTCCAAACTTGAGGTATTAATTTACCCACCCAGGGACTGCTTTTGGACGTCCCAATCGTCTGGGTCTCCCAATGGAGCGCCGAAGAAGAAGGGAATTTTGTTACTTACCGTAAATTCCTTTTCTTCTAGCTCCAATTGGGAGACCCAGCACCCGCCCCTGTTCCTTCAGGATTTTTGGTTGTTCGGGTACACATGTTGTTCATGTTGAATGGTTTCAGTTCCCCGATGTTCCTTCGGATTGAATTGTTTAACCAGTTATTGGCTTTCCTCCTTCTTGCTTTTGCACTAAAACTGAAGCAGTCCGTGATCCCACGGGGGGTGTATATGCAGAAGGGGAGGGGCCTTACACTTTTTAGTGTAATACTTTGTGTGGCCTCCGGAGGCAGTAGCTATACACCCAATCGTCTGGGTCTCCCAATTGGAGCTAGAAGAAAAGGAATTTACGGTAAGTAACAAAATTCCCTTCTTTTCAACCTGTTATCATACGGGCGGCCTCCATTCCTTGTAGTAGTCTAATTGCCCACCTTTGAACTGACTATAACTTCTGAATGTCCTTTTTAAAATGTGGAGCCCAAAACTGGATCCCATATTCCAGATGTGGCCTTTCAAGTGATTTATAGAGGGGTAACAATACATTGGGAACCCGGGATCTAATCTCTCTTTTTATACACCCTAAAATCGTGTTTGCTTTAGCAGCTGCTGCTTGACATTGAGTGCTGCTTCTCAGCTTATTTGTAATGAGAATACCCAAGTCCTTCTCCTGTTCTGTAGTCCCGAGTGTACTTCCATTTAATGTATACGCAGTTATAGGATTACTCCGTCCTCGGTGCATTACTTTACATTTATCAACATTAAATCTCATTTGCCAAGTATCTTCCCCTTCTGACATCTTATCCAGATTGTTTTGTAATATTGTACTATCAAGGTCAGTTTTTAATATCCTACATAGTTTGGTCTCATCAGCAAAGACTGACACTTTACTATCAATCCCATTCATAAGGTCATTAATAAAGAGATTAAAAAGAATCTGTGTCATGTAAAACTCTGGAAGGGTCCTCACCCCCCTCTTCTCTGCCATCAGCCACAGATCGTCATGACGATTATCTGATCGGTCTGAAAGTTTAGGTATTTATGACTTTGGGTGATGGTACAGCTGCAACCAAGGGATGCAGAGAAAGACAATCCTTTCTTCAGCGCTCTATTGGGAGACCCAGACGATTGGGGTATAGCTACTGCCCTCCGGAGGCCACACAAAGCACTACACCAAAAAGTGCAAGGCCCCTCCCCCTCTGGCTATACCCCCCCCGTGGTATCACGGGTTCTCCAGTTTTAGCTTTGTGTGCGAAGGAGGTCAGACATCCACGCATAGCTCCACAGATTTTAGTCAGCAGTAGCTGCTGACTATTTCGGATGGAAGAAAAGAGGACACATATAGTGTCCCCAGCATGCTCCCTTCTCACCCCTGGATGGTGTTGTAAGGTTGAGGTACCTATTGCTGGTACGGAGGCTGGAGCCCACATGCTGCTTTCCTTCCACATCCCCCTGAGGGGCTCTGAGGAAGTGGGATCCTGCCGGCCTCAAAGCTCTGACGCCGGGCTCCATCCACAGACCCATTTGAACCTGCTGGATACGGAGCTGGAGTACCGTTCAGGGACATGGCCCTGCACCATTACAGGTACTCTGTGTCCCCGTACACACAGGCACAGCACACTCCAGACTTGCTGGGTGTGCTAGTGCGCCGGGGACAGTAAAGGGTTACAGTCACTGCAGCTTTGCTGAGTGACTTTGTGTTTTGGGAACTACCGCGCCGGACGCTCCGGGAGCGGCGGCGCGGCTGGGACTTGTAGTTCGCCGGGGACTGGGCGCCGACCGCGCTTTTACGGCGGCGGCGCTTATAACTCCAGTCCCCGGCTTCTGCGGCCTAGTGCCGCTTCGTTCCCGCCCCCTCCCTGTCACTCAGGGAAGGGGACAGGCGCTGAGCAATCAGCAGCGCCGAGGGCTGGAGCCTTTTTACATGCTCCAGCCCTCTCACTGCACTCTGTCGGACGCCGGATTCCCGCTCTGCCTTGGGGGCACGCCCACGGCCCACCCCTACTCACACGAGCTGGGGAAGAAGCCGGCAGCCATTACTGCAGAGCTCGGACTTTCGGCTCCAAGGCAGGACGGTGGCGATCATACACCCGCTTATAGGCGGGCGGTAAGGGCACACATAGTGCTGACCACATATAACTGCAGTGTGTACATGTGTTGTTTTTTACTGCATAGGTCGCTATATGCCCGCTTGGGGAGCGACACATCAGCAGCAGGAAAGCAGGTGTGCTAAAGCACAGGCTTTCTAGGCTGCTTGTTTTGCACGACTGAGGTGTTCATTTGTGTTTATGCTGATATGCTATACATTGCACTGTACAGTCGCTAGTCTTAGCTATATTCTTCTGGAATGGCTAGACTACAGCAGCAGAAAACCAAGGGTGCTGGGGCACAGGTTTTTTTCTATGCTGCTTGTATTGCATGGGCTGCAGTGTGCATTTGTACTTGTGCTTGTATGCTATACATTGCACTGTATGGTCACTCTTCTGGGCTATATTCCCCTAGATGACCAGTCTACAGCAGCAGAAGAGCAGAGGTGCCAGGGCACAGGCTTCTATGCTGCTTGTATTGCATGTGCTGCAGTGTTCATTTGTACTTGTGCTTGTATGCTATACATTGCACTGTAGGGTCACTCTTCTGGGCTATATTCCCCTAGATGACTAGTATACAGCAGCAGAAGAGCAGGGGTGCCAGGGCACAGGCTTCTATGCTGCTTGTATTGCTTGTGCTGCAGTGGTCATTTGTACTTTATGCCTGTATGCTATACATTGCAATGTACGGTCACCAATCTTGGCTATATACTTCTAGATAGCTAGTCGGCAGCGGCAAAAAAGCAACACAGATTTCAGTGCTGTTTTTACTACATGGGATGCTGTTCATGACACCGTCCCATTGTGTGCATGCTCCCCTGTAGCACGTCGTCTGCCGGGGTCTCTAGCACTTCGTCTGCCGGGGCTCTACTAGTTGTGGCCAAAGAAACCTCCTGTCAACCCTGTCCATGGACAGGGACGGAGTAGTCATAATATAGAGACTTGCACCCATGGGCAATCTCCTTGACCAAAAGGCAGCTCTTCAGGGCTTTGATACTGACATCGCTCTCAATCCGGATACACCGGGTGGTAACGCCATACGGAATGATCCTATACCGTCCATTAATGGAAGGTTGGATCTTTCTCCCTCAGCTCCCCCAGTGGAGATAGGAGACGAACAGGAGAAGTTCCTTTTCAGTGTCTCACGCAGATATTGAGTATTTTTCTGGCCACGCTGACTTCAGAGAAGCAGTCCAGGAACACCACGCTTACCAGATAAGCGTCTTCTCCAAACGTTTTTAGGATACACGTTATCCCTTTTTTCCCCTGACATGGTCAGCGCTGGACCCAGGGTCCAAAGGTGGATTCTCCAATCTCCAGGCTTGCATATGGAGCCATAGTTGCACTGGAGATGGGGCTTCACTTCAAGATGCATTCACAGACAGATGGACTCTGGTTGAAATCTGTCTAGGAGGCTATCGGCGTGTCGGTTGCTCCGGCATCCACAGCCGTATTGGCAACCTAACCTTTTCTGCTGTTCTTGCGCGGCTGACCTTGAGCAGGGACATCTGTACCGCAGAGGCGTCCGTAACCCCGCAATGTCTGCACTGCGACTTACCCTGTTAATACTGTCCTAAAAGTACAGTCGAGGTTTCGGTCCTTCCCAAGCTCCGGCAGGTCCCAATTGTCCTCGTGCAAAAGGGCTACAAAACCTCAGACGGGCTCAGATTCCGGCCGGGCTCAATCTCGCCCAAGGAAGGCAGTCGGAGGAACCGCTACCAAGGCGGTCTCCTCATGTCTCTCAGCTCTCTCTCTCTCTCCGCATCCGCGGTTGATGGCAGACTCCCCCGCCTTTGGCGACATTTAGCTGCCACAGGTCACAGACCGGTGGGTGACGGACATTGTGCTCACGTGCACAGGACAGTGTTCTGTTCTCGTCCTCCGACTCCATTCTTCAGAACGGCCCCACCTCTCCACCGAGCAGATGCCCTGCTGCAGGCGGTGGACGCTCTAAGAGCAGAAGGAGTGGTGATCCCTGTCCCCCCTCAGGAACGAGGGCGAGGGTTTGTACTCCAATCTCTTTGTGGCTCCAAAAATGGACGGTTCCTTCCGTCCTGTTCTGGTTCTGAAACTGCTCAACGAGCATGCGAACGCCAGGCGGTTCCGGATGAGATCCCTCCGATCCGTCATTGCCCCAATGTCTCGAGGAGACTTCCTTGCCTCAACAGACATCAAAGATGCCTATCTCCACGTGCCAATTGCTACGGAGCACCAACGTTTTCTACGTTTTGTGATAGGAGACGAACATCTTCTGTTCGTAGCTCTGCCATTCAGTCTGGCGACAGCCCCACGGGTGGGCACCAAGGTCATGGCAGCAGTGGTAGCAGTCTTGCACTCTCACGGACACCCGGTGATTCCGTACTTGGACGATCTACTCGTTAAAGCAACCTCCCTCGAGGCATGCCAACGCAGCCTGAATGTTACGCTGGAGACTCTCCAGACTTTCGGGTGGATCATCAATTGGGCAAGGTCAAATCTGTCTCCGACTCAATCACTAACGTATCTCGGCATGGAGTTTCATACTCTATCAGCCATAGTGAAGCTTCCGCTGAACCAGCAGCGTTCACTGCGGACAGAGGTGCAGTCTCTCCTTCAAGGCCAGTCGCACCCCTTAAGGCGCCTCATGCACTTCCTAAGGAAGATGGTGGCAGCCATCGAGGCAGTTCTCTTTGCGCAGTTTCATCTGCGCCAACGGCAATGGGACATTCTCCGCCAATGGGATGGGCAGTCAACCTCCCTGGACGGGAAGTCTCCCTTTCCCTGACGGCCGAGGACTCTCTGCAATAGTGGCTTATTCCCACCTCATTGCCATAGCCCCCATCCTGGGCAGTGGTCACGACAGATACGAGTCTGTCAGGGTGGGGAGCAGTTTGTCTCCGCCACATGGCTCAGGGGACGTGGACTCAGCAGGAGTCCACCCTTCAGTTCGATGTGCTGGAAATCGGGGCAGGGTATCTTACCCTATTAGCTTTCCAAAAGTGGCTAGAAGGGAGCAGATCCGAATCCAGTCGGACATCTCCACAGCGGTGGCATACATCAACCACCAAGGAGGGACACGCAGTCAGCAGCCTTCCAGGAAGTCCGGCGAATCCTCATGTGGGTGGAGGACACAGCATCCACCATATCCGCAGTTCACATCCCGGGCGTAGAAAACTGGGAAGCAGACTTCCTCAGTCGCCAGGGCATGGACGCGGGGGAATGGTCCCTTCACCCGGACGTGTTTCAGGAAATCTGTTGCCGCTGGGGGGGGCCGGACGTCGACCTAATGGCGTCTCGGCACACCAACAAGGTCCCGGCATTTATGGCACGATCGCGCGATCACAGAGCTCTGGCGGCAGACGCCTTAGTGCAAGATTGGTCGCAGTTCCGGCTCACATATGTGTTTCCACCTCTGGCACTCTTGCCCAGAGTACTGCGCAAAAATCAGATCCGATTGCAGCCGCGTCATACTCGTCGCACCAGACTGGCCGAGGAGATCGTGGTACCCGGATCTGTGGCATCTCACGGTCGGCCGACCGGGGTCACTACCAGACCGACCAGACTTACTGTCTCAATGGCCGTTTTCTCCATCGGAATTCTGCGGCCCTGAACCTGACTGTGTGGCTTGTGTGTCCTGGATCCTAGCGTCTTCAGGATTATCCCAAGGGGTCGTTGCCACCATGAGACAGGCTAGGAAGCCCACGTCTGCTAAGATCTACCACAGAACGTGGAAGATTTTCTTAATCTGGTGCTCTACTCAGGGAGTGTCTCCCTGGCCATTTGCATTGCCTATCTTTCTTTCCTTCCTACAATAGGAGTTAGAAAAGGGCTTGTCGCTAGACTCCCTCAAAGGGCAAGTCTCAGCACTATCCGTGTTTTTTCAGAAGCGTCTAGCACGTCTTTCTAAGGTGCGCACGTTCCCGCAGGGGATTTGTCATATCGTACCCCCGTACAAGCGGCCGTTGGATCCATGGGATCTGAACAGGGTTCTAGTTGCTCTCCAGAAGCCGCCTTTCGAGCCTCTGAAGGAAGTTTCCTTTTCTCGCCTGTCACAGAAGGTGGCGTTTCTCGTTGCGATCACATCGCTTCGGCGAGTGTCTGAGCGGGCAGCTCTGTCATCCAAGGCTCCCTTCCTGGTGTTTCACCAGGACAAGGTAGTGCTGCGCATCATTCCGGAGTTTCTCCCTAAGGTAGTATCCTCGTTTCATCTTAATCAGGATATCTCCTTACCGTCCTTTTGCACTCATCCGGTTCACCGGTATGAGAATGATTTACGTTTGCTAGATCTGGTGAGAGCACTCAGAATCTACATTTCCCGCACGGCGCCCGTACGCCGTTCCGATGCCCTTGTCGCTGGTACGCGCAAGAGGTTGCAGGCTTCTAAAGCCACCCTGGCTCGATGGATCAAAGAACCAATTCTGGAAGCCTACCGTTTTGCAGGGCTTCCGGTTCTTTCAGGGCTGAAAGCCCATTCAACCAGAGCCGTGAGTGCGTCCTGGGCGCTACGACACCAGGCTTCGGCTCAACAGGTGTGCCAGGCAGCTACCTGGTCGAGTCTGCACACTTTCACCAAACATTATCAGGTGCATACCTATGCTTCGGCGGATGCCAGCTTAGGCAGAAGAGTCCTGCAGGCGGCAGTGACATCCCCGTAGGGGAGGGCTGTTTTGCAGCTCTAACATGAGATATCTCTTTACCCACCCAGGGACAGCTTTTGGACGTCCCAATCGTCTGGGTCTCCCAATAGAGCGCTGAAGAAGAAGGGAATTTTGTTACTTACCGTAAATTCCTTTTCTTCTAGCTCTTATTGGGAGACCCAGCACCCGCCCTGTTGTCCTTCGGGATTTCTTGGTTGTTTGCGGGTACACATGTTGTTCATGTTGAACGGTTTTTCAGTTCTCCGACGTTATTCGGAGTTAATTTGTTTAAACCAGTTATTGGCTTCCTCCTTCTTGCTTTGGCACTAAAACTGGAGAACCCGTGATACCACGGGGGGATATAGCCAGAGGGGGAGGGGCCTTGCACTTTTTGGTGTAGTGCTTTGTGTGGCCTCCGGAGGGCAGTAGCTATACCCCAATCGTCTGGGTCTCCCAATAAGAGCTAGAAGAAAAGGAATTTACGGTAAGTAACAAAATTCCCTTCTTGCTCTATTGGAGGGAAAACTTCCAAAACAGTTTTTAAGTGCTACGTTAATGCTAGAAAAATGAAAAACATATTTCCAGAATCCCTGTGGAGTGCTGAACCCAGCGCACAGTTTCGCTTGACGGCGAGATCGCCGGTATCACGACAAATTAGTATTGGCCAGTAAAATCGTGCTAGATGCGTTGTTCTATGTAAATGTAAAATCGAGATATAAAATATGACGCTAATATCTTTCACCTGAGTGGCTCAGGGGCAAAGATATGTTGAAAGCTAGAATTAAGGAACCTTTGGGACAATCTCAGCACAGCCCACAAGAGACTGTAAAATGAGGTCACAGAGAAGGGGGTTACCTAAGGCCATAAAAACGACTAGCTCCTTGAAGGGGGGTCAGTCAATTTGGAGGGCATCAGTAAGGGTGATGCTGGTCGATTATAACATCTTCTCTTGGAGTCCCTCCCTCTGTAAATTCAGACGTCAGTTCTATGGCACGAGTTTAGTAAGTTTCACGTTTATACCTTTTATTTTTATGTAACTGTCTATACTGCAATTGTATTGTTCCCTTTTGTAAATTCTTGTATATTTTTTAAACATTGCCTATTTTCAGATTAAATATATAAAATTTAATAGCTTCTTTCCTCATGCTTTATATACGAACCCAAAAACCCGAAGGGCCTTATGCTATCTGTAACGGGTACCCGGGCTGCCTGTGAAGCGTCCGTTGGTGGCAGCGTAATTATTATTGCATAGAATTATTGGAGTGCTATCATTAAGGGTACCGAGGTGTGTGTATATATATATTCTATTAGCAGGAATCAGTGATATATACATTTACCCTTGCTGTGAGACCTTCAATATTTTGCATTATTAGCTCAGCAGCCTCATTCTGTTCATTGTCCTGCAGTACCAAAAGTGGCCTGCCGGCAAGAGGGGCGCTAGAGGGTAGTCGTGTTTGTGACAAATCAGCGAACAGCTGCGGGATATCTGAGTGACTCCCTCGGCTGTTCATGACAATCGGTCCTATCACAGATCCCTGCAGCACCCCACTGCTGACTATAGCCCATTTAGAGAATGTACCATTTATGACTTTGTGACTTTAAATACCCTCAATTCCCCATTGCTCTGTGCTGGTGATAGGTTGAATACCATTAACAAGTCTTCAGTGCAAGCAGTCAGCTTGTATTCATCAGGAGAAACTTTATTGTTGTTGCAGTTCCTCTCCCTGAGTCATCTGGAGATAACACCGTATTTTGTGGACTATACGACGCACTTTTCTTTGTCGCTCCTAATTGGGAGACCCAGACAATTGGGTGTATAGCTACTGCCTCCGGAGGCCACACAAAGTACTACACTTAAAAGTGTAAGGCCCCTCCCCTTCTGCCTATACACCCCCCGTGGGATCACGGGCTCCTCAGTTTTATGCTTTGTGCGAAGGAGGCCAGACATCCACGCATAGCTCCACTGTTTAGTCAGCAGCAGCTGCTGACTATGTCGGATGGAAGAAAAGAGGGCCCATACGAGGGCCCCCAGCATGCTCCCTTCTCACCCCACTTTCTGTCGGCGGTGTTTGTTAAGGTTGAGGTACCCATTGCGGGTACGGAGGCTGGAGCCCACATGCTGATTCCTTCCCCATCCCCATTAGGGCTCTGGGTGAAGTGGGACTTTACCGGTCTCCGGGCACTGAGGCCGTGCTCCATCCACAGCCCCTGGAGGATCTGCTGGATACGGAGCGGAGTTTCCTCAGGGACAGGACCCTGCTCCATCAAGGTACTCCGTGTCCCCGTGCTTATCGCACGCACACTGCAGCATTGCTGGGTGTGTTAGTGCGCCGGGGTAAACAGCGCTGCTGCGCTTGTGCCGTTACTCACTACAGCTCTGCTGAGTGAGGTGACTTAGTACGATCGGCCGATCCGGCCGCGGGGGTCAGTTTTTACTGCGTCGCGGCTGGGATTTGTGGTGCGCCGGGGACTTCCGCGCTGGCCGTGCATATATGACGGCCGCGCTAGATTACTACAGTCCCCGGCTTTTGCGGCCTAGTTCGTATCGTTCCCGCCCCCAGACCTGCCAGTCAGGAGGAGGGCGGGACGCTGTACAGACCAGCAGCGCTAAGAGCTGGAGTCTGTTTTACATACTCCAGCCCTCACACTAGGCACAGTGGGACGCAGTTTCCCGCACTTTTGTTTGTGACGCCCACGGTCCGCCCCTCTTCACAGGACGCCGGCAGCCATTCCTGCCTGCACGCTGAGCTGCAGAGGGGAGACGGGGAGACTCAGACAAGGGATTCTACGACCTCACACCCGCTTTCAGCGGGCGGTAAGCAGCCCTCAAGGGCTCTCCCCCACTTGTGCCATAGTGTACTTTGTATTTGTGCTGGCAATACTTTGCACTGTACAGTCGCTGGTGATTTTCTGCTATATACCCGCCTTAGATTTCTCAAGGAGACAACAGCATGTCGTCCGCAAAAAGCAAAAGTGCCAAGGCACGGACTTTATATGCTGCTTGTACCGCATGTGGGGCTACTCTACCGGCAGGTTCCACTGACCCCCATTGTGTGCAGTGCTCGGCCCCTGTGGCAATTGCTCAGCCGGGGCCGCTGCTAGAGGTGACCCAGGGAGAACCACCTGTGAATGCTGTCCAGGTGACAGTGACGGAGTTTGCAGCTTTTGCTGACAGATTGTCTATGACTATGTCTAAAATTCTTGAAACATTGCAGTCTAGACCAGTAACTCAGACCATGGGCACTGTTGATTCATTACCACCTTGTCCCCCTCAGCTGGACCACTTCCTAGCTCCGGGGGTGTCACATGCACCCCAGGGTGACGGCTCTGACTCGGACGACAGTCCCAGACAACCTAAGCGGGCTCGCTATGAGCGACCCTCAACTTCATCACACTGGTCAGGGTCCCAGCGGGACGACTCTCTGTGTGATGAGGCGGATGTAACTGATCAGGAGTCTGATGCTGGGGCCGCTCTCAATCTAGATACCCCGGATGGTGACGCCATAGTGAATGATCTTATAGCGTCCATCAATAAGATGTTAGATATTTCTCCACCAGCTCCTCCTGCGGAGGAGGCAGCTTCACAGCAGGAGAAATTCCATTTCAGGTATCCCAAGCGTAAATTAAGCACTTTTCTGGACCACTCTGACTTTAGAGACGCAATCCAGAAACACCACGCTTATCCAGATAAGCGTTTTTCCAAACGGCTTAAAGATACACGCTATCCTTTCCCCCCTGACGTGGTCAAGGGCTGGACACATTGTCCCAAGGTGGACCCTCCAATCTCCAGGCTGGCAGCCAGATCTCTAGTTGCAGTGGAAGATGGGGCGGCACTTAAAGATGCCACTGACAGACAGATGGAGCTCTGGTTAAAATCCATCTATGAAGCGATTGGAGCGTCGTTGGCGCCAGCATTCGCAGCCGTATGGGCACTCCAAGCTATTTCAGCTGGGCTTACACAGGTCGACACGGTCACACGTACATCTGCTCCGCAGGTGGCACCCTTGACCTCTCAAATGTCTGCATTCGCGTCTTACGCGATTAATGCTGTCCTAGACTTTACGAGCCGTACGGCGGTGGCGTCAGCCAACTCTGTGGTTTTACGCAGAGCCCTGTGGTTGAGAGAATGGAAGGCAGATTCTTCTTCCAAGAAGTGCTTAACCAGTTTGCCTTTTTCTCGTGACCGATTGTTTGGTGAGCGTTTGGATGAAATCATTAAACACTCCAAGGGTAAGGATTCATCCTTACCTCAGCCCAGACAAAACAAACCCCAACAGAGGAGGGGACAGTCTGGTTTTCGGTCCTTTCGAGGCTCAGGCAGGTCCCAATTCTACTCGTCCAAAAGGACTCAAAAGGATCAGAGGGGCTCAGATTCTTGGCGGACTCAATCACGCCCAAAAAAGCCAGCCGGAAGAACCGTTACCAAGACGGCTTCCTCATGACTCTCAGCCTCCTCTCTCCGCATCCTTGGTCGGTGGCAGGCTCTCCCGCTTTGGCGACATTTGGCTGTCACAGGTCAAAGACCGTTGGGTGAGAGACATTCTGTCTCACGGGTACAGGATAGAGTTCAGCTCTCGTCCTCCAACTCGCTTCTTCAGAACTTCTCCACCGCCCGACCGAGCCGATGTTCTGCTACAAGCGGTGTCCGCTCTAAAGGCGGAAGGAGTGGTGACTTCTGTTCCTCTTCAGGAACAAGGTCACGGTTTTTACTCCAATTTGTTTGTGGTGCCAAAGAAAGACGGGTCGTTCCGTCCCGTCCTGGATTTAAAGCTGCTCAACAAACACGTAAAAACCAGGAGGTTCCGGATGGAATCTCTCCGCTCCGTTATCGCCTCAATGTCTCAAGGAGATTTCCTAGCATCAATAGACATCAAGGATGCTTATCTCCACGTGCCAATTGCGCCAGAGCATCAGCGTTTTCTACGCTTCGTTATAGGAAGCGAACACCTGCAGTTCGTAGCTCTTCCTTTCGGGCTGGCGACAGCCCCTCGGGTCTTCACCAAGGTCATGGCAGCAGTAGTAGCAGTCCTGCACTCGCAAGGTCACTCCGTGATCCCGTATTTGGACGATCTACTTATCAAGGCACCCTCTCAAGACGCATGCCAACACAGCCTGAACGTGGCACTGAAGACTCTCCAGAGTTTCGGGTGGATTATCAACTTTTCAAAGTCAAATCTGACCCCGACCCAATCACTAACATATCTTGGCATGGAGTTTCATACTCTCTCAGCGATAGTGAAACTTCCACTGGACAAACAGTGCTCGCTACAGATAGGGGTGCAATCTCTCCTTCAGGGCCAGTCGCACCCCTTGAGGCGCCTCATGCACTTCCTAGGGAAGATGGTAGCAGCAATGGAAGCAGTTCCTTTTGCGCAGTTTCATCTGCGTCCACTACAATGGGACATTCTCCGCAATGGGACGGGAAGCGTGGACTCGGAAAGAGTCCACCCTTCAGATCAATGTTCTGGAGATCAGAGCAGTCTATCTTGCCCTACAAGCCTTCCAACAGTGGCTGGAAGGCAAGCAGATCCGAATTCAGTCGGACAACTCCACAGCGGTGGCATACATCAACCACCAAGGGGGGAAACACGCCAGTCGGCAAGCCTTCCAGGAAGTCCGGCGGATTCTGACGTGGGTGGAAGACACGGCATCCACCATATCCGCAGTTCACATCCCAGGCGTAGAAAACTGGGAAGCAGACTTTCTCAGTCGGCCAGGGCATGGACGCAGGGGAATGGTCTCTTCACCCGGACGTGTTTCAGGAGATCTGTCGCCGCTGGGGGGATGCCGGACGTCGACCTGATGGCGTCACGGCACAACAACAAGGTCCGGTTTTCATGGCACGGTCTCACGATCACCGAGCTCTGGCGGCAGACGCCTTAGTTCAAGATTGGTCGCAGTTCCGGCTACCGTATGTGTTCCCACCTCTGGCATTGTTGCCCAGAGTGCTCCGCAAAATCAGGTCCGACTGCCGCCGCGCCATTCTCGTCGCTCCAGACTGGCAAGGAGGTCGTGGTACCCGGATCTGTGGCACCTCACGGTAGGCCATCCGTGGGCACTACCAGACCGTCCAGACTTGCTGTCTCAAGGGCCGTTTTTCCATCTGAATTCTGCGGCCCTGAACCTGACTGTGTGGCCATTGAGTCCTGGATCCTAGCCGGCCTCAGGTTTATCTCATGAAGTGGTTGCCACCATGAGACAGGCTAGGAAGCCATCCTCCGCCAAGATCTACCACAGGACGTGGAGGATATTTCTATCTTGGTGCTCTGCTCAGGGAGTTTCTCCCTGGCCTTTTGCATTGACTACTTTTCTTTCCTTCCTGCAGTCTGGGTTGGAAAAAGGTTTGTCGCTTGGCTCCCTTAAGGGTCAAGTCTCCGCGCTATCCGTATTTTTTCAGAAACGCCTGGCGCGACTTCCCTCAGGTACGCACGTTCCTGCAAGGGGTTTGTCATATCGTCCCCCCTTACAAGCGGCCGTTGGAGCCCTGGGACCTGAACAAGGTTCTAATTGCTCTCCAGAAGCCGCCTTTCGAGCCTATGAAGGGGGTTTCCCTTTCTCGTCTTTCACAGAAAGTGGCCTTTCTAGTGGCGGTCACGTTCTCTTCGGAGAGTGTCCGAGCTGGCGGCGTTATCATGCAGATCTCCATTCCTGGTGTTTCACCAGGACAAGGTAGTTCTGCGTCCAATTCCTGAATTTTCTTCCCAAGGTGGTATCTTCCTTTCATCTCAATCAAGATATCACTTTACCGTCTTTGTGTCCGCATCCAGTTCACCAATTTGAAAAAGGTTTGCATTTATTGGATCTGGTGAGAGCACTCAGGATCTACATTTCCCGCACGGCGCCTCTGCGCCGCTCGGATGCACTCTTTGTCCTTGTCGCTGGTCAGCGTAAAGGGTCGCAAGCTTCCAAATCCACCCTTGCGCGTTGGATCAAGGAACCAATTCTTCACACCTACCGTTCTGCTGGGCTTCCGATTCCATCAGGACTGAAGGCCCATTCTACCAGAGCCGTGGGTGCGTCCTGGGCATTACGGCACCAGGCTACGGCTCAGCAGGTGTGCCAGGCGGCTACCTGGTCGAGTCTGCACACTTTTACCAAGCATTATCAGGTGCATACCTACGCTTCGGCGGATGCCGGCCTAGGTAGACAAGTCCTTCAGGCGGCGGTGGCTCACCTGTAGGAAAGGGCTGTTTGACGGCCCTATCACGAGGTATTCTTTTACCCACCCAGGGACTGCTTTTGGACGTCCCAATTGTCTGGGTCTCCCAATTAGGAGCGACAAAGAAGAAGGGAATTTTGTTTACTTACCGTAAATTCCTTTTCTTCTAGCTCCAATTGGGAGACCCAGCACCCGCCCTGTTTTTCTTAGGAAGTTTGTTTTTTTCGGGTGCACATGTTGTTCATGTTGAACAGTTCAGTTCTCCGAGGTTGTTTCTCGGGTTGAATTTGTATTTAAAACAGTTATTGGCTTTCCTCCTTCTTGCTTTTGCACTAAAACTGAGGAGCCCGTGATCCGACGGGGGGGTGTATAGCCAGAAGGGGAGGGGCCTTACACTTTTAAGTGTAGTACTTTGTGTGGCCTCCGGAGGCAGTAGCTATACACCCAATTGTCTGGGTCTCCCAATTGGAGCTAGAAGAAAAGGAATTTATGGTAAGTAAACAAAATTCCCTTCTTTTCCCCCCCAAATGTACTGGGAAAGTGGGGGGGTGCGTCCTACAGTATGAATGTAGGGCTGTGGGGAATGAGGGTGCTGCGGTGGAGCGAGTCATCAGCGTCACGAGCAGGCTGTAGCAGCCTGCCGTGACCACGTGGACCCGCTCATTTAATATGCACGCCCATCATCTCTCAGCGCTGAAGCCGGCGCTGACAGGTGGGCGGGATGATGGGCGAGGGATAAACAGCCGGCCCGCGTGATCACTCCTGGCAACTACAGCCTGGAGTGATCATGTGCGGCTGTATTCACTGCCCCCCGCGCATCATCATCAGCGCGGGGTGCAGTGAATCAGTACACTCACCGGCCACGATCCCTGCTTGAGCGGAGCCTGCCACAATCCCTGCACCACCGCGATGTCCTCCTGTCTGCCAGCGGCGGCTGTGTGGAGACTAGCGGTGCGCACAGCAATGACGTTGCAGTAGGGTCCCCCCATATTATGATACCCAGCATATATAAAGCATACAGCTGCAGCCCCCACCCATGCACTTATCTTGGCTGTGTATCAAAATAAGCGTCCCTCCCTTTCCCCCAATTTTGATACCTAGCCATGACAAAGTTGACAGCTGGAGCTGGTATTCTTAGGCTGGGGAAAACCATTGCCACCCCTCAGCTTAAAAATTGCAGCCGCATGCATTTGATGCCACAATCCCAGAACTTTACCCGGCTCTTCCCTATTGCTCTGGTGCGGTGGCAGTCCGGGTAATAAGGGGTTAATTTCAGCTCACGGCTGCCACTAAGCCCTAGATTAGTAATTATAGGTGTCAATGAGACCTCACCCATTACTAATCTGTAAGTGAAAAGAAATGGACACAAACACTGAAAAATCCTTTATTTGAAATTTAAAAAAAAAAAACACTTTCTCCCTTTTATTAACTCCCAAAACACCCAGTTCAGACGTAATTCACATGAGGTCCCATGACAATTTTGGCTCTGCTACATACTGAAGTCAAAGTACTGCCTTACCACGTCAAAGTGACAGGGTGGATACGCCCTTACTTACGTAGCACTCACTAATATACAAATTAGGCACACTGAATACAGTTTTATGGTAAAACAATAATGTAAGATTTATTAAGATTGCATCAGGATAATGTTCAGTTATGGAATGGCAGAAACAATATTAACCTGTTCTATTGATTCAATTAATGTAAATCATAGTAAGAAATAAGCATCAATACATTACCAAGTATTGTAACATCACTTCTCAACCGGAGGGACCTCCGTGTCAGCGAGAAGGAAAATATTCTGGTCTTATCAGAGAAGAAGTGCGTCCACTATACCTTCTGGAACGTCCCTAACTCGCTGAGCAGGGCCCCCCTTTTTATGCACAGCTCCCACATCCTCATCCATCACGGCTGCATAGTATGTTTAAGCCAGATCATCAGTATCTTGCAGTTGCGCAGTACGTTGTTTTTCACAAGGTTAAGTTTTATGATTACAGCACAGTGCTTCAAGGTTGTTTGTTACTAATTACAATATAACAATCCAAGGTTTGTTTGTTACTGATTACATTTCAAAGTTCTCCAATATGTTGTTTTTCACAAAGTTAACTCTTCATGATCATAACGTTCAAAGATTGTAGCATATGGATATCTTGACCTCCATAATCACCTATTCTGAACACTGGATACCTATCTTAAACCAGTCACACACTCATACTTGTCTCATTCGTATAACAAGCACGCAAGAAGAGAACTTGTCTGCTCGCTGTGGGCTTCAGGCAGAGAATGACTGAGCCGCACAAATGAGCTGTGATGTTGCTCAGTTTATTTGCGGTCACAGTTGGAGGTTCCTACGGTACCCCACCTGTGACCGCAGGTAACCTGGCCTCAGGTCACCTGATCTCAGTGACTTCACAGACCAGCATCTCTTGGCAGAAAACCACTTTTTTTTACCAAGAGATGCAGATTTGGCACTGAAATTTATACACAATATTCCTGCACCTAATGTGCATCTCCTGGCAAAAAATTCCATCACTATTGCATGTGTTATCATGCAGTTTTGATGCGTTTTTTGTTTGTTTTTTTTGAAATGAGATGCAGATTTGGTGCACGAATATGGTATATAAATTTCACACCAAATCTTCATCTCTTGTAAAAAAAAAAAAAAAAGTGCACATAAATGGTTTTGACTCCAGTCAAAAAGGGAACAATACAAATACAGTGTAGCAATTACATAAAAATAAAAGGGATAAACATGAAACTTACTAAACTCGTGCCATAGATGTGACGTCTGAATTTATGGAGAGAGGGGCTCCAGAATAAGATGTAAACGGGCAGCACCACCGCTTAGGTATGCCCTCCTGTACTGACAAAAGCCAGAAATGGGCTTCTGACTTTTATGACCTAAGTTCACCCTCCCATCTGTGACCTCATTTTACGATACCTTGTGGGCTGTGCCGAGTACGTCAGAAAAGTTAGGTAATTAGAGTTTTTCGCATATCTTTGCCCCTGAGCTACACAAGTGAGAGATATTAGCGTCATATTTTATGTCTCGATTTTTCATTCGCATAGATACCAAACGCATCCAGCATGCTTTTATTGGCCAATACCCATTTGTCGGGATACCAGCGGTCACCTAGCAAAGCCAAATGGTGCGCTGCGTTCAGTGCTTCGCTGTGATTCTGACAATATGCTTTGCATTTTTCTAGTATTAACGTGGCACCTAAAAACTGTGTTAATAGCTTTTCTACTTACAAGAACAAAGGAGCGTTTTTGTGTGTACAGACTTGGCTTCAGTTGTTCCATCCCCCGGGTCGTAAATACCTAAAGGTACCGTCACGCATAACGAGATCGCTAGCGAGATCGCAGCTGAGTCACGGTTTCTGTGACGCAGTAGCGATCTCGTTAGCGATCTTGTTATGTGTGACACCTACCAGCGATCAGGCCCCTGCTGTGAGATCTCTAGTCGTTGCCGAATGGTCCAGGCCATTTCCTTCAAAGGCAATGTCCTGCTGGGCAGGAGGCATCGCTGTGTTTGACACTGTGTGACAGGGTCAGAGTGACTGCTGAGATCATTATACAGGTCGCTACTGCGACCTGTATTGTTCCTGCATCGCTGGTAAGATCTGACTGTGTGACATCTCACCTGCGACCTCCCAGCGACTTACCAGCGATCCCTATCAGGTCGCATCGTTTTCGGGATCGCTGGTAAGTCGTTGTGTGTGACTGGGCCTTTACTCTCAGGCAGATCAGATAGCATTGTTATGGCAATGTGTGCTGGTGCTGGGGTGGGGTGTGGTATAAGGAACTCTTAGGGTATGTTGCGTTCTGTGCAGTGTGGAAAAGAACGCACCCTCTGGCAGACTGGACACTGCGTTTTTTAAAAAAAAAAAATGCATCCACAACACATGCATTTTGAATGCATTCTCCATGCGTTTTGGATGCATTTTTGACAGTGCGTTCCCCCGGCAATTCAGCTCTGCTACATGCCCGCTGACAGCAGACACAGACAGAGTCGTGCGATGAGAATGAACTCGGATGAACTTCACCCGACTTCATTGTCATACCGCAGCTCTGTCTGTGTGTGGCGTTTTGATTAGTGGTCACCCGTGAAGGACTCACCGGTGACCGCTAATGCCCTGAGTGACTGAAGTGAGCAGCGTGATCAGCGCTGTCGTCACTCAGGTTACCCGCAACCATCTGGAGTCCTCCACCCGAGACCGCAACTCGTCTGTGACTTCATCGCTGATCGTGCAGCTCACTTCAGTCACTCGAGTGACTTGCTGTCACAGTTGGAGGATCCAGCGGTGGCCGCGGGTAACCTGAGTGACGTCATCGCTGATCGCGCGGCTCACTTCAGTTGCTCCGTGGAGCTGACAGAGAGCGGTCTGGTCTGTGACCGCTCCTGTCAGCTTCATGTAGCAGAGCTGAGAGCGTTGCGGGACCTCGTGTGGATTACGTCAGAACTGGATGGGTATTTGAGGGTTTATAAAGTGGTGAAAGAGGGTGTTTTTTGTTGTTTTTTATTCCAAATAAAGGATTTGTTCGGGTGTATGTGTTTATTTTCTTTAGCTTACAAGTTAGTCATGGAAGGTATCTTGGGGAGATGCCTGCCATGATTAACCTAGGACTTAGTGGCAGCTATGGGCTGCTGCCATTAACTCCTTATTACCTCGACTGCCAGCGCACCAGGGCAATTCGGGATGAGCCGGGTAGAGTCCCGGGACTGTCGCATCTAATGGATGGCAATTCCGGACAGCTCCTGGCTGATATTTTTAGGCTGGGGGGCTCCCCGTAATGTGGAGCTCCCCATCCTGAGAATACCAGCCTTCAGCCGTGTGGCTTTACCCTGGCTGGTATCAAAATTGGGGGGGACCGCACATCATTTTCTTTTTTAATTATTTATTTATTTTTACTGCAAGATATAGACCCGCCCACCGGCAGCTGTGATTGGTTGCAGGGAGACAGCTGTCACTCAGCGTGAGGTCGTGTCTGACTGCAACCAATCATAGGCGCCGGTGGGCGGGGAAAGCAGGGAATACGAGATGGAATAATGAGCGGCCGGCATTTTCAAAAGAGGAAAAGCCGCCAGAGCAGTGTGACAGCCGTGCTGCGCTGGTGATCGGGGATCGGTGAGTATGAGAGAGCAGAAGAGACCGACCGACGGACAGAGAGAGGGACAGACAGAGAGAGAGACCGACTGACCGAGAGAGACAGACAGAGTGACCAACTGACAGAGAAAAAGACCGACCGACAGACAGAGGGAGATTGACCGACATCGACAGAAAGAGACTGAAAATACCTTCGTTTTGTTTGTCAAAAAAGCATGCAGAATGCAACATGCAGTCCAAGTGCATTTTGGTTGCGTTTTGACCCACATGATTGATTTCAATGGGTGGAGAATGCGGCTACAACGAACAAAAGAAGTGACATGCTGCTTTTTTTTCTGCAGCGATTTTTGGCATCCAAAACACTGCGTTTAAAAACACGGCGTGCACATTGAATTTTCTTTGTCGCTCCTAATTGGGAGACCCAGACAATTGGGTGTATAGCTACTGCCTCCGGAGGCCACACAAAGTACTACACTTAAAAGTGTAAGGCCCCTCCCCTTCTGGCTATACACCCCCCCCGTGGGATCACGGGCTCCTCAGTTTTATGCTTTGTGCGAAGGAGGCCAGACATCCACGCATAGCTCCACTGTTTAGTCAGCAGCAGCTGCTGACTATGTCGGATGGAAGAAAAGAGGGCCCATACTAGGGCCCCCAGCATGCTCCCTTCTCACCCCACTTTCTGTCGGCGGTGTTTAAGGTTGAGGTACCCATTGCGGGTACGGAGGCTGGAGCCCACATGCTGATTCCTTCCCCATCCCCATTAGGGCTCTGGGTGAAGTGGGACTTTACCGGTCTCCGGGCACTGAGGCCGTGCTCCATCCACAGCCCCTGGAGGACCTGCTGGATACGGAGCGGAGTTTCCTCAGGGACAGGACCCTGCTCCATCAAGGTACTCCGTGTCCCCGTGCTTATCGCACGCACACTGCAGCATTGCTGGGTGTGTTAGTGCGCCGGGGTAAACAGCGCTGCTGCGCTTGTGCCGTTACTCACTACAGCTCTGCTGAGTGAGGTGACTTTGTACGATCGGCCGATCCGGCCGCTGGGGTCAGTGTTTACTGGTCGCGGCTGGGATTTGTGGTGCGCCGGGGACTTCCGCGCTGGCCGTGCATATAGGACGGCCGCGCTAGATTACTACAGTCCCCGGCTTTTGCGGCCTAGTTCGTATCGTTCCCGCCCCCGGACCTGCCAGTCAGGAGGAGGGCGGGACGCTGTACAGTCCAGCAGCGTTAAGAGCTGGAGTCTGTTTTACATACTCCAGCCCTCACACTAGGCACAGGGGGACGCAGCTTCCCGCTCTTTTGTTTGGGACGCCCACGGTCCGCCCCTCTTCACAGGACGCCGGCAGCCATTCCTGCCTGCACGCTGAGCTGCAGAGGGGAGGCTGGGAGACCCAGACAAGGGATTCTACGATCTCACACCCGCTTTTCAGCGGGCGGTAAGCAGCCCTCAAGGGCTCTCCCCCACTTGTGCCATAGTGTACTTTTGTATTTTGTGCTGGCAATACTTTGCACTGTACAGTCGCTGGTGGTTTCTGATATATACCCTCCTTAGATTTCTCAAGGAGATAACAGCATGTCGTCCGCAAAAAGCAAAAGTGCCAAGGCACGGACTTTATGTGCTGCCTGTACCGCTTGTGGGGCTGCTCTACCGGCAGGTTCCACTGACCCCCATTGTGTGCAGTGCTCGGCCCCTGTGGCAATTGCTCAGCCGGGGCCGCTGCTAGAGGTGACCCAGGGAGAACCACCTGTAAATGCTGTCCAGGTGACAGGGACGGAGTTTGCAGCTTTTGCTGACAAATTGTCTATGACTATGTCTAAAATTCTTGAAACATTGCAGTCTAGACCAGTAACTCAGACCATGGGCACTGTTGATCCATTGCCCCCTGGTCCCCCTCAGCTGGACCACTTCCTAGCTCCGGGGGTGTCATATGCACCCCAGGGTGACGGCTCTGACTCGGACGACAGTCCCAGACAACCTAAGCGGGCTCGTTATGAGCGACCCTCAACTTCATCACACTGGTCAGGGTCCCAGCGGGACGACTCTCTGTGTGATGAGGCGGATGTAACTGATCAGGAGTCTGATGCTGGGGCCGCTCTCAATCTAGATACCCCGGATGGTGACGCCATAGTGAATGATCTTATAGCGTCCATCAATAGGATGTTAGACATTTCTCCACCAGCTCCTCTTGCGGAGGAGGCAGCTTCACAGCAGGAGAAATTCCATTTCAGGTATCCCAAGCGTAAATTAAGCACGTTTCTGGACCACTCTGACTTTAGAGACGCAATCCAGAAACACCACGCTTATCCAGATAAGCGTTTTTCCAAACGGCTTAAAGATTCACGCTATCCTTTTCCCCCTGACGTGGTCAAGGGCTGGACACAGTGTCCCAAGGTGGACCCTCCAATCTCCAGGCTTGCAGCCAGATCTCTAGTTGCAGTGGAAGATGGGGCGGCACTTAAAGATGCCACTGACAGACAGATGGAGCTCTGGTTAAAATCCATCTATGAAGCTATTGGAGCGTCGTTGGCGCCAGCATTCGCAGCCGTATGGGCACTCCAAGCTATTTCAGCTGGGCTTACACAGGTCGACACGGTCACACGTACATCTGCTCCGCAGGTGGCACCCTTGACCTCTCAAATGTCTGCATTCGCGTCTTACGCGATTAATGCTGTCCTAGACTCTACGAGCCGTACGGCGGTGGCGTCAGCCAACTCCGTGGTTTTGCGCAGAGCCCTGTGGTTGAGAGAATGGAAGGCAGATTCTTCTTCCAAGAAGTGCTTAACCAGTTTGCCTTTTTCTCGTGACCGATTGTTTGGTGAGCGTTTGGATGAAATCATTAAACACTCCAAGGGTAAGGATTCATCCTTACCTCAGCCCAGACAAAACAAACCTCAACAGAGGAGGGGACAGTCTGGTTTTCGGTCCTTTCGAGGCTCAGGCAGGTCCCAATTCTACTCGTCCAAAAGGACTCAGAAGGATCAGAGGGGCTCAGATTCTTGGCGGACTCAATCACGCCCAAAAAAGCCAGCCGGAAGAACCGTTACCAAGACGGCTTCCTCATGACTCTCAGCCTCCTCTCTCCGCATCCTCGGTCGGTGGCAGGCTCTCCCGCTTTGGCGACATTTGGTTGTCACAGGTCAAAGACCGTTGGGTGAGAGACATTCTGTCTCACGGGTACAGGATAGAGTTCTGCTCTCGTCCTCCAACTCGCTTCTTCAGAACTTCCCCACCGCCCGACCGAGCCGATGCTCTGCTGCAAGCGGTGTCCGCTCTAAAGGCGGAAGGAGTGGTGACTTCTGTTCCTCTTCAGGAACAAGGTCACGGTTTTTACTCCAATTTGTTTGTGGTGCCAAAGAAAGACGGGTCGTTCCGTCCCGTCCTGGATCTAAAGCTGCTCAACAAACACGTAAAAACCAGGAGGTTCCGGATGGAATCTCTCCGCTCCGTTATCGCCTCAATGTCTCAAGGAGATTTCCTAGCATCAATAGACATCAAGGATGCTTATCTCCACGTGCCAATTGCGCCAGAGCATCAGCGTTTTCTACGCTTCGTTATAGGAAGCGAACACCTGCAGTTCGTAGCTCTTCCTTTCGGGCTGGCAACAGCCCCTCGGGTCTTCACCAAGGTCATGGCAGCAGTAGTAGCAGTCCTGCACTCGCAAGGTCACTCCGTGATCCCGTATTTGGACGATCTACTTATCAAGGCACCCTCTCAAGAGGCATGCCAACACAGCCTGAACGTGGCACTGAAGACTCTCCAGAGTTTCGGGTGGATTATCAACTTTTCAAAGTCAAATCTAACCCCGACCCAATCACTAACATATCTTGGCATGGAGTTTCATACTCTCTCAGCGATAGTGAAACTTCCACTGGACAAACAGTGCTCGCTACAGATAGGGGTGCAATCTCTCCTTCAGGGCCAGTCGCACCCCTTGAGGCGCCTCATGCACTTCCTAGGGAAGATGGTAGCAGCAATGGAAGCAGTTCCTTTTGCGCAGTTTCATCTGCGTCCACTACAATGGGACATTCTCCGCCAATGGGACGGGAAGTCGACGTCCCTCGACAGGGAGGTCTCCCTCTCTCAGGCAGCCAAGGAATCTCTCCGGTGGTGGCTTCTTCCCGCCTCATTGTCAAAAGGAAAGTCGTTCCTACCCCCATCCTGGGCGGTGGTCACGACAGATGCGAGTCTATCAGGGTGGGGAGCTGTGTTTCTCCACCACAGGGCTCAGGGTACGTGGACTCGGAAAGAGTCCACCCTTCAGATCAATGTTCTGGAGATCAGAGCAGTCTATCTTGCCCTACAAGCCTTCCGACAGTGGCTGGAAGGCAAGCAGATCCGAATTCAGTCGGACAACTCCACAGCGGTGGCATACATCAACCACCAAGGGGGAACACGCAGTCGGCAAGCCTTCCAGGAAGTCCGGCGGATTCTGACGTGGGTGGAAGACACGGCATCCACCATATCCGCCGTTCACATCCCAGGCGTAGAAAACTGGGAAGCAGACTTTCTCAGTCGCCAGGGCATGGACGCAGAGGAATGGTCCCTTCACCCGGACGTGTTTCAGGAGATCTGTCGCCGCTGGGGGATGCCGGACGTCGACCTGATGGCGTCACGGCACAACAACAAGGTCCCGGTTTTCATGGCACGGTCTCACGATCACCGAGCTCTGGCGGCAGACGCCTTAGTTCAAGATTGGTCGCAGTTCCGACTACCGTATGTGTTCCCACCTCTGGCATTGTTGCCCAGAGTGCTCCGCAAAATCAGGTCCGACTGCCGCCGCGCCATTCTCGTCGCTCCAGACTGGCCAAGGAGGTCGTGGTACCCGGATCTGTGGCACCTCACGGTAGGCCATCCGTGGGCACTACCAGACCGTCCAGACTTGCTGTCTCAAGGGCCGTTTTTCCATCTGAATTCTGCGGCCCTGAACCTGACTGTGTGGCCATTGAGTCCTGGATCCTAGCGGCCTCAGGTTTATCTCAGGAAGTGGTTGCCACCATGAGACAGGCTAGGAAACCATCCTCCGCCAAGATCTACCACAGGACGTGGAGGATATTCCTATCTTGGTGCTCGGCTCAGGGAGTTTCTCCCTGGCCTTTTGCATTGCCTACTTTTCTTTCCTTCCTGCAGTCTGGGTTGGAAAAAGGTTTGTCGCTTGGCTCCCTTAAGGGTCAAGTCTCCGCGCTATCCGTATTTTTTCAGAAACGCCTGGCGCGACTTCCTCAGGTACGCACGTTCCTGCAAGGGGTTTGTCATATCGTCCCCCCTTACAAGCGGCCATTGGAGCCCTGGGACCTGAACAAGGTTCTAATTGCTCTCCAAAAGCCGCCTTTCGAGCCTATGAAGGAGGTTTCCCTTTCTCGTCTTTCACAGAAAGTGGCCTTTCTAGTGGCGGTCACGTCTCTTCGGAGAGTGTCCGAGCTGGCGGCGTTATCATGCAGATCTCCATTCCTGGTGTTTCACCAGGACAAGGTAGTTCTGCGTCCAATTCCAGAATTTCTTCCCAAGGTGGTATCGTCCTTTCATCTCAATCAAGATATAACTTTACCGTCTTTGTGTCCGCATCCAGTTCACCAATTTGAAAAAGGTTTGCATTTATTGGATCTGGTGAGAGCACTCAGGATCTACATTTCCCGCACGGCGCCTCTGCGTCGCTCGGATGCACTCTTTGTCCTTGTCGCTGGTCAGCGTAAAGGGTCGCAAGCTTCCAAATCCACCCTTGCGCGTTGGATCAAGGAACCAATTCTTCACACCTACCGTTCTGCTGGGCTTCCGATTCCATCAGGACTGAAAGCCCATTCTACCAGAGCCGTGGGTGCGTCCTGGGCATTACGGCACCAGGCTACGGCTCAGCAGGTGTGCCAGGCGGCTACCTGGTCGAGTCTGCACACTTTCACCAAGCATTATCAGGTGCATACCTACGCTTCGGCGGATGCCGGCCTAGGTAGACAAGTCCTTCAGGCGGCGGTGGCTCACCTGTAGGAAAGGGCTGTTTCACGGCCCTATCACGAGGTATTCTTTTACCCACCCAGGGACTGCTTTTGGACGTCCCAATTGTCTGGGTCTCCCAATTAGGAAAACACAAAGAAGAAGGGAATTTTGTTTACTTACCGTAAATTCCTTTTCTTCTAGCTCCAATTGGGAGACCCAGCACCCGCCCTGTTTTTCTTAGGAAATTTGTTTTTTTCGGGTGCACATGTTGTTCATGTTGAACAGTTCAGTTCTCCGAGGTTGTTTCTCGGGTTGAATTTGTATTTAAAACAGTTATTGGCTTTCCTCCTTCTTGCTTTTGCACTAAAACTGAGGAGCCCGTGATCCCACGGGGGGGTGTATAGCCAGAAGGGGAGGGGCCTTACACTTTTAAGTGTAGTACTTTGTGTGGCCTCCGGAGGCAGTAGCTATACACCCAATTGTCTGGGTCTTCCAATTGGAGCTAGAAGAAAAGGAATTTACGGTAAGTAAACAAAATTCCCTTCTTCTTGCTTCTCATAGACATTGCTGGGGAAGCAGAACACATGCAATTTGGCACTGAAACGCTGCAGTTCAAAACAAAGCGTTAACACGGGAAAAAACGCAACATGCGCGCACATAGCCTTAAGAGTTTTAACATGATGTCAACACCGTTTTGTTGCAGTTTTCCATCAGGAGGTGCAAATTTGGTGCTGAAATCTGGTGCAGACATTTTAGCATAATTTTGATTGTGTTTGTTATTTAAAAAAAAAAATTCAATAGAAACTATTGCAACATAAAACCGTTTTTGTGCATTTATTCGCCAAGAGATGCAGATTTGGTGCTGAAATATTTACACCATATTCCTGCACTAAATCTGCATCTCCTGGCAAAAAAAATCACATCAAGACTGCATCGTGTTTTGATGCAATTTTTTTTTGTCAGAAGATACAGATTTGGTGCAGGATTATGGTGTATACATTTCAGCATCTCTTGGCAAAAATATTGCAAGTCTTCTGCCAGGAGATGCAGGTCTGAGAACTCAGTGATCTCACCTGAGGTGTGATCACCTGAGGTCAGGTTACCTGCGGTCACAGGTGGGGTACCGTGGGGACCTTCAGCTGTGACTGCAAATAAACTGAGTGATGTCACCACTTATCGCTGTGGCTAAGTCATTATCTGCCTGAAAACCACAGCGCGTGGACATATTCTGTGCCCGTGTGCTGTCACTTCAGTATGTAGCAGGGCCGGAATCATCATAGAACCTTATGTGGATTACGTTGGAACTGGGTGTTTGGGGGGTTAATAAAGGTGTGTGTGTTTTGGAGTTTGTTTTCTTTTGTATTTTATTTCAAATAAAGGATTTTTCTGTGGTTTTGTGTTTCATTTCTTTTCACTTACAGATTAGTAATGGGGGAGGTGTCACATAGACTCCTCCAATTACTACCATGTTTCCCCGAAAATAAGACACTGTCTTATATTTTTTTTTTTTGCCCCGAAAAAAGCACTAGGTCATATTTTTGGGGGAGGCCTTATTTTCGGGGGAGACATGGTTTGGGGTAAGTTTACCCCCCAAAAAAAGCAGATCCCCCTTTCCAGGATCGTCATACTTACCAGACCCCGGACGTCTGCGTGGCTCCCAGGTCCTCCTGTGATCTCTGGCGGGTGCTCCCAGCAGGTATGCTGCACGCCGTCCTCCCCTGCTTCTGGCCGACACACACATCAAATCACACAAACTCACACATCAGATGGCATACACACACCACATATCGCACATACAATCGCGCTCGCGAACACACACACTAACCACATCAGGTGATACTGTGAAGCCCCGGGAAGCTGCATTACCTTCAGGGACTCCACCTGGAGGGATCCTCTGGGCAAAGGTAGGGTCAGGTTGACTTCTGTGGGAAATGATTCATGACGCCACTTTTGGTACTTGCGGTCAGGGTGACCACCACTGCAGTCGGGTAGCACCTGGGGCTGATGGTGGGTGCAGTTTAGATGATGTGGCCACCCGAGAGTGGGGCTGGCCCCAGGGCCCGGTGTAAAAGTGTAGTGCAGCAGGTCGCAAGATAATCACTCAGTCCAATGGTGTCTTTCAGGGTCTTTACTCACATTAGATGTCAGGGTGAGTACCCCCGGGCGTAGCTGTGATGCACCAAGTAGGGAACCAGGCTCCTTCAGGCTGACTTGTGAGGGTGACTACTGGCTCGCTTCCTAGCCCTCTGTTGTTTGTGGTGACCCAGACTCTGAGTCCTACGGGGTCACTCAGGGAAGTTGATCTCTGCCTGTTCTTCCCTTTTTCGGCCCGTCTGCTTGTAGCCTGGACCAGGTCTCTCCGGCTGCTTGCCTCTTGTGAACTATGGGCCCTCTCGTTGCTACGTGGCTCCGGACTCTGTGGTGTTTTGGTAAGGAGCATTAAGTGCCTCCACCTGCAGGTTTAGGAGGCCTAATAAATAGGTTCCTGCTCTGGGTACCTGTAACCCGTACGGGCAGGGTCCACGAGGCAGTCCCCTTAATCCACCACCTCTCAGCCCTCCTGGCCCTAGGTGATGTTTTGGGCGGCACTACCTGGTAGCCCTTTCTCCTCCGCCAGTAGCCACTGCGCCTGCGGTGTCTAACTAGTGACAGCCTGCAGGGTTCCTCCTTGCGACTGCTTTCCCTGAGCTCCACTTCATACTCGACTCACTACTCCTCTCCCCACTCTGCCTGTCTACGCAACTTAGCAACCAGGCTCTCAACCACACCCCCTGAGTGGACATGGGGGCCCGCCCCCTTCTGGATTTCCCAGGAGTCCCTATCAAAGGTCAATGTGGGAGACCTGCTTACTATGCGCCTGTGTAATCACGCCTCGGTCAGCCTTCTGGATTACCTGTCTTGTACTCACTCAGCAGGAGTGCAGTACTCAGTGGTGCCTGACCAGGTCAGGGGCGCCACATTCCCCCTTAGTTATCATCAGCACGTCCTCTGGCTGCAAAAAAAAAACATTTTAAAATGCATAAAACAGTCAAACATGTAAAAGCATCATAAAACACTGTAAAACCACCAGGTACCATCACCACCCTCCACCCACAAGTCCGTTAACCCACCCGGAACCTTCTTAGGAGGCAGGTCATCGGTCCTTTTAGCAACCAGGTCTGGGCCATCTGTTTCCCCAGAGCTTTCCTCCAATCTTCCTCTCCTAGGGCTGGTGGTTGGCATAAGCCCCTCCTCTCTGCTGCGCCGTGTCTTCGGCCACTTCTGGCAGGATGTAGAGGCGGCTTTCTCTCAGTTGCACCGCGTCTTCGGCCACTTCTGGCAGGCTGTAGAGGCGGTGTTCTCGGTCAAGCTGTTCTTTTGTGGTGGAGAGCCAAGCCACATAAACAGGCATGCTCTCTGGTCGCAGACGAGCCAGGCCACATAAACAGGCTGGCTCTGGTGGTGGTACCATTCAAGGTAACTATCAACACTGCAAGAGTTTGTGGCTATAGCCAGTTCATATTCTAATGGTCCATTGTAGAAAACTGCACAAAAACTGGTGCAAAGTATACTTAAAAAGGGTTCTCACAGTCACAACAGTACTTGTGGGCACATCATCTTTAACTTTTTCAAAACGTTGCAAACTTTGCAAACTGGTAACTTGCTGTGCTTTACTTTACTTTACATGGACTCTTCTTCTGTACCAGGGCTTTGGCCTGTAGGGCTGTGGCACCTGTCATTCTCCACATTTCTGTCGTCATCATCTGTAGTAGTGTCGTCAATTGGTTCTTTGTCTGTTCTTTTCTCTGTTGACTTTGGAAGCTGGATTGAAACAGTAAGATTGCTGGTAGAATTCCTGGGGCATGGCATACCAGCCTCGTTCACCTTGGTACTTTGTGAACTCGACCAGGTCTCCCATCTGTAGGTTTCTGCCAGGGTGTCCTCTGGGCAAGCGGGAACGGACGTCTCTCCTGCTTACAAATATCCCCTCCTTCATGCCGGGTGCTACAATAAAACCATATCCACTTTTCAAACTGAACTCTTCCACAACTCCATGGCAAAGAGGACCTCTGACCTGGGATTTAGCTTTCCTTAGGGACTGCTTCTCCTCCAAGTCTCTGGCTGTTACTTCGTCCTTCCTATCTGGAGACTGCTGTGCAGGGGAAAACTTCGTTCTGCTGCGGCGCCGTGTCTTGCGGGCTGGATTCTGCTGGACTGCCGCTTCACTGCCTGCAGGCTCCCAGGTGATGTACATACTCGGCATAAAGATGGACAGCTCCTCATCTTCAGCAGGAGTTGGCGGTCTCTCTTCACAGCGGGAGTATGGCAGCATCTCTGACTCTGGGCCTCCCTCACCTGGGCATGGTGCTGCATCCTCCTCTGATGGCTCCGGGGTCAGCTCCTCAGCCTCCTGGCCTCCCCTCCCCCGTAGTTTTTCTAAGCACTCCTCTGGCGGCAGCGCTGGGGACAGGCTTCCCTCCTCGGGACAGGGCGGTGGGTCTTCAGCCGCGGGAGCCAACTGGGGCCGCTCCGGGTGAGCGCCTGGGGAGCAGGTAGCGGTCCACCATCTCCTTCGGGAACCGCGCCTCCAGATCCGCCTTGAACTTCGAAAACTCAAGGTCTTCTCCCTCCAGCGAAGACGGGGGATCCGGTTCCTTGGGCTGGGGAGCGGTGTCTGCTCTGGCCTTGCAGGCCGGGGTATTTGGCCTTGCGGCCTGGTTTTGGCGGGCCGCGCCTGGCATGGCGGCGGCCTGGTCTTGACGGGCCGAGCTGGACGCTGGTGCGGCCTGGTCTTGGTGGGCCGCGCCTTGCGTGGCGGCGGCCTGGTCTTGGCGGGCCGAGCCTGGCGTGGCTGCGGCCTGGACTTGGCGGGCCGGGCTGGGCGACGCTGCTGCGGGCGTCTCTGCAGGGACCGGGGGTCTTACAGCGTGGGCCGTAGCGGGCATCGCCTCCGGGGTCGCAGCGGGGATCTTCGCGGGCATGGCAGCGGGGACCAGGGCACTCGAGCGGGCAGGGCCAATACAGGACTCACCCATCGACAGCATCATCGTGGTCTGAGTCGCCGTCCGGTGTGGCATCCGTCGTGTGATCCGCTTCTCATAAGCCCACACCGCTGTAGCCATCTCCCGGAGCTCTGCACGTCCTTCCCTGAGCTGCTGCATGATCCTCGCCTCCAGCCGTTTGCAGAACTGGGCAAGCTCCCAGTCCCACCAGGCAGCGGAGCCTGGCTCTGGATCCTTGTATTCAGACGCCATTTCCTCTGTTCTTCGCGTCGCCTCTGCACAGCCTTCCACCTTCACTTCCTGCACCTCTCTCCGCCTCTGCTCAGTTTCGTCCTCTCCTGCCGGCAGATAGCTTCCTGCCGTCCAGGGACAGATCCGCCTCTCATCTTCTCTTGCAAGGTCAGAACTCTGCAGGGGTTCTCTCAACAGCCATACCTCTTCGTGGGCGGTAACTTCTGTTTTCGCGCGCTGCTGCTTCTTGGCGCGGTTTTCATGGTTGTAATATGGCGGCGCTTCCAATTTTTCAAGCGGACCGCCCAGGCACATGGTCACCTGTCTGAACAGGTCTAGTCCTTATCCTGTTCGTGACGCCAAATGTGAAGCCCTGGAAGCTGCATTACCTTCAGGGACTCCACGTGGAGGGATCCTCTGGTGACAGGTAGGGTCAGGTTGACTTCTGTGGGAAATGATTCGTGACGCCACTCTCGGTACTTGCGGTCAGGGTGACCGCCACTTCAGTCGGGAGTACCTGGGGCTGATGGTGGGTGCAGTTTAGATGATGTGGCCCCCTGAGAGTGGGGCTGACCCCAGGGCCCGGTGTAAAAGTGTAGTGCAGCAGGTCGCAAGAGAATCACAGTTCAATGGTGTCTTTCACGGTCTTTACTCACATTAGATGGCAGGGTGAGTAACCCGGGCGTAACTGTGATGCACCAAGTAGGGAACCAGGCTCCTTCAGGCTGACCTGTGAGGGTGACTGGGGGACGGCGAAAAGCGGCAGGAGGGGGGACAGAAGGCGAAATAGAGCCCGCCCATCTGGCCAACCAAACTAATTTGCATATGAAAAGGTAATATTTTATAAAGTTGTTTTGGAGGTCTGAAAAGGGGGCCAGCAACAAGGAGCACCTTCATAGATTGCAGCCCAGGAGCTTCAGAAGGTGATATTTTTGGTTTAATAGGGAAAAATCTGGTGACTGCTTCCCGGCGGCTTTAAGGGAACCTATCAGTATCGCTGGATGTGGTGATTGTATGTGCTCAATTTGATGTGTGATTGTGCGTGATCTGATGTGTGTGTGTGATCTGATGTGTGTGTTCCTCCGCAGGTCCTTGATGCATTCCACTGCTGCCGGTCGGCATCTGGGGAGTATGATCGCTGGGTCTTTTCTTTTCTGTCTTCTTTCTTTTGGGGGTGTATAGTTCATATACTGAAATGTCCTGCAGTATTATTTAACTTTTTTAGCTGCATGGACTCTTTATTATTGAACCGCGATTGGGTCTTATTTTCGGGGGATGTCTTCTATTTAGGCCTTACAGAAAACTCCTGCTAGGTCTTATTTTCGGGGGATGTCTTAATTTCAGGGAAATATAGTAATCTAGGGCTTAGTGGCAGCACATCAGGGCTATCGGGATAAGCTGGGTACAGTTCTGGGATTGTCGCATCTAATGGCTGCAACAATCCTGGGCGGCTGCAGGCTGCTATTTGCAGGCTGGGGAGGCTCATAACCATGGGTCTCCCCAACCTGAGAATATCAGCCTCCAGCTGTTGGCTTTATCATCATAGCTGGGTATCAAAGTTGGGGGGAGGGGGGACTGCACCTCGGATTTTAAAATTATTCATTTAAATTTAAAAAAGGCGCATGCATAGTTTCATAGTTTTTAAGGTTGAAGGGAGACTCTAAGGCGGGCTTTGCACGTTGCGACATCGCAAGCCGATGCTGCGATGTCGCACGCGATTGTCCCCGCCCCCGTCGCAGATACGATATCGTGTGATAGCTGGCATAGCGAAAATTATCGCTACGCCAGCTTCACACGCACTCACCTGCCCTGCGACCGTCGCTCTGGCCGGCGACCCGCCTCCTTCCTAAGGGGGCGGGTCGTGCGGCGTCATAGCGACGGCAGGCGGCCAATAGCGGCGGAGGGGCGGAGATGAGCAGGATGTAAACATCCCGCCCACCTCCTTCCTTCCGCATATCCTACGGAAGCCGCGGTGAAGCCGGTAGGAGATGTTCCTCGCTCCTGCGACTTCACACACAGCGATGTGTGCTGCCACAGGAACGAGGAACAACATCGGACCGTCACGTCAGCATAATTATGGATTACGCCGACGCTGCACCGATGATACGATTACGACGATTTTGCGCTCGTTAATCGTATCATCTAGGCTTTACACACTACGATGTCGCATGCGATGCCGGATGTGCGTCACTTTCAATTTGACCCCACCAACATCGCACCTGCGATGTCGTAGTGTGCAAAGCCGCCCTAAGTCCATCTAGTTCAACCCGTAGCCTAACATGTTGATCCAGAGGAAGGCAAATAAAACCCCAATGTGTCAATGAGCTACAATGGGGAAAAAAATTCCTTCCTGACTCCACATACGGCAATCAGACTAGCTCCCTGGATCAACACCCTGTCATAAAATCTAATATACATAACTGGTAATATTATATTTTTCAAGAAAGGCGTCCAGGCTCTGCTTAAATGTTAGTAGTGAATCCCTCATTACAACACCATGCGGCAGAGAGTTCCATAGTCTCACTGCTCGTACAGTAAAGAATCCTCGTCTGTGATTATGATTAAACCTTCTTTCCTCGAGACGTAGCGGATGCTCCCATGTTCCAGTCGCAGGCCTAGGTGTAACGAGATCTTTGGAAAGGTCTCTGTACTGTCCCCTCATATGTTTATACATTGTGATTAGATCCCCCCTAAGCCTTTGTTTTTCCAAACTAAATAACCCCAAGTGTAATAACCTGTCTTGGTATTGCAGCCCACCCATTCCTCTAATAATCTTGGTCGCTCTTCTATCTACCTGTAAGATTATGCTATTTATAACCTTCTATACTTTTGCTATCAAGAAAAGCCTCCATTCCTCTCTTAAATTCATTCAGTGAGTTGGCCATCACCACTTCCTCAGGAAGAGAGTTCCAGAGCCTCACTGCTCTTACCGTGAAGAACCCTCTTCTATGCTGATGTAGGAATTTTCTTTCCTCCAATCGAAGAGAATGCCCCCTTGTTCTTGTCATAGTCCTTGGTACAAACAGATCATGGGAGAGATCTCTATATGGCCCTCTGATATATTTGTACATGTTTATTAGGTCTCCCCTAAGTCTTCCCTTTTCTAGAGTAAATAGACCTAATTTTGATAACCTTTCCGTGTATTGTAATGCACCCATTCCATTTATTATTTTAGTAGCCCGCCTCTGAACCCTTTCAAGTTCAGTAATGTCTTTCTTCAGCACCGGCGCCCAAAATTGCACACAATCCTCCAAGTGTGGTCTGACGAGTGATTTGTACAGAGGGAGAATGATGTTTTCATCTCGTGCCCCCAGACCTCTTCTAATGCATCCCATCACCCTATTTGCTTTGGTGGCTGCTGCCTGACACTGGGCACTCCAATTTAGCTTCTTATTGACTAAGATGCCTAAGTCTTCTTCCATGTCTGATTTCCCCAGCAGTTTCCCATTTAGTAGGTAATCGTAGCATCTGTTTCTCCTTCCCATGTGCATAACCTTACACTTATCTGTGTTAAACCTCATTTGCCATTTTTCAGCCCAATTCTCCAATTTACTCAAATCCATCTGTAGTTGCAAACTGTCCTCCTTTGTGTTAACTACCTTACATAGTTTTGTATCATCTGCAAATACTGATATTTTACTCTGTAAACCATCCACCAGATCATTAATAAATATATTAAATAGTAGGGGGCCCAATACAGACCCCTGTGGCACCCCACTAGTAACCCTGGCCCAATCTGAGTATGCGCCATTAATAACCACTCTTTGTTTTCTACCACTAAGCCAGCTACCTACCCATCTACACACATTTTCCCCGAGCCCAAGCTTTCTCATTTTACTTAGCAGTCTTTTATGTGGGACAGTGTCAAATGCTTTACTGAAGTCGAGATAAATGACATCCAATGATTCTCCTCGGTCCATGTGAGAGCTTACATCCTCATAGAAGCTGATCAGGTTAGTGTGACAGGAGCGATCCTTCATAAATCCATGTTAATATGGAGTTAAACAATTATTAACATTGAGACATTCCATAATAGTATCCCTTAAAAACCCTTCAAACATTTTACCCACAACAGATGTTAAGCTTACCGGCCTATAGTTTCCAGGTTCCCTTTTACACCCTTTTTTGAATATTGGTACCACATTTGCTAGCCGCCAATCCAGTGGAACAGACCCAGTTTCTATAGAGTCTTTAAATATAAGGAATAGAGGCCTGTCTATCACATTACTTAACTCCCTTAATACCCGAGGGTGAATGCCATCAGAGCCTGGTGATTTGTCAATTTTAATGTTACTAAGTCGGTTCTGCACTTCTTCCTGGGTTAGGCAGGTCATACTTAATGGGGCATTTACATGATCACTCTGCATTTCCCCTGGCATATGCTTTTCCTGTGTGAACACAGTTGAGAAAAAAGTATTTAAAACATTTGCTTTTCCCACATCGCTTTCTATGATTTTACCCTCATTGTTCTATAAAGGGCCAACACCATCAATTTTAATCTTTTTTCTGTTTATATAATTAAAGAATAGTTTGGGATTTGTTTTCCTTTCCTTAGCAATGAGTCTCTCAGTTTCTACTTTTGATAAATGTATTTGTTTTTTACACATTTTATTTTTTTCTCTATATATTTTTAATGCTTCCTCGCTGCCTTCTTGTTTTAGCTTTGTAAATGCCTTTTTCTTATTATTCATTGCCCCTTTTACATCCTTATTTAGCCACATTGGTTTTCTCCTGTTCCTAGCCCTCTTATTTCCGTATGGTATGGCTAGCTCGCAGTGGGGGTTTAATACCGATTTAAACATTTCCCACTTATTTTCTGTGCTCCCATTTTTGAGGACATTGTCCCAATCAATTTGGCGAAGGTCTTCTCTAAGCTGATCAAACTTTGCTTTCCTGAAATTCAGCGTTTTTGTAACCCCCCTCCAAGGCACCTTACTAAAGGACAAGTGGAATTGTATTATATTGTGGTCACTATTCCCTAGGTGCCCATCCACTCGTACATCTGTTATTCTATCTGGCCTGTTGCTTAAAATTAAGTCCAGAAGGGCTGCCCCTCTATCCGGCCTCCAGAAGGGCTGCCCCTCTATCCGGCCTCCAGAAGGGCTGCCCCTCTATCCGGCCTCCAGAAGGGCTGCCCCTCTAGTTGAGCCTGGCACAATTTGGGACAGATAATTTTCCTTAGTTACTGACAGGAGCCGGTTTCCTTTCTGAGATACGCAGGTTTCAGTTTCCCAGTCTATATCGGGGTAATTGAAGTCCCCCATAATAATAACCTCATTGTGATTTGCTGCTTTGTCTATTTGTTTCAATAATACATTTTCAGTGGTTTCTGTTATATTTGGTGGCTTATAACAAACCCCTATGAGGATTTTATTAGTTTTCCCTCCTTGTATCTCCACCCATAGAGACTCCACCTCTTCATATCCCTCTTGGATATCTTTTCTTAGTCTGGGCTTTAAACTGGACTTTATATATAGACAGACTCCACCCCCTGGACTTTATATATAGACAGACTCCACGCCCTTTCCTTTTTTTACGATCCCTCCTAAACAATTCATATCCTTGCAGGTTAGCCGCCCAGTCATAACAGTCATCTAACCATGTCTCAGTTATTCCTACTATGTCGTATTTTTCCTCATACATTACCAGCTCCAGTTCCTCCATCTTATTGGTCAGGCTTCTTGCATTGGTCAGCATGCAGGAAAAAAGTTTTGCTCCCCTTTTCTTAGCTTCCTTCTTAGTACCCTGTCTTGGGTCCTCTTTACGGCATCTAGTATCCTTGATTAGTTTGTCCTTCTGCTGCATGTTCTTGCTGTTTTTTCTCCCATCCCCTCTTCTTCTGGTGTAAAGCCCTCCTGATGAGTGTGGCAAGCCTTCTGGCGAACGTGTGTTTCCCAGGTTTTGTGAGGTGTACCCCGTCTCTTGCGAGAAGTCCATCGTAGAGGTAATTCACTCCATGGTCCAAGAATCCAAATCCTTGCTGCCGGCACCATCGTCGTAGCCAGTTGTTCAAATCTAGTATCCTATTCCATCTTCTGACACCATGGCCATCGACTGGGAGGATTGATGAGAAAACAACCTGTACGTTCCGTTCCTTTATTTTCTTCCCCAGAATTTCAAAGTCTTCGCAAATAGTTGTTAGATCATTTCTTGCCGTGTCGTTTGTTCCTACATGTATCAATAGGAACGGGTATTCGTCCTTGGATCCGAGGATAGTTGGTATCCTGTTGGCCACATCCTTGATTTTTGCTCCCGGGAGGCAGCATACTTCTCGTGCGGTTATGTCCGGCCTGCAGATAGTTGCCTCCGTGCCTCTTAGTAGTGAGTCGCCCATAACTACTTCGTGTTTTGATACACAGCCAAGATAAGCGCACAGCTGAGGGCTGCAGCCTGTAGTCATATGCTTTATCTGTTCCGTGTATCATAATATTTTTATAATATATATAATAAGTAGTGTTACAGGCACGCTGGAGACCAGCAAGAATAACGTGCCTGCTTTTCCCTTTTTTTTTTTTTCCTCTATTTTTCCTTCATTTTTTTTTTTATTAATTACCTGAGTTGCCAGATCCGGATAGTTCCCCGGGGGTCCCTGAGAACTCTTGGCCCGGGGTCGGTGCTCGAGTACTTTTTAAACTGCACAGATTGGACTTTTATAGTCTGGGTCCGCCCATCACTACTAACAATACATTTTGCCTCCTAATTCTGCCACAGGTGTATGGGGCTTTCCTCCGATGTTGTCATCTATGCCAGGGTTTATGTGTGGACACCGCGCACTACGTTATTATACAAATGTTATTTTTCTTTGGTTTTCTTAAATAGTGAATGCAGATCAGTCCGTATAATGTTCAGTCATCATCCCTTAGAGCAGGGGTCTCAAACTTGGCTGGGTATATAATATATATATATTATATATATTATAATTTGGGGGCCGCATCCTTTTCAGGACCAAGTGACATTTCTATTGGTACAGTATTTTTTTTTCTATACACCTTTTGGATCACTGTTTTTGAACATTTTTTTGTTTTATTATGAGAAATTTGCATTTTTTGTTATATATACTCTGTGTGTGTGTGTATGTGTATATATATATATATATATATATATATATATATATATATACATATATATATATAATTATCTAATATATAAAGCTGAATGTGTGTTTGTACGTGTGTGTGTGTGTCCGGGATTGGCATCTGCACCGTCGCAGCTACAGCCACAAAACTTTGCACACTCACACTTCTGGACCCTGAGAGCGTCATAGGCTATGTTTCAAGGGGAAATTTTAACCCCGCTCTTTACAGTTATTCGCCAAAAAACCTGCCTCCATTAAAGCGAATGGAGCTGGGAGCCACAGTGCAGCCAGAACTTCAGAAGAATGCGCAAGCATGCCCTTATATGGAATGTTGGCGTGTCACAATGCAGCCAGGGAAACAGACATAGACAGGGTAAGAGACAGACACAAAGACAGACACAGACAAAGAGACAGACTGAAAGGGAAAGAGACAGACAGGGAAAGAGAGGGAAAGTGACAGACAGGGAAAGTGACAGACAGGGAAAGTGACAGACAGGGAAAGTGACAGACAGGGAAAGTGACAGACAGGGAAAGTGACAGACAGGGAAAGTGACAGACAGGGAAAGTGACAGACAGGGAAAGTGACAGACAGGGAAAGTGACAGACAGGGAAAGTGACAGACAGGGAAAGTGACAGACAGGGAAAGTGACAGACAGGGAAAGTGACAGACAGGGAAAGTGACAGACAGGGAAAGAGACAGACAGACAAAGAGAGAGAGAGACAGAGAGATATATACAGAGGGGGAGACAGACAGAGAATGGGAGAGAAACAGAGAGACAGTTACTATCCCGGGCAGTGCCGGGTGCTATGTTGTGAGGCGAAATTTTAACCCCGCGCGTTCCAATTTACCAATCAATTTTGCCCCTATCTACATAATGGGGAAAAAGTGAAACAAATTGGGGGCCAATTGACAGCTTCCAGATGTGAACAAGGGGGACTTAAAGAATGAGAGCGATGGCGCCAAAGAGTATATACCGTACAGTTGCTAAGGTGGGGCCCCGACATGGGATACTCACCACACTCTGGGATATGACCACACGCACAAAATGCGCCACACACTACCACGTACATGATAAAGATTTTAAATTTATGGTGAAGAATTGACAACAGGTGGGACACAGTTGTGAAGTTGAGTGAAATGTATTGTTTATTTTAAACTTTTGTAAAAAATAAATAACTGACAATTGGGGCGTGCAATATTATTCATCCCCTTTACTTTCAGTGCAGCAAACTCCCTCCAGAAGGTGATTGAAGATCTCTGAATGATCCAATGTTGTCCTAAATAACTGATGATGATAAATATAAGCCCCTGTGTGTAATCAAGTCTCCGTATAATGCCCCTGCTCTGTGATAGTCTCAGTGTTCTGTATAAAGCACAGAGAGCATCATGAAGACCAAGGAACACAACAGGCAGGTCCGTAATACTGTTGTGGAGAAGTTTAAAGCCGGATTTGGTTACGAAACAATTTCCACAACTTTAAACATCCCAAGAAGCGCTGTGCAAGCGATCATATTGAAATGGAAGGATCATACCACTGCAAATCTACCAAGACCCGACCATCCATCCAAACTGTCATCTCACACAAGGAGAAGACTGATCAGAGATGCAGCCAAGAGGCCCATGATCCCTCTGGATGATCTGCAGAGATCTACAGTTGAGGTGGGAGAGTCTGTCCATAGGACAACAATTAGTCGTACACTGCACAAATCTGCCCTTTATGGAAGAGTGGCAAGAAGAAAGCCATTTCTCAAAGATATCCATTAAAAGTGTCATTTAAAGTTTGCCACAAGCCAACCTGGAGACACCAAACATGTGGAAGAAGGTGCTCTGCTTAGATGAAACCAAAATCGAACTTTTTGGGCACAATGCAAAATGATATGTTTGGCATAAAAACAACACAGCTCATCCCCCTGAACACACCATCCCCACTGTCAAACATGGTGGTGGCAGCATCTTGGTTTGGGCCTGCTTTTCTTCAGCAGGGATAGAGAAGATGGTTAAAATTGATGGGAAGATGGATGGAGCCAAATATAGGACCATTCTTGAAGAAAACCTGTTGGAGTCTGCAAAAGACCTGAGACTGGGATAGAGACTTGTCTTCCAACAAGACAATGATCCCAAACATAAAGCAAAATCTACAATGCAATGGTTCACAAATAACCGTATCCAGGTGTTCGAATGGCCAAGTCACAGTCCAGACCTGAATCCAATCGAGAATCTGTGGAAGGAGCTGAAAACTGCTGTTCACAAACGCCTCCATCCAACCTCACTCAGCTCCAGCTGTTTACAAAGGAATAATGGGCAAGAATTTCAGTCTCTTGATGTGCAAAACTGATAGACACATACCCCAAGAGTCTGCAGCTGTAATCACAGCAAAAGGGGGCGCTACAAAGTATTAACTTACAGGGGAGGAATAATATTGCACGCCCCAATTTTCAGTTATTTATTTTTTAAAAAAGTTTAAAATAAGCAATAAATTTCATTCAACTTCACAATTGTGTGGCGGGCGTCACACGGGACAATAAATCGTGTGTTCGCATAAGCGATCGCACCCGCCCCCATCGTTTGTGCGTCACGGGCAATTTGTTGCCCGTGGCGCACAAAGTCGTTAACCCCCGTCACATGTACTTGCTTGACGGACGACCTCGCTGTGGGCGGCGAACATCCACTTCCTGGAGGGGGAGGGACGTTCGGCGTCACAGCGACGTCACACGGCAGCCGGCCAATAGAAGCGGAGGGGCGGAGATGAGCGGGACGTAAACATCCCGCCCACCTCCTTCCTTCCGCATTGCCGGCCGGACGCAGGTAAGCTGCAGTTCTTCGTTCCCGGGGTGTCACACGGAGCGATGTGTGCTGCCACGGGAACGATGAACAACCGGAGCACAGGACGAACGAGATTATGAAAATGAACGACGTGTCAACGAGCAACGATAAGGTGAGTATTTTTGCTCGTTCACAGTCGTTCAGAGGTGTCACACGGTACGATACCTCTGACGATGCCGGATATGCGTCACTAACGACGTGACCCCGACGACATATCGCCCGATATATTGTACCGTGTGACGCCCCCATGTCCCACTTGTTGATTGTTCACCAGAACATTAACATTTTTATGTTTATGTTTGAAGCCTTAAATGTGGAAAAGATTGAAAATTTCAAGGGAGCCGAATACTTTCGCAAGGCACTGTACATTTATCAGCATGTGGTAATTTTGGCCAATATCTTGTAGTAGTGTTTCCATCTTGGTACTCCTCTTTAGTAATGTCCCCCATCCTGTTCCCCTTCTTGTTGCAATGTGCCCATCCTTGCTCCCATCCTGTAGTAATGTGCCCCATTATTGTCTCCATTCTGTAGTAATTGTCCCCTTTTACTAATGTGGCCATGAAGGTCCTCTTCCTGTGGCAATGTCCCTTCCTAGTCCCCTGTTGTGCCATTGTTCACACACACAAATACACACACACACACACACACACACACACACACACACACACACACACACTATTTTCACCTGTCCTCCATTCCCTCGGCGTCCTCTTCTCTGCATCTTACGTCCCACAGGCAGGTGGAACCGGTAATGATTGCAGCCACTGTCAGCGCTTATCTGAAATGCAAATGAACTTTTTCCAGTGCTGCTCAAAATCAAGTACGGTACTCTGTGCACAGCTATTCTAATTGCAGCCGCTGGCCAATCAGAGGCAAGCAGCTGAGGTGATATGCGTCAGTTGCTTGCCCGTGATTGGCTGGCAGCTGCCTTTATGTTGTGCAGAGAGCTTGACTCTCCGCAGCATCGGCAAAACGTTCATCTGAAATAAAGCGCTGACGGTCGCTATCAATACCGGCTCCACATGCCTGCGGGCCCCAAGGAGCAGCCTGACGGGCCGCATGTGTGCCATGTGTTTGAGACCTCTGCCTTCCTAGAGGATAAATCACACTTTATTGATTAGATGTCTCATGAGAAGAGGATTTTTTTTTTTGCACTGTTCACATTATTCATCCCAATTATTTCCGAATTTTTTTTCGGTTGTGAAGAACTGAAATTAGGCATTTGTTAAATATTCTGTATTAAGAGGTCACATTTACTGAAATTTAAAAAGATTTTCCAACCAAAGATATCTTCACCTGCCAAGTTACAAGGTAAAGGGAATGTATCATGTGGAAAAATGCTAATAAGGCTAAGTTCACATTTCCGCTAAAATGTATCAGTCACAATCCGCTGCTCTTGTAAATAACGGAATCCGTTTAGCGGATTCCGCTGCTCCCATTGACTTGTATGAGCAGCGGATTGTGACTGATGATGCTGCGTTGCACCCTCCGCCCGACTGATCAGTCGTGGAACGACTGACCGCCGGGCGGGAGGAACGCAGCATGTAACGTTTTTTGAGCAGCGAGATCCGTCGGATTTCGCTGCGCATGCTCTCTGGCTCCCTGCACACGTCACCAGCTTTGGTTGGTTACCCGATATTTACCCTGGTTACGGTGCAAGGAGCCAGCGCTAAGCGGTGTAGGCCCGTAACCAAGGTAAATATCGGGTAACCAAGGTAAACATCGGGTGCTTTGCTGTTACCCGATATTTAGGCTGGTTACGTGTGCAGGGAGGCCGACACTTCCCCGCTCGGCCCCGCCCCCTCCCGCACTCCGCAGATGTACACACACACACACACACACCTGTCCCCAGCCATGCAGACAAGCACTGCCACTGACACCCTCGTCTGGCCCCGCCCCCCCGCTCGGCTCCGCCCCCTCCCGCACTCCGCACATGTACACACACACCTGTCCCCAGCCATGCAGACAAGCACTGCCACTGACACCCTCGTCTGGCCCCGCCCCCTCCCGCACTCCGCACATGTACACACACACACACACCTGTCCCCAGCCATGCAGACAAGCACTGCCACTGACATCCTCGTCTGGCCCCGCCCCCCGCTCGGCTCCACCCGCTCCCGCACTCCGCATGTGCACACACATACATACATACATGCACACACACACACATACACTCACCTGTCCCCAGCCATGCAGACCGCAGCACTTCCACTGACATCCTCAGCGCCTGGCCCCGCCCCTCTCTCGGCTCCGCCCCCTCCCGCATTCAGCATGTGTATAGACACACACACTCACCTCTCCTGCAGTCCCTGCGGTACTGACGTCCTCAGTGCCACGGCCCCGCTCGGCTCCCCCTCCCCCCCCCCCCCCGAACTCCACCACCCCCGCACACAACGGAATCAGACAAAGAATTCTGTTCTTTGTCATCCGTTGTACAGCGTTGAACAGCGCATCAGTCACATGCGTCAAGCGACGCATGTGACTGATACAAAACAACGGAAATGTGAACTTAGCCTTACCTGCAGAATGGGGTTAATGCAGATTATTAGCATTCTGAACAGGATCCGGCACATTAAACACCGCTGCGCGGAGGGAATGAACTTTAATCCTCTGGGCAGTGTTCTGGTTTCCGTTATAGCGGTGACGCCGCCGTGGGTTTACTGTGTGTATGGAGGGTGTGGCTCCAGCCGCTGCTGTCAGTCAGTACAGGGGGTGTGGCTACAGCTGCTCTGCCACAGTGCAGGAGGCGTGGCTACAGCTGCTCTGCCACAGTGCAGGGGGTGTGGCTACAGCTGCTCTGTCAGTAGGTATAGTGGGTGTGCCTGCAGCCGTCGCTCTGTCAGTCAGTGCAGGGGACGTGGCTACAGCTGCTCTGTCAGTAGGTATAGTGGGTGTGCCTGCAGCCGTCGCTCTGTCAGTCAGTGCAGGGGGCGTGGCTACAGCTGCTCTGTCAGTAGGTATAGTGGGCATGGCTACAATGTAAAATACAGTGGCTTATAATGAAAATGAGCTAAAACGCTGCTATGCAGCGTGGCATAAAAAGCTCCGGGAGTGTTCATGTGTGGCACAGCAGTAGCTCCAGGACCTGTTTCCGACTCCTATGACCGTAAATGACGTATGTGTTTGGCAAAGTGGTGTCATGTATGGATGGCAGTGGCCTCATGTATGCTACACCATGTATGCTGGGCATGTCTGCCCTGGTGAGAATGGTTCTGGCCTGCATAATAGTAGTAAGGGCGATCTCAGGCGCTATCATGGTATATAGTGTATGTTAAGCAATAAAGGAATATGTGTTTATACTGCACCTGTAATATACATCACTACACTCCAATATACTGCACCTGTAATATACATCACTACATTCCTATATACTACACCTGTAATATACATCACTACACTCCTATATACTACACCTGTAATATACATCACTACACTCCTATATACTACACCTGTAATATACATCACTACACTCCTATATACTGCACATGTAATATACATCACTACACTCCTATATACTGCACCTGTAATATACATCACTACACTCCTATATACTGCACCTGTAATATACATCACTACACTCCTATACACTACACCTGTAATATACATCACTACACTCCTATATACTGCACCTGTAATATACATCACTACACTCCTATATACTGCACATGTAATATACATCACTACACTCCCATATACTACACCTGTAATATACATCACTACACTCCTATATACTGCACCTGTAATATACATCACTACACTCCTATATACTGCACCTGTAATATACATCACTACACTCCTATATGCTGCACCTGTAATATACATCACTACACTCCTATATGCTGCACCTGTAATATACATCACTACACTCCTATACACTACACCTGTAATATACATCACTACACTCCTATACACTACACCTGTAATATACATCACTACACTCCTATATACTGCACCTGTAATATACATCACTACACTCCTATATGCTGCACCTGTAATATACATCACTACACTCCTAAATACTGCACCTGTAATATACAGCACTACACTCCTATATACTGCACCTGTAATATACATCACTACACTCCTATATACTGCACCTGTAATATACAGCACTACACTCCTATATACTGCACCTGTAATATACATCACTACACTCCTATACAGTTAGGTCCAGAAATCTTTGGCCAGTGACACAATTTTGGCGAGTTGGGCTCTGCATGCCACCACATTGGATTTGAAATGAAACCTCTACAACAGAATTCAAGTGCAGATTGTAACGTTTAATTTGAAGGTTTGAACAAAAATATCTGATAGAAATTGTAGGAATTGTCACATTTCTTTACAAACACTCCACATTTTAGGGGGTCAAAAGTAATTGGACAAATAAACCAAACCCAAAAAAAAATATTTTATTTTCAATATTTTGTTGCGAATCCTTTGGAGGCAATCACTGCCTTAAGTCTGGAACCCATGGACATCACCAAACGCTGGGTTTCCTCCTTCTTAATGCTTTGCCAGGCCTTTACAGCCGCAGCCTTCAGGTCTTGCTTGTTTGTGGGTCTTTCCGTCTTAAGTCTGGATTTGAGCAAGTGAAATGCATGCTCAATTGGGTTAAGATCTGGTGATTGACTTGGCCATTGCAGAATGTTCCACTTTTTTGCACTCATGAACTCCTGGGTAGCTTTGGCTGTATGCTTGGGGTCATTGTCCATCTGTACTATGAAGCGCCGTCCGATCAATTTTGCGGCATTTGGCTGAATCTGGGCTGAAAGTATATCCCGGTACACTTCAGAATTCATCCGGCTACTCTTGTCTGCTGTTATGTCATCAATAAACACAAGTGACCCAGTGCCATTGAAAGCCATGCATGCCCATGCCATCACGTTGCCTCCACCATGTTTTATAGAGGATGTGGTGTGCCTTGGATCATGTGCCGTTCCCTTTCTTCTCCAAACTTTTTTCTTCCCATCATTCTGGTACAGGTTGATCTTTGTCTCATCTGTCCATAGAATACTTTTCCAGAACTGAGCTGGCTTCATGAGGTGTTTTTCAGCAAATGTAACTCTGGCCTGTCTATTTTTGGAATTGATGAATGGTTTGCATCTAGATGTGAACCCTTTGTATTTACTTTCATGGAGTCTTCTCTTTACTGGTGACTTAGAGACAGATACACCTACTTCACTGAGAGTGTTCTGGACTTCAGTTGATGTTGTGAACGGGTTCTTCTTCACCAAAGAAAGTATGCGGCGATCATCCACCACAGTTGTCATCCGTGGACGCCCAGGCCTTTTTGAGTTCCCAAGCTCACCAGTCAATTCCTTTTTTCTCAGAATGTACCCGACTGTTGATTTTGCTACTCCAAGCATGTCTGCTATCTCTCTGATGGATTTTTTCTTTTTTTTCAGCCTCAGGATGTTCTGCTTCACCTCAATTGAGAGTTCCTTAGACCGCATGTTGTCTGGTCACAGCAACAGCTTCCAAATGCAAAACCACACACCTATAATCAACCCCAGACCTTTTAACTACTTCATTGATTACAGGTTAACGAGGGAGACGCCTTCAGAGTTAATTGCAGCCCTTAGAGTCCCTTGTCCAATTACTTTTGGTCCCTTGAAAAAGAGGAGGCTATGCATTACAGAGCTATGATTCCTAAACCCTTTCTCCGATTTGGATGTGAAAACTCTCATATTGCAGCTGGGAGTGTGCACTTTCAGCCCATATTATATATAGAATTGTATTTCTGAACATGTTTTTGTAAACAGCTAAAATAACAAAACTTGTGTCACTGTCCAAATATTTCTGGACCTAACTGTATACTGCACCTGTAATATACATCACTAGACCCCTATATACTACACCTGTAAAACTACATCACTACACCCAAATATTACTCACCAGTTACCCCCACCCCTCCCCCCATTGTCCCCTCAGGTTATTACTCACCTCTCCCTCCTCAGGTACCTCCGTACGGGCCGAGATGCTTCTTCTCTTGTACGGGCCCCCGCCGCTGCTGTTCTCGTAGGGGCCCCGCCGCTGCTTCTCTCCGTACGGGCCCCGGCTGCTGCAGCTTCTTCTCCTGCCGGGCGGGAACTTTTCAAATGACACACACGCGCGCCGTACTGACGACATCAGGGCGCGCGTGTGTGTCACAGAGAAAGTTGCCGGGCAGGGAACAGAGGACAGATTCCTGCTTTCCGCTGCCTGCACTGTGCGGCGCTGCAGGATCTGTCCTCTGTTCCCTACCCGGCACGCAGCGTGTGATGAGGGCAATCTGACCACGGGCCTCCCGGAGCCTGGAGCTCCGGACAACAGGTCAGATTGCCTTCATCACTGACCGGCCAGCAAGGACGCCCTGAGCCAGACGGGCCAGTCACAGAGAGTAGGCGGGCCGGATGTGGCCCGCGGGCCGCCCCATTGCTCAGGTCTGTTCTAGAGGATCCTTCACCTTGAGGTTCCTGGACTTGAGCAGCTTCAAGTTCCGGTTTGCTGTTTGTAATGGGACTTTAGCAGCCTTCCTCATTCTGCTTTTATCTGCACGAACACTTCTGTGCTATTTATCAGGCACAAATGTCTTCACAGTGCGATGATCACAGTTATGTTTTCGTGAAATAGCTAATGTTTTCATACCATGTCCTGGCTATGCACTGTGGGCTGCCATTAACTCCTTATTACCCCGATTGCCAACGCACCATGGTTTTTATACCTTGCCCTAGCTATGCACTAAGTGATGCTTTTCGGCAGCAGAGATCTTTTTCTTTCCCATATTGCTTGAAATCTGTGGCTATGAAATAGTGTGGAACGTCCTCAATGGACCAAGTAATTATCACAGGCGTGAGATTGATGTCAGTGAATCAAAGACCCCGAGACCGAAAACATCTAGGAGGCACACACATATACACACACACACACACACACACACACACACACACACACACACACACACACACACGCACACACACTGCCTATTCGGAGATGTATCAGTAATCACATATCTGATGTGCAGTGAGACCAGGCTGTCTGTACATCTCGCACTCAGCTGTTCTGGGCTGGCCCTTTTGCTTATGATTGGTCCGCATCATACAGGTATAAGTAGGACACGCCCCCAGTGAAATCTCTCTGATAGCGCCCACTTGGATATAGCAAACGTTAACTCCTTAGGCGACAAATACTTTTATTGCCAATATCTCTGCAATGGAGAGGAAGCTGAAAACAAAAGTTTGATTCCACTCTACAGCTACGATTACATTTTGTGTCGAATTCAACATGTAAAATTTGGTGACCTGAAATCTTTTCTGTCAGAAAAAGAAATATATAGAAGTAAAATAATGTAATTGCATAAATCTGTACAGCCTTACATTAATACTTTGGTGATGTCTCCTTTGAATTTGTCACATTCAGTCTTTTTGTAACGCCTGCCTGGATCCACAGACTCGGATGGGCTGTAATGGGGAGGCTAGAGGGAAATTACTTCACCTAGCAGGACCCCCAGAACCCTGACATCCTTTAACCCCTATACAGGAATTTGGAATTACACTGGGCCCTGGAGATCACTACGTGTGGAAGGCTGCAGTCTGAGAGAGTAGGCGTGAGGCAGGGTCAAACCAGGAATTGCATAACCGGGACAGAATCGGCAGGCAAGGACATAATCAGAAAACGTAGCAGAGGTCAAATCCGAATCGGGCAGTGAGGTACAAAAACAGCAGGCAGGAGGGTAGTCAGGAAACAAGCAGAAGTCAGAACACCAGAATCACAGAACAGGGTGGAACAGGAACCAGGAATTCAGAACTATCTTTGGCAGTGGTCAGCAGACAGGAGGGGAATTAAGAAGGCTGTGGTGTCTTCCCATTGGCTGTAGCTGAACTCTGGCAACTTCAGCTGGAAGACACACACCACCTATAGTCAGCCAGTGGTACTGCAGATCCCAAGGATACCCAGCCCAGTGGATGAGCGGAGCCTGCTCCCACCGGCGCCGCTGGCATCGACTCCTCTCCCATCTCCAGCACCCTTCACGGCAGGAGCACAGCGTCGCCTGGCGATCGGAGTAGAAGTCGCTGGAGCGGACTCCGGTGCTGACGTAACACTTTTTGGGTCGGGGTGTATCATCTCTAGAATCACTGTGTAAAACTATTGTATGAACTTGAGGATTCCTATCGCTTAGGGCAATGAAGAGCAGAAGCGGGTTCTTGGTGCAAGGAATTTATATAATACACAGCCAACAATATGTACCCAGTATATAACACACAGAAACACAACAGAAGCACGGTATATGTCGCTGAACACGGGCCTTACGAATATAGTCCAGAAAATAAGCAGTCCAGGTAACGTAGATCTGAATGAACAAAGTTCGTGGCACAAATCCTCACACCGGTGTGACCGGGTGATAAGTCCCTGGTTTTGGTCCACACGAATAAGGTATCAATTAGTCCTGGCAAAGTTCAATAAGTCCAAACATATCTTTAGCAGAAAGAGTAGATACGGGTAAAGTTCCAGAAAGTCAGTCACAATATAGTTGTCCGGTAGTTTCGCTTACATACACTTGGGACGTCCAGCCGCTGGTAGAAGCAATACTGCCGGGAGTTCACCTGAGATCAGCCTGACAAGGAAGCCTCGGGTAAATCACAAGGATCCAGAAAGGCAACCAGGTAACGAGAGCAGCTGAGCAAGAGCAGACAGGAAGCAGTATACTCAAGCAAGTAGACTTAGGCTGCTTTCACACTACGTTTTTTTAACATGTGTCATGAACGTTTTTTTGCTGTAAAAGTGGATCCTGGTTTTACAAAGAAAAACGCATGCAAACGCATGTGTTATTTTGCAGGATCCTGTCACTTGAAGTTTATGGGCGGGCATTGGAGTCGTGATCGGGAGTGAGGGGATCTGAACATGATAGACTGGGAGCCGGCATCTGACAGCTGAGGACGCTGGTAACCAAGGTAAACATCGGGTAACTAAGTGAAGTGCTTTGCTTGCTTGAATACCCGATATTTACCTTGGTTACGAGCGTCCGCAGCTGCTAAGAGCCGGGCTGCCTGCTCCCTGCACACGTAACCAAGGTAAACATCAGGTAACTAAGCGAATAGCTTTGCTTGGTTACCCGATATTTACCTTTGTTACGAGCATCCGCCATTCTCAGGTGGGGGAGAGAGAGACTGATCACGCCAGGCTGGTTTCTGGGCATGCTCAGTAGAGCAAGCAGGATCCTGTCTATCAGCATGCCAGCGTTCACATACGTTTGCATGCAGTATAGCCAGGATCCAGTGAAAAACAGTATTTGGACGCAGCTCAAAAACGCTACAAGTAGCGTTTTTGAAAAAAGTTAAAAAACTGCAAGTCGCTGGATCCTCACTATAACGTACGCAAATGCAGGTGAATGCATGTTGACGCGAGTCCATTGCAAATGCATTGAAATGAAAACGCATTTGCACTGGATCCGTTTTTGCGTTAAAAAAACGTTCAGGACGCATGTTAAAAAAACGTAGTGTGAAAGCCGCCTAAGCTTATGGGCGGGTTTTTATACAGATGAACGGGAAGTAGGTCACACAGCACAGAAACTCCATTTTAACTAAGGGCAAAACATTCAGAAGCAACCTGGAAACCCCAGAACACTGACACACTGATCTTTGCCCCCTCCTCTCCCTCTGGCAGATTGTGGGGGTTTCCTGTCTACAGCGCCCTCTTCAGGTCAACACAGATTTCCCCTTGGTCTCAGGTCTGGGCTCGGCCATTCCAGAACTTCTATCTTCTCCTGGTGACCCCGGTCTTTTGCTGATATGGGAGTTGCTCTGGGGCATTGTGATGAAAGGTTAATTACCTCCTCATTTTCAGATTTTTAGCAGAGGCCGAAAGGTTTCTATACAGAATTGTTTGATGTTTGTTCTTTTCTTAATTTCCTCCCTCTTGGCTAAATCTCCAGTTCCAGCTGCTGAAATGCCCAGCATAATGCTGCCCCCAGCAGGCCTCACTGTGGGCAGGGGGATGTGTGGTGCTGACTTTGCACCTTCTTGAATTCCGACCTTAAAGTTCCTTCTTGGTCTTATCAGAGAGAACACATTTCCCACATGCTTTTGGCACATGTGATGGGATTTTTTGGTAAAATACAGCTGGGCCTTGATGTTTTGTAAGGAAAGGCTCACTCTTTCCCCCTCCCCAACAGATCAGACGTATGAATAACACAACCAGTACTGGCCAGAATTCCTTGCAGCTCCTTTAATGTTGCTGTTGGCCTCTTTCCGCCTCCAAACTAATTTTCTACCATGGACTTGGTCCACTTGGTCCATGGTAGATCTGATGGAAGAAATGTTTTTGTCCCTTTCTCTCTCTTGGTCACTTTCCTCAGTGAGACCCTTTGCTGTGTTGTCAGCTGTTTCCAGAAAATATCAGGAAAATCCTCCTAGAACAGCGACACTTTCTTTGGCCTTAAAGGTATACATGACGGTGGGCGAGCTCTCACTACTATGTAACATGAGGGTAAATGTGAACAGCTGATTCTCATGACCCTACTATGGTCTCAATTATCAGAGGGAGTGAACACTTATGCAATAGCAATATTGTAGTTTTATGTTATTGGCTCCTTAAAAATTATTTCAGTTTGTTTCTAAGTGGTTTGTGCAGATTATCGGTGACGTTAAGGTAGAAAATGTTCTGAACTGTTTCTTCTTGGCAGGATTATTTACAAAAATCTGTCATTTTACCAGGGGCATGTAGACTTTTTATACTCACTTTTTCGACTATCTTCTGTTATTCTAGGCATCCTACCCTCAGGTCCTCACCATAATGTCTGTGATTGTAATTCTCCGCACTGCTGTTTTTCAGACTTTCTCAGGTCTCTGACTTCTCCCTGCACCACTGGAATGATCACATCCCATTAGTTCTTAAGGTAACCCTCCATCCCTCCTCATCCGGCCTCCCCCTTCCATCCTGAGTCTCTCACCTCTGCTTCATGCCTCTCGCTCTCGATGTCTCTCACCTCTGCCTTGTGCCTCTCACTCTTGGTGTCTCTCACCTCTGCCTCGTGCCTCTCACCCTCTGTGTCTTTCCCCTCTGCCTCATGCCTTTCACTCTCGATGTCTCACCTGCACCTCATGCCTCTCACTCTCTGTGTCTCTTGCCTCTGCCTCGTGCCTCTCACTCTCGGTGTCTCTCGCCTCTGCCTCATGCCTCTCACTCTCTGTGTCTCTCACCTCTGCCTCATGCCTTTCACTCTCTATGTCTCTCACCTCTGCCTCATGCCTTTCACTCTCTATGTCTCTCACCTCTGCCTCATGCCTTTCACTCTCGATGTCTCACCTGCACCTCATGCCTCTCACTCTCGGTGTCTCTCGCCTCTGCCTCATGCCTCTCTCTCTCGGTGTCTCTCGCCGTTGCCTCGTGCATCTCACTCTCGATATCTCTCACCTGCGCCTCATTCCTCTCGCTCTCGGTGTCTCATTTGTGTCTCTCACTATCGGTTTCTCTCGCCTCTCGGTGTCTCTCACCTCTGCCTCGTGCCTCTCACTCTTGGTATCTCTCACCTGCGCCTTGTGCCTCACGCTCTCGGTGTCTCTCACCACTGCCTCGTGCCTCTCGCTCTCAGTGTCTCTTGCCTCTCACTTTTGGTATCTTTCACCTGCAACTCCTGCCTCTTGCTTTCGGTGTCTTTTTACCTCTGCCTCGTGCTTCTCACTCTCAATGTCTCACGTGCACCTCATGCCACTCACTCTCCTTGTCTCTTGACTCTGCCTTGTGCCTCTCACTCTCGATGTCTCTCGCCTCTGCCTCGTGCCTCTCACTCTCTGTGTCTCACCTCCGTGTCGTGCCTCTCGCTCTGTGTTTCTCACCTCCGCATCGTGCATCTCGCTTTTGGTGTCTCTCACCTCCGCGTCATGCCTCTAGCTTTCGGTGTCTCTTACCTCTGTGTCGTGCCTCTTGTTCTCGGTGTCTCTCACCTCCGCGTCGTGCCTCTCGCTGTCTTTCACCTCCGCCTTTTGCCTCTCACAGTGTCTCTCACCTCTGCTGCTTGCCTCTCACTCTCGCTCTCACTTCTGCCTCGTGCCTCTTACTCTCTGTGTCTATCCCCTCTGCCTCATGCCTCTCACTCTCGGTGTCTCTCACCTCCGCCTTGTGTCTCTCGCTCTCTGTGTCTCTCACCTGCACCTCGTGCCTCTCACTCTCGGTGTCTCTCACCTCTGCCTCGTGCCTCTTACTCTGTGTCTATCCCCTCTGCCTCATGCCTCTCACTCTCGGTGTCTCTCACCACCACCTTGTGTCTCTCGCTCTCTGTGTCTCTCACCTGCACCTCGTGCCTCTCACTCTCGGTGTCTCTCACCTCTGCCTCGTGCCTCTTACTCTCGGTGTCTCTCACCTGCACCTTGTGCCTCTCACTCTCTGTCTCTCACCTCTGCCTCGTTCTCTAGCTCTCTCAGTCTCTCACCTCGTGCCTCTCGCTCTCCATGTCTCACACCTCTCGCTGTCTGTCACCTCGTGCTCTCGCTGTCTGTCACCTCGTGCCTCTCGCTGTCTGTCACCTCGTGCCTCTCGCTGTCTCTCACTTCGTGCCTCTCGCTGTCTCTCACTTCGTGCCTCTCGCTGTCTCTCACCTTCGTGCCTCTCGCTGTCTCTCACTTCGTGCCTCTCGCTGTCTCTCACTTCGTGCCTCTCGCTGTCTCTCACCTCGTGTCACTAGAGGCACAAAGTGAGAGACAGCGAGAGGCACGAAGTGAGAGACAGCGAGAGGCACGAGGTGACAGACAGCGAGAGGCACGAGGTGACAGAAAGCGAGAGGCACGAGGTGAGAGACAGCGAGAGGCACGAGGTGAGAGACAGCGAGAGGCACGAGGTGAGAGACAGCGAGAGGCACGAGGTGAGAGACAGCGAGAGGCACGAGGTGAGAGACAGCGAGAGGCACGAGGTGACAGACAGCGAGAGGTGTGAGACATGGAGAGCGAGAGGCACGAGGTGAGAGACTGAGAGAGCTAGAGAACGAGGCACGGGGTGAGAGACAGCGAGAGGCACGAGGTGAGAGACAGCGAGAGGCACGGGGTGAGAGACAGCGAGAGGCACGAGGTGAGAGACAGCGAGAGGCACGAGGTGAGAGACAGCCTCTCGCTGTCTGTCACCCTCGTGCCTCTCGCTGTCTGTCACCTCGTGCCTCTCGCTGTCTCTCAACTTCGTGCCTCTCGCTGTCTCTCACTTCGTGCCTCTCGCTGTCTCTCACTTCGTGCCTCTCGCTGTCTCTCACTTCGTGCCTCTCGCTGTCTCTCACTTCGTGCCTCTCGCTGTCTCTCACTTCGTGCCTCTCGCTGTCTTTCACCTCGTGCCTCTCGCTGTCTCTCACCTCGTGCCTCTCGCTGTCTCTCACCTCGTGCCTCTCGCTGTCTCTCACCTCGTGCCTCTCGCTGTCTCTCACCTCGTGCCTCTCGCTGTCTCTCACCTCGTGCCTCTCGCTGTCTCTCACCTCGTGCCTCTCGCTGTCTCTCACCTCGTGCCTCTCGCTGTCTCTCACCTCGTGCCTCTCCCTGTCTCTCACCTCGTGCCTCTCGCTGTCTCTCACCTCGTGCCTCTCGCTGTCTCTCACCTCGTGCCTCTCGCTGTCTCTCACCTCGTGCCTCTCGCTGTCTCTCACCTCGTGCCTCTCGCTGTCTCTCACCTCGTGCCTCTCGCTGTCTCTCACCTCGTGCCTCTCGCTGTCTCTCACCTCGTGCCTCTCGCTGTCTCTCACCTCGTGCCTCTCGCTGTCTCGCCATTTCTCACCTCGCGCCTCTCGTCGCCTCCGCCTCCGCTTCTTCTCCTGTCTCTCACCTCCGCCTCTTGCTGCCTCCCACCTCCGCCTCTTGCTGTCTCTCGCGCCTTTCGCCGTCTCTCATCGTTGCCTCACGCTGTCTCTCGCCTCTTGCTGTCTCTTGCCTCCGCCTCTCGCTGCCTCCGCCTCTCGCTGCCTCTGCCTCTTGCTGTCTCTCACCTCCGCCTCTCATGATTGTCTCTCACCCTCCGCCTCTCGCCGCTGTCTCTGCCTCCGCTTCTTGCCGCTGTCTCTCACCCCCGCCTCTCGCTGTCTCTCGCCCCCGCCTCTCGCTGTCTCTCGCCCCCGCCTCTCGCTGTCTATTGCCTCCGCCTCTCGCTGTCTATTGCCTCCGCCTCTCGCTGTCTATTGCCTCCGCCTCTCGCTGTCTCTCGCCTCCGCCTCTCGCTGTCTCTCGCCTCCGCCTCTCGCTGTCTCTCGCCTCCGCCTCTCGCTGTCTCTCGCCTCGTGCCTCTCGCTGTCTCGCCTCGTGCCTCTCGTTGTCTCGCCTCGTGCCTCTCGTTGTCTCTTGCCTCGTGCCTCTCGCCTCGTGCCTCTCGCTGTCTCGCACCTCGTGCCTCTCGCTGTCTCGCACCTCGTGCCTCTCGCTGTCTCGCACCTCGTGCCTCTCGCTGTCTCTCACCTCGTGTTTGTCGCTGTCTCTCGCCTCGTGCCTCTCGCTGTCTCTCGCCTCGTGCCTCTCGCTGTCTCTCACCTCGTGCCTCTCGCTGTCTCTCACCTCGTGCCTCTCGCTGTCTCTCACCTCGTGCCTCTCGCTGTCTCTCACCTCGTGCCTCTCGCTGTCTCTCACCTCGTGCCTCTCGCTGTCTCTCACCTCGTGCCTCTCGCTGTCTCTCACCTCGTGCCTCTCGCTGTCTCTCACCTCGTGCCTCTCGCTGTCTCTCACCTCGTGCCTCTCGCTGTCTCTCACCTCGTGCCTCTCGCTGTCTCTCACCTCGTGCCTCTCGCTGTCTCTCACCTCGTGCCTCTCGCTGTCTCTCACCTCGTGCCTCTCGCTGTCTCTCACCTCGTGCCTCTCGCTGTCTCTCACCTCTTGCGTCTCGCTGTCTCTCACCTCTGCCTCTCGCCGCTGTCTCTCACCTCTGCCTCTTGCCGCTGTCTCTCACCTCCGCCTCTCGCCGCTGTCTCTCGCCCCCGCCTCTCGCTGTCTATTGGCTCCGCCTCTCGCTGTCTATTGGCTCCACCTCTCGCTGTCTATTGGCTCCGCCTCTCGCTGTCTCTCGCCTCCGCCTCTCGCTGCTCGCTGTCTCTCACCTCGTGCTTTTCGATGTCTCGCCGTTTCTCACCTTGCACCTCTCGCTCTCTCGACGTTTCTCACCTACGCCTCTAGTCGCCTCCGCCTCCGCTTCTTCTCCTGTCTCTCATCTCCGCCTCTCACTGTCTATTGCCTCCGCCTCTCGCTGTCTATTGCCTCCGCCTCTCGCTGTCTATTGCCTCCGCCTCTCGCTGTCTATTGCCTCCGCCTCTCGCTGTCTATTGCCTCCGCCTCTCGCTGTCTCTCGCCTCCACCTCTCGCTGTCTCTCGCCTCCGCCTCTCGCTGTCTCTCGCCTCGTGCCTCTCGCTGTCTCGCCTCGTGCCTCTCGCTGTCTCTCGCCTCGTGCCTCTCGCTGTCTCGCACCTCGTGCCTCTCGCTGTCTCTCGCCTCGTGCCTCTCGCTGTCTCGCACCTCGTGCCTCTCGCTGTCTCTCACCTCGTGCCTCTCGCTGTCTCTCCCCGTTTCTCACCTCCTCCTCTAGCCGCCTCTCGCCTCCGCTTCTTTTCCTGTCTCTCGCCTCCGCTTCTTTTCCTGTCTCTCGCCTCCGCTTCTTTTCCTGTCTCTCGCCCTCCGCCTTTCGCCATCTCTCGTCGTTGCCTCACGCTGTCTATTGCCTCCGCCTCTCGCTGTCTCTCGCCTCCGCTTCTCGCTGTCTCTCGCCTCCGCCTCTCGCCGTCTCGCGCCTCCGCCTCTCGCTGCCGCTGTCTCTCGCTTTCTCTCGCCTCTGTCTCTCACCTCCGCCTCTCGCCGCCGCCTCTCGCCTCCGCCTCTCGCTCTCGCTGTCTCACTTTCCGTTTTTGTGTCTTGCAGAGTCTCGCCTCCTTTTGCCCATTGCTCACCTCTCTCACACTGTCTCACTGCAGTAAGGTGACAACGGACGCTCTGATGTCTGTAGGTGATCACTGTCCTCTTCTGTCCTCCCTCAACCTACAGGACACTCAGGTGAGTATGCTGACGGACATAAATCCCTGGGTAATTGCTTTCAGGGGTTCGTTGTGGGCTCTCCTACCTGAGTGTGGAATGTTGTAGGTTGTGGGCGCTCCTTCCTGAGTGTGGTATGGTGTAGGTTGTGGGCGCTCCTTCCTGAGTGTGGGGTGTTGTAGGTTGTGGTCCCTCATCCCTGAGTGTGGGGTGTTGTAGGTTGTGGTCCCTCCTTCCTGAGTGTGGGGTATTGTAGGTTGTGGGAGATCCTCCCTGAGTGTGGGGTGTTCTCCCTGAGTGTGGGGTGTTGTAGGTTGTGGACGCTTCTCCCTGAGTGTGGGGTGTTGTAGGTTGTGGACGCTTCTCCCTGAGTGTGGGGTGTTGTAGGTTGTGGGCTCTCCTCCTTGAATGTGGTATGGTGTAGGTTGCACCCTGAGTGTGGTATGGTGTATGTTGTGGGCGCTCCTCCCTGAGTGAGGGTGTTGTAGGTTGTGGGTGCTTTTCCCTGAGTGTGGGGTGCTGTAGGTTGTGGGCTCTTCTCCCTGAATGTGGTGTGGTGTAGGTTGCACCCTGAGTGTGGTATGGTGTAGGTTGCACCCTGAGTGTGGTATGGTGTAGGTTGCACCCTGAGTGTGGTATGGTGTAGGTTGCACCCTGAGTGTGGTATGGTGTAGGTTGCACCCTGAGTGTGGTATGGTGTAGGTTGCACCCTGAGTGTGGTTATGGTGTAGGTTGCACCCTGAGTGTGGTATGGTGTAGGTTGCACCCTGAGTGTGGTATGGTGTAGGTTGCACCTGAGTGTGGTATGGTGTAGGTTGCACCCTGAGTGTGGTATGGTGTAGGTTGCACCCTGAGTGTGGTATGGTGTAGGTTGCACCCTGAGTGTGGTATGGTGTAGGTTGCACCCTGAGTGTGGTATGGTGTAGGTTGCACCCTGAGTGTGGTATGGTGTAGGTTGCACCCTGAGTGTGGTATGGTGTAGGTTGCACCCTGAGTGTGGTATGGTGTAGGTTGCACCCTGAGTGTGGTATGGTGTAGGTTGCACCCTGAGTGTGGTATGGTGTAGGTTGCACCCTGAGTGTGGTATGGTGTAGGTTGCACCCTGAGTGTGGTATGGTGTAGGTTGCACCCTGAGTGTGGTATGGTGTAGGTTGCACCCTGAGTGTGGTATGGTGTAGGTTGCACCCTGAGTGTGGTATGGTGTAGGTTGCACCCTGAGTGTGGTATGGTGTAGGTTGCACCCTGAGTGTGGTATGGTGTAGGTTGCACCCTGAGTGTGGTATGGTGTAGGTTGCACCCTGAGTGTGGTATGGTGTAGGTTGCACCCTGAGTGTGGTATGGTGTAGGTTGCACCCTGAGTGTGGTATGGTGTAGGTTGCACCCTGAGTGTGGTATGGTGTAGGTTGCACCCTGAGTGTGGTATGGTGTAGGTTGCACCCTGAGTGTGGTATGGTGTAGGTTGCACCCTGAGTGTGGTATGGTGTAGGTTGCACCCTGAGTGTGGTATGGTGTAGGTTGCACCCTGAGTGTGGTATGGTGTAGGTTGCACCCTGAGTGTGGTATGGTGTAGGTTGCACCCTGAGTGTGGTATGGTGTAGGTTGCACCCTGAGTGTGGTATGGTGTAGGTTGCACCCTGAGTGTGGTATGGTGTAGGTTGCACCCTGAGTGTGGTATGGTGTAGGTTGCACCCTGAGTGTGGTATGGTGTAGGTTGCATCCTGAGTGTGGTATGGTGTAGGTTGCATCCTGAGTGTGGTATGGTGTAGGTTGCACCCTGAGTGTGGTGTGGTGTGGGTTGCACCCTGAGTGTGGTGTGGTGTGGGTTGCACCCTGAGTGTGGTGTGGTGTGGGTTGCATCCTGAGTGTGGTGTGGTGTGGTTGCACCCTGAGTGTGGTGTGGTGTAGGTTGCATCCTGAGTGTGGTGTGGTGTAGGTTGCATCCTGAGTGTGGTATGGTGTAGGTTGCCACCCTGAGTGTGGTGTGGTGTAGGTTGCAGCCCTGAGTGTGGTGTGGTGTAGGTTGCACCCTGAGTGTGGTATGGTGTAGGTTGCACCCTGAGTGTGGTATGGTGTAGGTTGCACCCTGAGTGTGGTATGGTGTAGGTTGCACCCTGAGTGTGGTATGGTGTAGGTTGCACCCTGAGTGTGGTATGGTGTAGGTTGCACCCTGAGTGTGGTATGGTGTAGGTTGCACCCTGAGTGTGGTATGGTGTAGGTTGCACCCTGAGTGTGGTATGGTGTAGGTTGCACCCTGAGTGTGGTATGTTGTAGGTTGCACCCTGAATGTGGTATGGTGTAGGTTGCACCCTGAGTGTGGTATGGTGTAGTTGCACCCTGAGTGTGGTATGGTGTAGGTTGCATCCTGAGTGTGGTATGGTGTAGGTTGCACCCTGAGTGTGGTATGGTGTAGGTTGCACCCTGAATGTGGTATGGTGTAGGTTGCATCCTGAGTGTGGTATGGTGTAGGTTGCACCCTGAGTGTGGTATGGTGTAGGTTGCACCCTGAGTGTGGTGTGGTGTAGGTTGCACCCTGAGTGTGGTATGGTGTAGGTTGCACCCTGAGTGTGGTATGGTGTAGGTTGCACCCTGAATGTGGTATGGTGTAGGTTGCACCCTGAGTGTGGTATGGTGTAGGTTGCACCCTGAGTGTGGTATGGTGTAGGTTGCACCCTGAGTGTGGTATGGTGTAGGTTGCACCCTGAGTGTGGTATGGTGTAGGTTGCACCCTGAGTGTGGTATGGTGTAGGTTGCACCCTGAGTGTGGTATGGTGTAGGTTGCATCCTGAGTGTGGTATGGTGTAGGTTGCACCCTGAGTGTGGTATGGTGTAGGTTGCACCCTGAGTGTGGTATGGTGTAGGTTGCACCCTGAGTGTGGTATGGTGTAGGTTGCACCCTGAGTGTGGTATGGTGTAGGTTGCACCCTGAGTGTGGTATGGTGTAGGTTGCACCCTGAGTGTGGTATGGTGTAGGTTGCACCCTGAGTGTGGTATGGTGTAGGTTGCACCCTGAGTGTGGTATG